>NC_071507.1:199520935-199820935 GCF_027887155.1 Malaclemys terrapin pileata | reverse complement strand
AAAATTATACTTAAATAAAAAAAGTAATAACCCACTGAATAATGAACACAACAATATTGACTCTAGTGTATAGGAAGATAGGATCCAGACAGGATTTTACAACTAAGAAAGGATAGCACAATAAAGATTATGACATTTTATGAATATTCAGTGTTATAGCTTTGAGCTTTATTGCAAAGCAAAAAATATATATTTGTATATATATATATATTTTTATCTACATATCACCTCTGACATTTTACACCACACTAAAGCACAGGAACTCAAAGAAATCATAGTGAGGTAGATACAAAACATAGGGATGTAGAAGACTCCAGTTTCTAAATTTGACTTAACACAATTGTCATTAATATATGTGTATTCAATACAGCAGTGAGCTTGGATTCAATGAGTCCCGATAAAATCAATGCTAGGATTAGAGCCTGTCTAGAGACACCATCATATGGAAAAGAAAAGAAGTGAATTCAAAGGCATTTCCAGCCAACAAGCCATATTCAGAGGAACATTTTGCTGTCAGTTCCCCATGATTTCCCAACAGCGATACAGTTAAAGAAATAGCCTGTGTTCTAGGGTTAGTAGTAGTGGAATGTCAATAATGGGGGAGGGGGGAAATCAGTAAAGCAGGATTGTTCTGGTGATGTTGAACACAAGGATGCCTGAGAAAAACGAACCATTTCTCTTCTTGCATAATAATCCCACGGAAAGCAGCGCAACCTGGGAGATCTAGTGCTCTTGACCACTATGTGATTACAAACACAAGCATAGCCTTGGAATCCAGCAACCAGAGCAGTTGACACTGGCCAACAAATTTTGACTTCAGTGGGAGTTGAAAGTACTCAGCACCTTGCAGGAAGTGATCCCATGGTAGCACCTTTCAAGCAATAGCCACCTTTACAAATAGTTTCTTAGGTGATAAGAGATTGCATCTGACTCGGGGGTAATTAGTTTTTCAGTCACAAGGGGTGATGCTAAATGCAGGTTACGTTTAACAAGGAGAAATTAATTAAACTCTATGGACAGCTCCATCCACGTGGCGGAGCTGCTTCCAACCTAACTCACGGGTGTCCCATTTCCCTGGTGTCCCCTCAATAACAGTCCCTCGAAGAAACATGGGCCCTCTCACTCCAGTTCCACTGATCATGGTACAATTAGAACTGTGTCTTCCAGGATCAGGTCCATAGTTTGCTTGGCCACTGTTGACAGGCTCTCAGATTGAATGCCCACCAAGAGACGTACTAAGGCCCTGGACTACTGGGGATTCTTCCATAGATCCTGAATTCTCATCACAGTTGGTACTGAGGCATTTTGAACTGCTGAGGGCTTTTAAAATTAATTATAACTATTATTATTTGTATAGTATTATAGGTGTGAATGGTGCTTTACAGAGAAATGAAGGATATATGGAGGGTCCCTTCCTAAGAGGTGATACTCAAAGTAGTATGACCTCCCTTATGTGTGGAACTGGAACTCTTTCTTAACTACTGTAATTGAGCTCTGGCATAACTTCTTACAGTGCATAGGCCCAGTTAAAGAAAATCAGGGTATATAAATTGCCCAGAACAGGTTCTATTGCAGTACCTCAGACTTACGAACACCTCAGGAATGCAGGTTGTTCGTAACTCTGAAATGTTCGTAACTCTGAACAAAACATTATGGTGCTTTCAAAAGTTTACAACCCCAATCTTGACTTAATACAGCTTTCAAACTTTACGATACTGAAGAAAAAATGCATCTTAATGACAGAAACACTTTCCTTATCGTGTCAAATCTTTTTTTACTTTCCATTTATTGTTTTAGTAGTTTACGTTTTACACGGTACTGTACTGTATTTGCTCCCCCCCCCCCCGCCCCCGCTGCTGCCTGATTGCATACTTCCGGTTCCACATGAGGTGTGTGGTTGACTGGTCAGGTCAGAATTCTGGTGTTCGCAACTCTGAGGTTCTACTGTCTGCTATTCCTGTACCAAATATGTACATCTCTCGCACTCCATACATGGAAGTAGAAGCAAAGGCTGGTAACTTGGAAAGTGAGCATCATTAATTGGAGTTAACCTTGAGCTTTGTCTGATATTGGACTAACTGTCTGAGAACATTTCTCCTCCCCTTGCCTCACTGTAACTGCCACAGAAAGGTTATTTTAGAATCTACTCAGAGCAAAGTATAGAAAACAACGAAAGGAGGGTGGTAGGAAGAGACTGAGTAATTAATTAATCAAGCCACAGCTGCTAACATTCAGACCCTCAGGGCCAGATTTTAAAAGTATTTAGGTGCCTAAAGTGCAGAGAGGTGTCTAGAGGGATTTCAGAAGGACCTTGACATCTAACTCCTGTGGAAAGCAATGGGAGTTAAATACCTAGGCACTTCTGAAAATCCCACTAGGCACCTATCTATACCATTAGGTGCCTAAACACCTTCACAATCTGGCATTGCTGTCATCAGAGATAAAACTTGGGATCTTCAGTCCCAGAGCAGAAGCCCCTACTGCTTGAGCTAAAGCAGTAGCTCCCTAAGTTGATGAGGCACATAGCATGCTGTTCATGGTTACATGCACTAAGCCATTGTACCACTCATGGCCCTTGTTATCAAATCATTTTACATCCTTTCCCTCTACCCAAGCAACCCCTAAGGAAAATGGCCATTTCCGAGAGGGATGTCAGCTGGGTGATTACCCATTTACAGGGTTTCCCTTAGTCCACAAACAGGTTCTGTGGTAAGGAGGACAGGGAGTCTGTGGCTACTGGCCTGGGATTCTTGACTACAGCAAACCCCAGCTGTGTGTCTCCCCCTGCCAGGGACCCTTCTCCTCACAGCCTGCCCTCCTTCAGCTCAGGAAGTGAAGCAATACGTGGAGATGTCTCACTTTAGCAGCAGAGACTGAGGGCAGCTGACATTGAGCTGGGACGGGGTGGGGGAGCGGGGAGTTCTGCGCAAACAATGGATGACAGCAGGCAGATGGGGAACATGAAGTTCACTTGTGCTGGAGGGGCCCATTTCAGATGGGTGGGTGGAATAGGTAGCGAGGGCTAGAAAGTGAGGGAGGTCTCATTTTAAAGAGGGGAAGCAACTGGACTGGAGGCGTAGAGGGTCACATAGGCTCAGCGATAACAGGCAGGGTTCCTGAGAGAAATATGAGTCTGCGCCTCAGGGCAGAAAAGCTGAGAGCGATTGTATGCTTGTCCATAGGGTTAACCAGGGTGAACCAGTTCCATTGCTTTCCAGACACATTTTAACAGTACGGCTTTTAAAAAATGTGGTGAACCGCCATTTTGACAGCAGCTGTGTAAGTTGTTGGGAGAACAGTGAATGGGTGGCATATTGGCGTTGCGTTGTGTGAGTGTGGTGTATTTGTGTTGCGCTGTGTGCGTTTGGAAAGCTTGAGTGTTTGAATATATGGTGCGAAAGGCTTTCATGCCATGATTGTCCTGGGTCTTTATTTCTCTCAAGGAGACTTTGCTGGTGAAGCGCAGAGATAAGAGAGCTTTGCAGCTTTCACCATTTAAGAAACTAGGATCAACTACATTAAAAAAATCTTAAATTATGGGGTTAAGGGCCAAACTTGCCCTCCAGCTTTCTTCATTCCCCGAATCTAGCGATTCACAATGTCCCCAATTTTCCGTAAAGCTTAAGTGCAAATTGCTAACTGGAGCACAGTCTCCTCTTGGCCTCCTTTTCAGATGGGCACCCCTCAGCAGTGCAGTTTAAAGGAGAGACATTAGGTGATGTGCTTATAGGATTAGAGTCAATGGAAAAAAATAATAATGGCTTATGATTTGTGTGTAGGATTAACCATTCCTGTACCCCCAAAACCCAAATAGCAAATAAAAACTAAGGATCCTCCTGCAAGAGTCAGGAATGATCTGACCCCCAAATTTACATGTGTAAGTCAAATGCCAGCATTTAGCCCATAAAGGATTAGTAGCATTATAAGTAAGGGCTTGATATGAGACTTATGGCATCTAGATAGCAAAGTGATAGATGTAGAAATAAGTATTAATACATCAATGATATAACTCTAGGGGAGGGGCGGGCAAACTTTTTGGCCCGAGGGCCGCCTCAGGTTTCGGAAATTGTATGGAGGGCCGGTTAGGGGAGGGGGTTGTGACCCAGGCCCCACCTCCTATCTGCCCCCCCCCCCGGACTCCCGCCCCATCCAACCTCCCCTGTTCCCTGACGGCCCTTCTGGGACCTCTGCCCCATCCACACACCCACACTCCCTGTCCCCTGACTGCCCCTGGACCCCTGCTGTCCCATCCAACCCCTCCTCTCATTCCTGATGGCCCCCCCAGGACCCCTGCCTCATCCAACCACCCCTTCTCCCTGTCCCCTGACTGCCCCCAGAACCCCTGCCCCTGACTGCCCTCTGCCGCCCCATTCAACCTTCCCTCCTTCCTAACTGCCCCCCCAGGACCCCTGCCCCCATTCAGCCCCCTATTCCCCCCCCCCAACCGTCCCAACCCCTATCCAAACTCCCCTGCCCTCTATCCAACTCCCCTGCTCCCTGTCCCCTTACTGCGCTGCCTGGAGCACCGGTGGCTGGTGGCGCTACAGCTGGGCCACACCGCCGCCACCGCCACGCAGCTCAGAGCACTGGGTCAGGCCGGGCTCTGCAGCTGCGCTGCCCCAGGAGCTTACAGCCCACCGTCCAGAGCATTGCCGAGGCTGCGGGGGCGGGGGGAGAGCAGGGGAGGGGCCGGGGGCTAGCCTCCCGGGCCAGGAGCTCAGGGGCCGGGCAGGACGGTTCCGCGGGCCGGATGTGGCCCGCGGGCCGTAGTTTGCCCACCCCTGCTCTAGGGTACCTTACGCAGTCTGATACATTGCAAACTTCTACACAGCTGTGCATCTGCCAGCACAATATACAACGCAATGCAGGACCTGGGGTCACATTTAGAACTTTCATTTACTAAACTGGAACAAAATGTCTTCCAGAGCACTCAGAGTTTGAGCCCGACCAGCTGACCGCTGAAGAGCAATTTTAAAGCTGTATAAAGACATAACATTTGAAGACTTGGGCCAAAATTTTCCAACTTGGTTGCCTAAAGTTAGTCAACGGAATATAAATGGTTTCATTTTCAGAGCTACTGAGTGCATGCAGTTCCCATTAGCAACAATCAAGATCATAAAACCATATTCCCATCTAAGCAGGACACCAGTGCTTCCATAGACAGTGATGTGTCTTGTATTGTCACCAACTTTTTGCAAAGATCCCATAGGCAAGACACTGCCCGCTTCCTCCCCTGTTACCACACCCACAAAAAAAGCAGCATCGAAAAATCAAGGCCAGATTCCTGTTGAGTGGAAATCAATGAGACTCCTCATGGACACAGATACTTCTCATGGGGAGGGGACTCAGATCTAGGTTTAATGAGACTACACGGATTCACACTTCTTGGTTTGCATTCACCTGCCTCCTTGACAATAGGTGATATTCAATTCAATTCTCTATCAGTCCTTTTGAAAAGCTTCATTAATACCCAGCACCCAGCTAAACCATCATGAAGTAGGAAAGGATTTTCAACTGCATTTCATGGGTGAAATCCTGGACGCATTGAAGTCAATAAAAACAACAAGGAGTCTGGTGGCACCTTAAAGGCTAACAGATTTATTTGGGCATAAGCTTTCATGGGTAAAAAACACCTCACTTCTTCTGCCCAAATAAATCTGTTAGTCTTTAAGGTGCCACCAGACTCCTTGTTGTTTTTGTGGATACAGACTAACATAGCTACTCCCTGATAACTGAAATCAATGGGAGTTTTGCCATTGATTTCAGTGCAACCCAGATTTCACCCTAGAGCAAGAAGATGGCCAGATCCACCTCCCACTGAAGTCAATTGGAGTGACGCGGCATTTACAGACCGAAGGCCTTATGTGAGTGCAAAGTGCTTAAAGGCTGGGTGGGTATTATTTCCATTTGACAGGCACAGAGAGGTGAAGTGACTTGCTCAAGGTCACACGGCAAGTCTGTGGCAGAGCAGAGAATGGCAACCAGATCTCCTGATTCCTACTTTCTTACACCAACCACTAGACAACGCTGCTTCCTCAAAAATGATCCCCTCACTTTCACTGGTGTCCTCCCATGTAAACCGAAAAAAAGCTTTAAAGGCCAAATTTCCCTAGATACATGCACTCACTTCTCCCACTCAAGAGGGACAGTGCAGTGTGCATGAGTATATATGGCTCAGATTTGACCTTTAGTATACAGTAGAGTAATAAGTTTACCCTATAGAACCAGGCTATTTAATGTGGCTTGATAAACCTAAAAAACAGGGAAATTATCCTTTATATGTGCATGTGTGATTATATACTCTCACTCTGTGTATACACATATGTATTATATATATTATATACTACATCCTATGTAATGTATACACACACTTGATCCTCAATTATCTGGTCTCTTCTTAATCAAAACTCTCTATCTGACTGTTAGATAATATCCACTACATTTTCCATTTAGACAACTTTATACAAGTCGTAAAGTGCGTTATAAAGTGTGTCAAATTTTCTATGTAGAAAACTATATACATATAACACACACACATATTAACACATTTGAAGTTAAGCCAAATTTCACCTTCGTCTTCACCCCCACCAATACCTACAATACAAAACCAGATTTTTTTTAAAATTCTGAAACCAAATGGAGAGAAAATGAATAAAAGAACCCCCCAAACAGCCAACAGAAACCTGGCACACGTAGAAAACATCAATTCACTTACAGAACATAAAGAGGATCATGTTTTGAGTCTCCTTTTTAAAAAACAAAACAAAACAAAACCCTTTTGTTTGACTGTTTGTTTGTTAGCTCTTATAATTTGAGAAACGTCACTGTAGCACTCTCACCTTGAACCAGAGTTTGAAACTTTTTGTGTTTCTTTGTACAAAAGAAAAAACGGTTTGGGATATGGAAAATAGTTTGGAAATTTGAGGTTGGAGAGAGAATAGAGGGAGAGAAACTGGAAGATTGCATAGTTGTGAACAGTGGCTTCTCATCAAGGTGAAAAAGTGCATCATCTGATAAAATAGCATCTGATTTTTTTTTTTTTTTAGTTCGGTTCCATATGTTTTTTTCCTCAGTCAACTGTACATGTCACACATGAAAAGGTATTTACAGCACACACACACATGCTAACATTAAACACCTGACATTAAAACAGCCATTCTTTAAATGTTCCATCATAGTTTTTTTCCATGCACATTTGTATTCTTTTTAAATACATTTTTTGCTACATCCTAAAACCATAAACTTGTCTAAACCCATCTCGTGTAATTTTGATCTTTAGCAACATAAAAAGGGGGTAAGCACCAGGAATGGTTTGGCTTGATCACCAAACCTGTAATTCAACATCTTTTTCTTTTTTCCCTCTTTCTTTCATTCGGTCACTGCCTTGTGTGTTTGTTTGTTTGTTTGTTGTTTTTGATTTTGTTTTTCTTAATTTTCCAGAGATGGGAAAAAACAATTGACTTTTTTTTAAGCGTTCTTGAGGTAAGAGTTATATGCTAATCACCCATGGCAGACAACAAAGCTTTCAAAAGCGTTTGAGAAATTAAAAGAGTAAGAATAGTAATCATCATAAATAAAAAATCTTCTGACAAAAATATTTCCAGGATCACTTTTTTGCTAATTAGTTTAACCTCCATGTCCCCATCATTTCCTAAAATTAGCAATAGAATTAATCAGAAATGCAACTACATTGGTCTTTCACACTCCCACCTAGCCAAATTAAATGACAGTTACGTATTTAAAAAAAACCAACAGATACTTCAAAAGCTTTTCATGCTTGCTGTCTGCCTCAAGTGCATTTTAATATATGTCTGATCATTTACATTTATATAGGAAAGTCTTTTTTGTTACACTTTATACAGCATCTCTGCATTTTTGTCTTTTTCTTTTCACTTTTTTTTAAATTTTTGTTTTTTGGATAAACAGTTGGTTATAACAATCTACAGTAAGGCTGCACAGGAAGAATTCTGTGTATTATTTTTTTTTCTAAGAACCAAAGTATATAAAATGAGGTTTGATTCTAGCACCTTTTACAGTATTATTGGTGTTGTTCCCTTTAATAGAAAATAGCATCACTCAACATCCTTTCATCTGAAACGGTACCATGGTTTCGGCAAGACTTTAAGGTATCGACAGAGAGGGAAAAACAAGGTGACATGCTACCCAATCCTGCAGTCCTCACTCTCACAAAACTCCCGCTGACATCAGACAGAAATACCCATGTGAGTAAAAGTGAGTTACATTTACTCTCACATGAGGGCTGCAGGACTGGACTTGCCCAAAGCAGAACAGAAAAGAAAACATTTAAATAGAAAAGTAGATCAAGTTGCTGTCTCAGAATTGTCATTCAACTGGTCATCAGCTGAAACTGTCTGTGGTTCTGTCAATGTGCAAAACCTCATGGAATGACATATGTGGCATTCTAGTGACTGAGTGGGTGCCCAAAGAGGAGAAGCTCAAGGTGAGATAGCATCCCCTATATTCATCACAGCCGAAGTTCCTGCACCAGTCACATGAGCATGATAATTACACACTCCCTGTGCCCAACCAAGCTCGTTTTGATGTCAACAGAAAAATAATCTTTGACAACATCGGGAGCAGGGTTGGGTCCTTTAAACTCATCTTTCCTGGTGGCCTTTGGAGAATTGGAGGCCTCCTTTGATCAGGGGGTCCCTCTGTAAAGGCTGATGACAATTTGAAGAAATTGTTTTTGGGTGAAACAGCAACTTTCACAGAGCATGTTTGGGGGTGAGGGGGGGATAGAAAATGCACAGTTCACTCAAAGGAAAGCAAACCCTTCCATGGATTTTAACACTCTACAGAATGTTGAGCCTTGTCAGACAGCTGTTAGTCTCGCTGGAGTAGTATATATTTCTGCAGAGGAATGGCCGATTCCCCGTACAGCTTCATCAGAACCTCAATTATATATATAATTATAACTATATGATATATCTATCTATCTATATTTATATATGTATACATTAAAGTCTGTTACTGCACTGGCACGTAACACAGAGGAAAAGTACTGGCATTGTAGTTTCCTGCGAGTGGTTGCCTTGACTGGAGTTCTGTGAACGGTAAGCACCACAAGAAAAGGCACCACAAGGTTTTGAGAAGTTAATGGTCTGTCTTCACTGCCCTAACCTCGCCATGGTGAACAAACACCTTTCAGAGTTAATGAGGACACTTTGGGCCAGGCCGAATCCTGATCTCAATACACTTGGTGCAAGTCTCAGAGTCACTCCAATGACTTTGGTGGAATTAATTCAGATTTAGTGGTACCTTGGTGCAACTGAGAACAGATTTTGGCCTTTAAGGAGAACATTAAAAGAATCTGAGAATGCTTATCTAGCACTTTGGATTTCTACATCCTTCCTAGACAAAGGCCCACATTTTTTTTTTTTTAAATAAAAGCAATGGTGTAAGGAGAAGAGTATCTTGGTCTTAGGGGCTTGATCTTGCTGATTGCCTGCTAATAGGTGTTGAGCACTCTCAATCACACCAGAGTAAACAGAAGTTGAAGGTCCTCAGCAAACCTGACAGGCCCCCTCATCACTGTGCCGAATCATAGCAGAAACGTCCAACCCTCCAGTGCACAAGAGTGCTGCAAAGAAAGTGTCTTGCTCAGACTGTGACCTTGGCTGCTTCAGCCAAGTCACTTAGGATTTACTCTCAGATGAGGAATCTGCACCTTATTTTTCCTGGGTCAAATCTTGTGGTCCTTATGCACTCCTTAGTCAGTCAAAACCTCTATAGTAGCAAACTTTCTATCTGTATTTCTTTTGCTAATAAAGTCACACACACACACACACACACACACACACACACACCTCTGACCCAAAATACCTTTAAATAAGAGGAAAAGCCAATGGAATGAGCCAGAGAACATACTCAGAACCCTCCTGTGAAACAAGTAGTTGAAGAGGTCACTCCAAACATGACCTATATAACTAAGTGATCTTCTATGAGGAAGGTAATTGTTTGGTGATTTAAAAATAAAACAAAAGATTCACAGGCACTGTTTGCCAGGTAATAGCACCAGTTTTGCATTTGTGTTGATGTAACTTAGCCCACCCTTTCTGACCTACTAAAACCTTAGCAGGCTGGTTCAGATGAAAGACTAGTGGGCCTAGTTCTGCCCTCAGCTAAATTACACTGGCTCAAGAGTAAATCCACTGAAGTCAGTGAATTTGTGCTGTTGTAAGCGAGTGTAGAATCAGGCCCACACAGCATGTTCTCTTTGTCTGCTCAAACAAAAGGGGAGTTGTCAGGAATAATCATCAGTCACAAGATCTGGGTGTGAAACTTGGTTGCAAAAGTTCAAAAATGGGGTTGAAATGCCAGCGCAGTGTGCCAAAGACGGGGCTTGAAATATCCTTTTCTTATTCCCTCCTGGGATCTGCCACTTTGATCATTTTGTACTTGTCAGAACACGGGTAGCAAGTTCTGCATTGGAGGCCTCTGCTGATTAGTACTTGCCCCTGTTTGGGATTCCTGAAGGAGGCGTGTTTTCTCTTGATGGGCATCTTCGCCAGTAAATTGTAATGCGTAAGGATAGCTTTGGAAATTGGGTCCTCATTTTGGGCATGAATTGGCATCAGAATGGACTATGGTCCATAATCATCAATCACCAAGTGCCAAGAATGCTAAGGCAAGATTCAAGATGCTAACATGACTGGATGTCGTACTATTAGCAAAAATATACCAATTTTATGGAAAATTTAGACGGATTGTCAGGGAAAGCTTCTTGACAGAGAGGGCTAGCTGTGATGGAACCCCATTCTCTGGATCATTTAAAGCCAGCCGGGACTAAGCTTTGGAGAATAGTATGTGGGGAACAATCCTGAACTGGTCCTGGAGATGCACTTGATGACCTGATAGGTCTTCTCCATCCCTAATGTCTCTGATTCCATGGTAAAAAGATGTTCTGCTAACTCAGTGGAGTTCTCCACCCGCCCTGCCCTCCTTTCGCACTATCCCAATGCTTTACAAATGGAAGCAAGTGCACCGCAGATGGTGGGGAAATGCACCACATTCAAGTCTGGTGTGACCTCGTACGTGGGCATCCATGTTCCTACTCTAATTCCAAGATCACCTGAATTCAGACAAACCCAGCCCTATCCCAGACTAGCAAGGGTACGGCAATGGGATGAAGCGTGCTACTCTGACCTGTTAGCTCTGTCCTAGAACAACACTGGGCAATTCTACTGTCCCCTTCATTTGAAAGTCTCAAAGCACGCTACTAACATGGATTAAATAATCCTCCTCCTTGTAAGGGTCACATCATCCTTGTGTACCCATTTTACAGCTCAGGCAAATAGAGGGTAAGTGACTTGTCCAAGATCACACAATGATTAAAACTGCACTGTAAGCTCTATGGGGGCATAGACCATATTTTCCTTGTGTTTGTACAGTGCCTAGCACAACGATATCCTAGATCTTACTGAGGCCCTGGAGTGTTCCCACCATACAAATAATAAGTAATTATAATAATAACTATTTGGCAAAAGCAGGAAAAAGGACCCAGGAGTTATGATTCCCAGTCAACTGCTCTGACACTGTCTACCTGCCATTCAATAGCGCTTATGGTATTTGTGCTCTTTGAACTAGATCCATCTGAGGGCTAAAGTGCAGGAATCCTTTCCTGGTTTTCAATTTTCCATATAAAAATGACATTTTAAAAAGATAAATATTAATTGTGCTATTCTCTAGAGCTGTGCCAGTTTTGTAGTGATATAAAAATTCAGGACTCATCAGTACTCTTCTTGGGGTTCACATTCATTTTAAAAGGTCTGGTGAGTTTATACAGCCGAGGATCTTAATTAATGTTCTGAAAGTTGTTTAACTAATCAATCAATCAATCATTATGACACCCTCGTGAGGTAGGCAAGTCTCACTAACTCTGTTTTTCACATGGGGAAATGGGCAGAGATCTCAGTGACTTGCCCCAAGCCTGTGGTAGAGATGGGAATAATCTAGATCTTCTGGCACCATGTTTTCTGCTTTATGCATAAAACTGCTTTCAAATGCATAAACAGGGATACCATTGATATTAGTAAAATTAAAAAAGCCATCACTTAGGAAGGAACAATCAGTTTCACGCATACAGAAGGGGAAGAGACTGTCTAGGAAGGAGTACGGCAGAAAGGGATCTGGGGGTTATAGTGGACCACAAGCTAAATATGAGTCAACAGTGTGATGCTGTTGCAAAACAAGCAAATATGATTCTGGGATGCATTAACAGGTGTGTTGTGAGCAAGACACGAGAAGTCATTCGTCCGGTCTACTCTGCTCTGGTTAGACCTCAACTGGAGTATTGTGTCCAGTTCTGGGCACAGCATTTCAAGAAAGATGTGGAGAAATTGGAGAGGGTCCAGAGAAGAGCAACAAGAATGATTAAAGGTCTTGAGAACATGACCTATGAAGGAAGACTGAAAGAATTGGGTTTGTTTAGTTTGGAAAAGAGAGGACTGAGAGGGGACATGATAGCAGTTTTCAGGTATCTAAAAGGGTGTCATAAGGAGGAGGGAGAAAACTTGTTCACCTTAGCCTCTAAGGGTAGAACAAGAAGCAATGGGCTTAAACTGCAGCAAGGGAGGTTTAGGTTGGACATTAGGAAAAAGTTCCTAACTGTCAGGGTGGTTAAACACTGGAATAAATTGCCTAGGGAGGTTGTGGAATCTCCATCTCTGGAGATATTTAAGAGTAGGTTAGATAAATGTCTATCCGGGATGGTCTAGACAGTATTTGGTCCTGCCATGCGGGCAGGGGACTGGACTCGATGACCTCTCGAGGTCCCTTCTAGTCCTAGAATCTATGAATCTATGAAAACCAACTATGTCGGTATTTCCTCTTTGCTCAGCCTAGATTGAGAGATCAATACTCTTTGTGGTACATGACATGGTGTTGAAGCATTCGTGAAGGATCACTAGATGAAGATTTATTTCTACAATTCTTAAAGTGTGTGTGGGGGGGTCTCTGCAGTCTCACCTGATTCTGATCTCACACTGCTTCTACAGCAGTGTGATTCCATCAGCTTCAATGGAATGATCTGGCTTTACACCCACTGCCTCCAATGGCAACTACTAGCACTAGATAGGAACTCTTCCTTTCACGCAAATTTTGGACATTGTGAAATTACTTTTTGGTCTCAGTCCTAAGAAAAATCAAAAATATCAAAACATTTTTGAGCCAAAATCTGGCGAAAAACTTTGAATCAGAAACATTGAAGCAGAAAATGTCAGCGTGGTGGATGGAAATGAAATAAGTCAGCATTTCAGAACGAAAAGGCTGCTTTGCAAGGATACTCAAAAATGAAAAAAAAAATCACTTTGTTTAGAAATGTCGCGGAAAAAAAGATGTGCTTCATTTTGAGTCTCCTACCTGGCAAACTGAAAAAAAAGTCAAATGGTGGCTCCCACTCTGTTGTTGCTACAGTTTCTGTTATGCCGGACTTTCAGATTCACACCTCTACACGAGATAGTTCACAATCTCTGACAGGCTGTTTATCAGGAATGAAAAAAGCGGACACCTAAGGCACTCTGGTAATGTAAAAGGGCTTTAAAATGGGTTTAAACTAATTGACACCCCCTTTAAGGCTCCAGAGCAGTGGTAAAGGGGCTTTAGGGTAAATGAGAAGCAGGCTCCTAACATTTATCCATGATAAATTACCCAACTCCTGGTCAGTCTTCAGTGTTTCTTAAAATCAGATTATTTTAAAAATGGATGAAGTAATGCAATAGCAATTTTTTTGGGGGACGGGGAGGGGCAGAAATTTGGGAATGTTTGGGGTATGATCTCCATTACAGCAGTGTACATTCAAAGTAGATCCTTTGAAATCAAATGGAGGTCCTCCAAATTCACACCAGTGTAACAAAAAGCAGAATCTGACCCGGAAAAGATGGTAATTCCTCCCTGGGAGTGAAAATCAAATCCATTCCTAATGTGACTGAATGATGTGTATCATCAGCTGCGCCTTCCATCATCTTGCTTCGTTCTGGGGCTGCACTCGTTTGTAAAGAACAGCATTTGCTTCCAACACGGAGGGGAGGGAAAGGAAGAAGTGGCAGCGGTTCAAACAGTTCCCGTGTTGCTTTTGGGGACGAGGGGCTCTGGCTGTGGTGACAGGTTTTGATACTGAACAAACACACCTAGCACTGAAAAGTTGAGCTACCGTCCTTCTGGTTGGTCCGTGACAAAACGCCATTCGTGGGGAAATCTGAGAATTTGTTTTGAACGTATGTGGGAGGTTTAACCCTCATTTCATTATTTGCATTATGGGGGATTGAAAATAGATTTGGGGCATTCATCTCAACAACAGAGGGCCAAATTTGCCATGTGTGTAAACAGTTTAACGCCACTTCAGGCAATAGAGTTGTATCCACTTTATGACAGCAGCATAGTTGCCTCAGTGTTACTAACAAGAAAGCATTCTTCTTTGTACGGCTGCATCAAGGTCAATTTGGAAGAGATGCACGAAGCAGCCACTACTCTCACTGTAGTCAGAGGTAACAGGTTTTGTTTAGAGAAATGTCATTCAGTGACATAGTTGGGTTTTTCCCTCCTATTTGGTAGGGTTAGAGGCAGAACTGTTTTACTCCACTCAGGACATGTTGTTTCTCAGGATTTTCTTAAACTGAAAGAGAATTCTGTCATTGCTCAGATCTTCCTTATAATTTGGCACTTTAGTGCCCGAAAACAGGCCTGACTATGTCCAAACTAGGTCCAGGTTAGCTTGAGAGGTCTGCAAACCATAGCAATCCAGCTGATGAACCAGGCCTGAGCTTGAGATTTATAAAGACACCCACCAGCCCGGTGAGTTGTACCCAGTTTGGCATCCAGGGACAGAATTTTGCACAATCCTAAGGGAAGTTCTACAGCCAAATGCAGAGGTAGTGAAAATGGCTGCACACAAGTCAATGGAGTTGAACCTGTTTATACCAGCCTCAGATTTGGCCTTGAATTTGGCTTCCATGCCCGTTTAAGAAAAGGAAAGGATACGACGTGCAATATTTCCAAAGAGGAATTTGGACCCCGGATGCTCTTTCATCCCCATTTGCCCAGGAGAGTAAAAAATAATAATCCAAGAAATGTTTATTTCAAGCCCCCCAAACTGCTGGTGCCTCAACCCTGAAATATTCATCTTCATCATCTCCAAAAGCCCTTTAGAATTCAAAATGTATACATACATATTAAAACATATATATATATATATATGCATGCTCCTACCCAACATATGTGCGTGTATAGATTTCTATATGCACCTATCCACAGGCACACACACACACACACACACACACACACACACCCCAAATAGATCCTTTAATTCTGAAAATTCATTCTGTCAACCTCTGTTCATAAATAAAAGGTTGGCGCTTACGGTAGATTCTCTTTTTTTTTTCTTTGCCCTTGAAATAGCCAAAGTTACTTAAACTAAATTAAATTTAAAACAGCCAATAATGAACAGGGCCAGCTAAGTTTTTTGTTAAACAATGCACTTCCACGGAAAATTAACTCATTATTTAGCCAGAAGGTAAACTTTGTTAATTTCTTCAATAAGATAATGCTCTAGACCAGGGGTCGGCAACGTTCGGCACGTGCCTCGCCAGGATAAGCACCCTGGCTGGCCGGGCCGGTTTTATTTACCTGCTGACGCGGCAGGTTCGGCCGATCGAGGCCCCCACTGGCCGCAGTTCGCCGTCCCGGGCCAATGGGGGCGGCGAGAAGCCGCGGCCAGCACATCGCTCGCCCGCGCCGCTTCCTGCTGCATGCCGAACGTTGCCAACCCCTGCTCTAGACACCCCATGTGCTACAGACAACTTGTTTCTTTTGCTAGGGGGCCCACAATGAGCTTTATAAGCAACTGATATTTGAATTTATTTTCTTGACTAGATACATGTGACCCTTCACCCACTTCAGTGCCATGCCATGCCCCCTCGAGCCCATCAGAGGCCACCCCTTTTAAAGGCACGGATGTTCAAGAAAGGGAGCGGCACGACAGATCGCATGGATCAGGCCAGAGAGGAAATGCCTGTTCTCCCGCCAGTGTCTGTTTGGATGTGCGTTGTGGCCCAGAAGAGATTACATTACAGCCTTCTGCAGCGTGGGCACAGCAGTGCCGAAAATAAATGGCTGGGGACATGAGTGGTGAGAGGCCCATCTACAATAACGAGGCTTCTGAGTTTGCTAATGGCTGTCTGTCCCCGATGGGGGGTGGGGGGGAGGCAGTCAGGCTGGGAGGCAAGTAACGTGGAAGAGTCTGGGTACCCATGGGGCCTGGAAGCTTTGAGCTGCCTCTCCACTGTAGGGGAGGCTGACCCCAAATGCACTGAGCAGACTGAGAAGGGCATTCCTAGCTGCATGCTCTCTTTATCCAATCCAAGTTCCCAGTACGACAAAGCAGACTTTGCAGTCCTAACTCAGGGGCGAGAAAATGGGAGGTTTGCCTGAGTAAGGAGTGCAGGATCACGAACAATTTATAATAAACCAAAGACTAACTCTCCTTGCTCCTCCAGGGATACACAATGGTGGCCTTATAGAATGATGCTTAGAGCTGGTCAGAAAATTAGAAATAGAGAAATCTGGGTGAGAAACAAACAAATTGTTTTGTAAAAAGTGTCCTTCCCCCCACCCCCTCTATTTTCTGATCAGTACTAATAATAATAGTCAGAATAATTAACTGTGTTCCTTCCAGGGTTTGAAAGCAATTTACCCCTGATGTAGCCTCACTGACTTCAGTGGAGCTGTAACAGGGGTGAATCTGATTTGATGGACAAACCCGGTAGTCCGAAAGTTCAGTCAAAACTCCTATTAACTTCAGTGGGAGTTTTGCCTGAGAAAGACCCTGCTCTAGCCTCGGTGGGCGTTACATCGTTTTACTCCTTGAAAGTAAGTACCTTGAGAAGAAATGGACGTGAGCCATTTGGAGCATGCAGTGTGTTTGTTGCGTCTACTTTATTCTTTCCACTCTTTGTGTAAGGAAATATAGTTCTAAAAAAGCTATTGTCTAACAAAGTAAACTGTGATTATTATTGTGCTGTGCTAGGCAGTCAAGAAACATAAAGGCAAGAAAACAAAAAAACAAAACTAAACAACCCCCTTTTCCCCCCACATATTTTCAGTAACAACGTACCAGCCTCCCAAATAAAATCAAGGCTATTCCAAAGCAGCGTGAGCAAGTATTTCACTGTATTCAGATGGAAGCTGATGGCTGAACGATCTAGTGCATGTTAACCAAGGCTGATGAATACAACCTCCAAAAATTCAAGTATTCATTAGTAATCTGTTCAGTTTCTAAATGATTTCATTGACTTTTAGTTTCAAGTTTCCATAAAGAGAGAGAGAAAAAATGAATCACCTGTTGTGTAAAAAAATAATATTGCAAACAGTGCTAGGAAGATATTATTACATATGATCAAGAAAGCAAGGGTTCCATATTTAGATTACATGCAATAGCCTCAACTCCTTGCAGCTGGGGAGAGAAAAGACTTAAGCCAGCTTTCTGGATGCACATAGGTACTGCATAATTCTGTTTCCCTTTAGCAAGTTGTAAAAAACCTTTGCACTTCCATTTCTGATAACACAAACCCAGTAATAATAATACTTTGCACTTCATAGCACCTTTCGTCAAAGTGCTTCACAAATGATTACTTAAGCCTCACAACACCCCTGTGAGGTAGGTAAGTATTATTATACCCATTTACAGATGGGTAAACTGTAGGCACAGAAAGGTTAAGTGACTTGCCCAAGGTCACACAGCAAGTTTGTGGCAGAGCTGGGAATAACGCCCAAGAGTCCTGTCACCCCATCATCTGCTATAATTTTTACACCATGTTCCCTCTCCACCCTGGCCTTATAAAACCATCTAACAAACAAATCAATACATAACTCCAAATAACTCAGCATGTTATAACGTCCCGGGTTTGTCAAGACAGCTACCTTGCTGCATGTGTCCCAAAGGGATAGGAAGTACTGTTTATACTCTCAGATCATTTTTGACAGCTTGCAAATGTTTTTAATATACAACGGGAAACAAACCTCCACATTATCTCAACAAAATTTATGTGTTTTTTATTACAGCTTCCAATTGGGTTATGTATTTTGTGGGCCAGATCACTTACTCAGAATTATTTTTAGTGCTTTAGAGGGCATAAATGGTCGACCTCATCATAAATGAAGATCCAGTGGGAACATATGCAGCTATCTGCCATTTCATTTGTCTAGAGATCTTTTTATTTAACACGACACCAAACGTCCCTAGCGCTCAAACGTTAAGTCATGAACGTTGGCTGAACACAGACGATATTTTGTTCCGTGCGATGGCTCCCGCCTTCCCCAACAGAAAAGTGTTACCGGAGTGGTATCTCCAAGTTTAAACACAGAACAACAAAACAATTCTCAATGCGCTCATGGAAAAAGTGCAAGAATTCCAGACCCTGATGGTCTGGAAATGCATTCTGCACACAGTGAAAAGTTGCCCACGTTTATTTGGGATAGCTTCTAAACCTCCTAATTCACCCCTGGCTGAGACTCTCGACACCAGAATACACCTGAGCTTCAAGGGGAACCCCAGCCACAGAACCGTCATCACCCCAGGCTACTACCCGCCCCAAGAAACGCCAGGGCCGTGGACAATTGTTGAAATAACAGCATGCAATCTGCAGCAGTAGAAAAGATGGCAAGTGAGCTCACATCCCCTCTACCCTCTAGCGATCCAGAAAACGTCCCAAATCCACCCCCTTGGTTTTTACATGATCGTCCTTCAGCAGATCTATTTTTGTTGTGACCCAATTGGACTAGAACAGAGTCCAGCAGAAAACGAAGCAAACAAAAGACTAAGTGTCACAGAAAAGCCTGTCTCTACAATTTTCCACTGACCCTGGCAGCTTCCAAATGGCCTCCTGCAAAAGTGGCACAGCAAGCAGGCACTAGAAGGTTTCACAGATGTACAGTAATAAGTTTTCCTTTTCAAAGCATATCTAGGCTTCAATTAAACCGTGCCGGGCGAACCTTAGCCCACATTTTCTGAAGGTGGTTGATCATGCTACAGGGGTGTTGGTGATGGTTGTTTTCTTGCCCGTCCCGTGCAACGACTGGAAACATGGATAAATTGTGAAGTGAATCTCACGCTTTAAAGATATCATAGAATCATAGAATATCAGGGTTGGAAGGGACCTCAGGAGGTCATCTAGTCCAACCCCCTGCTCAAAAGAACTAAATCATATCGTGAGCGAAGAGCAGGGGACTGTTCCTATTGAAGTCAATGGCAACATTTTCCTCTTCATTGTGAGGATAACGTTTATAATCTCTACCAAATGGAAGATTAAGCTTGAAGGTGGGCATTTTTGTGATCTTGCACCTAGCCCGCTTTTTAAAATACAAAACTGCTCACCGCTTTCGGCAGCGGTAGAAACCATGAATGAATCGACACGGATAATTAGCCCCGATCAAATAAGCTATTACAAATATTTACCTTTAAATCAGTGTTTTGCTAACGTTGTCTATTGGCAATCATGTAACGCAGCCGCACGGCTACAATTTGGTTTGGGTAGGTTTAGAATGGATCCAAATCTTATGTGTGTGGCAAAGCATGACCTGGCGCTGGGCCAATGCCTGTATTTCCATTGCTGGTTTGGAGTGTTCTGAACCATTCACATCTTCAAGTTAGCTGCATGCAGATACTGGGCACGCTAGAGATAGACAGACATAACCCACTATAGCTGTCAGCATCGTTAATAGAACGGATGATCCTCAGCACTAAAGAACACAGGCTCGGAGCTAAAAGATGTTCTGTGAACTGCACCAGTGGAGGGAACAGATATAAACCTGACCAGAGCTGGCCTACTTGATCCAGTAGAAGGAGATAGAGCGTATACAAATGCAACTCCAGCATGAGCATGCCAGATCAATACAGACTCACTAATTCATTGTTCTGACTGCGCTTGTCTGGAGCCTTATAAACTTTAACCCATCTCTGAACGATAATGGATTCAACTTTGCTCTTTGCAGCATATTTTTTTAAAAACTTTTTTTCTGAGGGGGAGTGTGTGTGTGTGTGGGGGGGAACAGTGCTAACTAATCTACCAGGTATAGCACGGAGATGCAGGGGGATTAAAAACAAACCAAACCCAGCAATGAAGTGGACACCAAAAGCAAAGGGTACTTGGGAGAAGAGAAGCACTTTGGAGCAGAAGGCGAAGGTTGGTGGATTGTAGGGTGACCAGATGTCCCGCTTTTATAGGGACAGTCCCGATATTTGGGGCTTATTCTTACATAGGCTCCTATTACCCTCGTCCCCAATTTTTCACACTTGCTGTCTGGTCGCCCTAAGTGGATTGGCACCAGGTTCGGTATTAACAAAGGGATTCTGTTCAGTACTGTGCCATTGGCTTGGGTAAAGGAGGGGTAGGGTGAAGAGACTTACCATAATAACGTCAGAGCGAACTCACAGCAATCCGCAGAACTAAGGCCCCCAGTCAGCAAGGTTCTTAAGCACGTGCCTAACTTCAGGAGCGTCAGATAAGAGCATTCGCTTGCTTAACGTGAGGCCCTTGCTGAATCGGGGTCCAAGGAAGCAGGAGTGCCATTTCAAGGGGAGGGGAAGGGGCAGTTTTCAGTGGGGGTTCATCCCTGTGTCTGTCCACTCATGGAGCTGGCGGGGGGGCCACCATCCTATTGTTCAGGCTGGGGGACTTCCACTGGGTGCGTGAGCCCCAGCTGGTTGCTAGAGTCACTGGAGTTGGAGGAGGCAGGTCCTCAGACCCAGTGCCCCGCCCACCGCTGCAACCAGTCAGGAACTCCTGTGTCTTCTAGTCGCGGGGAGAGGGGGGAGTCCAGTCTCATGACCTGGGGGATGGGGGGAAGGCATGCAGGGGTCTCACGTTCCAGAGGAGTAAGGGGGGTAAATGAGGTATGAACCACGGGCAGAGAACTGCGCCCCTTCCCCCCTGCCGGACCTGAATAGCACCTCCACAGGGAATTAATATGGTTTGTGCAGCCCTGGGGAGCCAAAGCCAATGTACAGAATAAAGAATCAAAGTCTCAAGGGTCTCGGTCGTTTGGACTTGGAACAGGTTACCAAGGGAGGCAGTCAGGGCGCCATCACTGAACATTTTCAAGAGCTGGTTTGATAACTCATTAGGGCTTCGTCCTTTATTCCTTCCTGGCTTGGGGAGTCACCAGGACTGAAAGGGGGCTGCTTGCGCCAAGAGGAGTGGGAGGATTAGCTCTTTTGGTTGGGATGATGAAGAGAAGCAGCCTTCCAAACCAGCCCATGTGACGCGCATATTCTTTTCTGAACCTAGATCTAGCTATCTAACAGAAATGAGGATGGTACTTCTTGGAAATCTCCGTTGGTAGATGGGGTCTAGGGAGAGGAGAGATGCCGTCAGATTACTTGAGATATTGCCAGATACCGGGTGCTCCATAACTTGAGACTTAGTTGCAATGGAAATGGTGGAAGCCCCCTTATTTGAGCCTTTAAAACAGGTTGAGACAGAGCACTAGAATTCCTCATGATTCTCCCCACCACCACTCCCCGCTCCTTTGGAACAACAGACTAGGTGACAGAGAAGATCTTTCCCATCTCTAATGACTATGCCTGTGAAACTGGCTCAAATGTAGAGAAGAGCTGCATATTTAAGGAGGAACTTCTTTACAAAGAAGATGATGTATAGAGTAAAGAATCACAGTCTATTAGCGTAAACCGCTAATAATAATATTTAAGGTAAGTACTTTGAGAAAAACAATTAGTATATAGTAAGAAGATGAAATGGCTGGTCACGTTGCAGAACCAGCACTGATAATGGACAGTCCACGTGCCTCTCTAGTGTGCCCAGTCCTCATTATAATAGTGGAACGTGCAACGTGCCACCTGAAGGCGGATATCATTCGTTAAGTTCACTTCACAAATTACCTCATTTAGCAGGAGACGTCACACGGATTAGAGAAGAAATGCAATGAAAATGAAGTGATGCCACTGACAAGGGATATGATTCTGGTCCACAAATAATGACGAAGGTAAATGAAATCTCTTCAGACAAAATAACTGATCGTTAATTAGGGTGAGGCACAGATACTACGAAGCCCGCCCTTCGTGTGAAAATGTGACTATCAGACAGGTTGTAATCAGAGCCCAGAAACATTTAATTGAAATGGAGCTTAACTGACTGGGAATTACAGTACCTGTGACAATTTGGCTTTTTATAAACTTTGCCGTGTGTCTGTAGTTTGGCGTAAATAAGCCCTGCCCTCCTTAGAAGAGCCTGTGAAATATTTGAATGGTATTTAAAAAAAAACAAAAACCCCACTCAGAACACTGCAAAGCATCACTGATTGAAAAAAATGTTTCCATTCAGGTATATTCAGGCGAAGAAAGCATTCAGCTTTTTTAAACTATTATATAAAATTTGTACTAGTTTCTTTAAATACCTACTGTCATTAAAAAAAAAAAGGATTCATCAAATAAAAAAATCATAATCATAATTAAAAAATCTTTTCCCCATGTTGATTTTCTCTTCTGAAGAGTTCAACATGGGAATTTTGCACCCTAGACAGTTACAGTATTTCTGGAATAAAAAATTGCAATCACACAGAGAAAATACTACAGTATTCACTTAAAAATATCTTTTGTTGTTGTTGTTGTTTCCCCCCCCACAAGTAGAGGGATGGTGGGATTGAAAAAATGCCCTGGAACGGGAATATTCTTTTAAAGGAGCATATTCTTGAAACCAGAAATGGTATTACATATACACCGCCTATGATTTAACTCGAAACAAAGAAACTTCAACACAGAAATAAAGAAATGTAAACCTTCACGCACCAAAAAGATTATCTGGAAATGTCTCAGACCTCTAGCAGATATCCTTCTAAAGCTTTGCCATCAATGGAGGTGGAAGTGTCTCCTTGCAGTGAGAACTCTTAAGCTAAACGGTGATGACCTTGCTACGCTCTCGATTTCCTGTGGTGTTATTTCTTGCCACGTACTTACAGAGGAAGGTGACATAAAACGTTTATCAGCGGTTCCCCGAATGCACCAAGTGAGTTGAACAATTCTCAGCTAAATCACAACAACAACATCAACAAAAATACAAAGCACCAAATCATCTTTAGAAAAGCGTCAGTTACAGGTTATTACTGTTTGAAGATTTTATCCTAATTTTCTTTTTTGTTTTCCTTTAAAAAAAACAAAAAAACAAAACAAAGAATGCTTTACAATCACTTTAAGGCTCACACTGAAGGAGACATAACAGGCCTTACACAATATTACAAATAATACATGTATGCCTTTTCACAGCCTTAAAATGATACAATAGGTCAAATTATTTTGCCAGTCACCGATCAAGTATTGTGCCTTTAAATTGACTCTCTTTTTGCTACTATGCTGAGTTTTATTATTACTGAAATATTTTATTAGATATATGTAAATCTACTTTAGTATTATATTTTTGGTGAATAATTTAAAGAACGCAGATTCGTTATTTTCCAGAAATCAAGATGGAAGGCCTTTTTCTGGGCTCACTCACATCAGGGTGAATCAGGAGTAAGTCCATTGAAATCAATGGAGTTAACACTGGATAAAACTGTGGTGAGTGAGATCAGGTATGGTATTATTTTGTGAATTTGGTGCAAACTGAGTACAGCTGACCATCACATATGGTCCATTTACACTAAGGCAACAATTTTATCAGGGGATTACATTTATAACATGGTTTGGTCTGGCCTGCATAGGTGGGACCAAGCTATGTTATAAACACGTTGCCAAATTGTGTTACAGCCCTGATCTTCTCTTTCAACCATTTGAGATTCAAACTCTTTTCGGGCTTTTCTGCTTTGCTTTCTCATCTTTAGACGTTTTTCTTGTTCACCTATATCCAATAAGAGCAGCAATACCTTTTGTATGTTTCTTGTTTGTTGTTCTTTTCTCGTTTCTTTTTTTTTTTTTCATCTTTTTTTTTTTTTAAGTTTTGTATTTAGGTTTTTTTTATTTTTCCTGGCATAAAATCACCCAAGAGTTTTGCATGAGAAAGGTGACAGTACTTAATGAAACTCAGCACCTAAGGGCATAAGGCAGTTGTAGGTTTGTTTGTTTGTTTGTTTTTATTTTTCAATCAGCACCAATCCCATATATAATGTTCTACACTTGGTGTAAGGTATAAAACTCTGACGTGGAGACGCCTCTTCTCCACCTGTGGATCATAGGTGTGGAAGTTGAAATACTGTTTCTTGTGTGTAAAAAACAAAAGAAAAGTTTTTCTTTTTGTTTTTACTTACAAAACATAGAGATTATCTTTTTTTTTTATACATACAGCAGCCAGAAAGAAAGCTTATCTGAAGGTGTGTGTTTGTTTCATGATCTGTGTTTACCATAAACAAAAATAAGATCCCCTCTTTTTTTTTTTTTAAAGGAGCTTTAAAGTGAAGACTCATATTGTAGCAACTCATACAAGAGAGGTCCGTCTCTATACCTAATACCTACAGCTGTGGGGGTGACATACTGGAGAATGTTGATAGTTCTTCTTAACCTCCTGTCTACAAAATGGGCATCCCATGCAGGGTATCTCTTTCTTGGGATGTCAATCTTAATGAGAGGGCCTTCTGGGTAGTAGGCTCGCCCAGATGGAGTAGATGGCACCATTGCTCTCACCTGGAAAACTGGCAAGCAAGTGTCAGCTGTGAGTTCCTCCTGTTGCTCCGTGACCGCTCTGGTAGGCGTAGCCTGGGCCCCCCGGTACCCAGGGGTTTCGGGTGCCATGGGCTCAACATCAGGAGGCAAAGGAATGCCCCAGAGCAGCTCGGCGCAACAGGAGCTGGCAAAAATCTTAGCTCTCGGCCCCATGGGATGCAGCACACCATAATAGAAGAGCATCAAAGCTATCCCAGCAGCAAAGCTAAGAAAGACACAACACAGTGCTGGCACGGCATATGAGTCAGTAGTTGTAGGATCTCTGTAAAAATACCAAAGGAGCGTCAAGGCAGCATTCTCTGTCAAGACTATAGTGTAATATGCAAACATTCTGTATCGAGTCCGCCCTTCCTTGACATTAAACCAGCAGAAAATGTACACAATCCCTACCACCATGTTGAAGAGGATCTCCTCCCACTTAGACATGCAGAAGTCAGTCCCACCATGGATGATCCAGAAAGCCATGGCACACCAGTGGACCACTACAAAGATCCCAAAGTAGAGCTGGAAGATGGAAGCAAAGAGGGCAAAAGAGATAACTCTGGATGAGATGGTGAAGAGGCGCCAGAAGAGATGTATGAGGGCCCCTCTGTAGCTCATACTCTTCTTGTCATCCCTAGAGTCCCGAAGAAGCTTGTGATAGGAGGCTAGCACCCAAGCCAGGGACATCAGGGACGCCACAGAGGACACACCTGCCAGAAGACACAAATCCACAGAGTCAAACAATAATATAGA
Organism: Malaclemys terrapin pileata; assembly: GCF_027887155.1. Lineage (NCBI taxonomy): Eukaryota > Metazoa > Chordata > Testudines > Emydidae > Malaclemys > Malaclemys terrapin. Next base: position 199,795,518 of record NC_071507.1, on the reverse strand, counting down.
TTGAGAATGTCACTCACTCACTACTTTATTGTCACGGGGCAGGTATGGGAGCAAGTAATGTACAACACATTACAAAAATCTCGAGGAGTAGAGAAATGCAGAAGTATCGATATCAGAACCATCAATGAACATTTATTCTTTACCTAGCTGACTCCTGCACGGGTGTATTTTATATTAGTGATAAGCCTGATCCAGAAACTCCCGAAACTGAATTGCCCCCAGACTTTCAGCGCTAACGAGGAAGGATTGGAATTTGAACGTGTATCTGCATTTCACAAATCGTCTCCATCCTTATAATGATCTATACCACACTCCCGGATCCAAAACCTTTCGGACATTTGAAATCCAGATCTGGATCCAAATTTTGTAGCATAGAACCATCTCTGCTCAAAATTGTTAAGGTAGCCATCAGAGGTGTCTGCTATATTGTAGTGTCATATAGTTACAGCAAAATGTTTAATACAAGGCAGGGCTGTTATGCTTTAAACATGGGGTGAGCAAATATTGGGACAGAGAGGGTGACCAGTTTTCTAGTAACTGTGGGTATGTCTATGCTGGGGTTGGGAGGCAGCATTTGCAGCTCGTGCTAGCTTTGATTGAGCTAGTGCGCTAAAAACAGAAGCGTCAGCCATCGTGGTGCAAGCGTCGGTATGGGCTAGCCGCTGCACATATGCTCCCGTCTGAGCCCCTAGGGACACACAAGTGCAGCTAGCCCCCTTCTGCTGCTCAAGCCGCCGCGGTGTTTTTAGTGCACTGGCTTGAACAGAGCTGGCGTGGGGATGTCTGAGATTAAATTGACACCTTCCAGCTCTGGTACGCAGATCCAGACCCCGCGTGCATCTGATTTAAAATCCCAAATAAAAGTACAAGCCCTCATCATATTAACTTGTTTGACTTCACCAGCAGCGAAAACATGCAGCTGACAATTTTGTCCTCAGCCTGTGACCCCCCCCGGAGCTAGTGAACACCAGGGTCACTGCGGGTTACCGAGCCACGGTTGGGGCCTGTTCTCTCAAGGTGCGGATGCTCCTAACTCCGAGTGAACCCAGCGGGAGTCGAGAGCGTGCTGCACCTCACAGGGTAGGCGGCTTGGCAGCCCTTTGGCATTGGCACACTGTGTGTTGCTGAGTGCTTGCTGGGAGGCGCGGGCCGCCCTCCACACCCAGTGGCTTTACTGAGGGTGGAAGGCTGTCAGCGCGTTGCAGGATTTATCTGGTTTGTGGGAAGACGAGCCCTGAATAGGGCTTGTGAGAGAGGTGTCATCACCACCCGCCTCTTGCTGCGGCCACCAACCTCTGTCCTGAATCAGCCCTTGGGAGCATGTTCTGCATACCACAACTCAGGCCCTAGTGCTCTAGCACCCGGTGGTTCTCAAATAGCACCTACTTCCTTTGACACCTTGCTTCTCCCAGATCCCCTCTGGCCACTCCTCACTCACCACCCTTCCAGCTGCCACAGAACATCCCCTTTTCTGTGCCCCTTCTGAGCCGATATGCTCCTAGTGGATTCAGCACACTGCCTTCTGCTGACCTAGGCCGGCTCAGCAGTTTCCTCACAGATTTAAGCTCCTGCCAGACCCCTGTGTCTTCAATAAAGGGGTATAGAAAAATTCCCCAAGCCCAGGTTTATGGATCTCCAAAAAGAAGAGGGAAAACATAAGATGTTCCTCATGGGCTTAATCCTTAATTGGGCCTAATCCTTAATATTGACATTAAAGTCAATATTTATTTTGTTAATTTATTTGGACTGATAAAATAACGCCCACTCAATGCTCTGGGTGCCCTAGATGTATTTTATTAACACAATATTAAACAGACCCACCAGTTACCTCAGGACCAAACTGAAAAACCCAGTGACAATGTACAGAAAACAAAGATTAATCGATCCCATCCACCCACAAAATTGCCACCAAAGTCCCATGCCACTACTGTCCAGTCCTACCCCGTCATCATCCCTTTATGGGTAAGGGTAAAAGGTGGACCAAGCAATGTGTTGTGAAAGCTAGAAGACTCAGACCGCTAGGAGCTAAGGAGTTTTATCATTGATTTTAGTGGGGGCAGGAGCAGGGTCTATATTTTCCAAAATAAAACACAAGCTGAATTAAACAAAAAACACAAACCAAAACTTTCAGGATTTCTTTATAGATCCCCCCAACCTCCTCCCTAGGGTGACCAGACAGCAAGTGTGAAAAATTGGGAAGGGGATGGGGAGTAATTGGAGCCTATATAAGAAAAAGACCCAAAAATTGGGACTGTCCCTGTAAAATTGGGACATCTGGACACCCTACGCCTCCCCCCAACACCAACAGGAGACAAAAAAGGCACCATCCATTCCCTCCTCCCCCTTAAAAAAAATCAGATGAAATTATGCAATAACTACTCCAGGATCAATTCTAATATTTGTAAAGCTTAAGTTCCCTGGTGTTTTTTCATGGTCTACGTGAAAGTCGATTATTTTATATAGAACTTGCCAAGGACGAAGTTACATCAAGAAAAGCACATTTTGGCGGAGAACAAACTGAGACGATGCCAGCAAAAGTCTGTATAAACCACATTGCGATGCCAGGGTCAAATGCTAAACGGCACTCCATGTACGCCAATGAAAAACACAGGGTAACATCAGGACTGTGTTAACACAATGTAATCGCAGGAGCTGTATATGGAAATTGTATCATAATTAAAAGACGGTGGCAAAACATTGTGCAGAGCAGAACAAGAGGAGGGTCAAATAACTTGCCAACGAGAGGAAACGACAAACAAAGGCAATTAAACGTGAAATCAGAGACATTATAGAACCGGCTGAACAACTGGGAAATGCACCAGCCCTCATGTTTGCAGACTCCATGTCCCTGCTGGATTTCGCTGTGTCTGTGCCCAGTGGCTGGAAACGAGAAACAGCCCTACCAAAACTCATTCTCTGCAACGCATCTCTACTCCCCTTCAGTGGCTGTATCACTCCCTGGGGCTGGACTGGGACATTATGGAGCAAATCTGCATTATCCCTTTCTCCACTCCCATTAGGGTGGGCAGGTGTCTGGTTTTCAACTGGAAAGTCCAGTCAAAATGGGGACCTGACACTGTCAGATCTACTGAACGGACACCCAAAGTCTGGTTACTGCAGGCGGGGAGACGCTGAGTCATCACCGGCCCCTTCTCAGCCAGGGCCACCTCCTACCTCCATCGAGCAGCTCCCTGACTCTGCAGGTGAGTTCCTCCCAACCCACGCAGGGATGGGGAGAGAGGGGGAAAAGCAGTGAGCGATGGAGGGAGGGGGAAAGAGGAGCGAACGGGGGGTGGGGACTCAGGGAGAAGGGGCAGGGCAGGAGCGGGGCCTCGGGGGCGAAGAGAGGGGGCAGGGTGAGGCCTAGGGTAAGGGGCGGGGCGGGTCCTCAGGGGAAGGGATGGGGCAGGGGAGGTTCCGGCACTCCTGCTGGAGTGTCCGTTTTTTTAAATATTACAAAGTTGGCAACCCTATCTCTCCCCCCCCACACGCCCTATCCCCAGACTTCTTCAATGTCTGCTTGTCTCTCACTGGGGCTGGAGGATTGGATCTCCACTCCCGTCTCCACACACACACACACACACACACACACACACCCCTGGCCACTTTTCTCATTGCGGCCAGGAGGAGTGGGTGTGGGGGGGGAGAATGGGGTCAATGAATCTCCACTCCATCCCTGTCCCAATGTGGCCTCTCGCACTGCTGTGGCTAGGGTCAGAATTCTCCTCCTTTTGAAGGCTGTCTGGCCCTTCCCTTTGAGGCTCTGTTTGCCCAGTGCCTTAACCTTTAGTGGGGTAAGTTCTTCTGCCCGGTCCCAAATGTGGAGACCCACAGGGGGAGAGGCTCATGCAGAGAGTGAGCAGGCCCAGAAAGGACTAAGCCTCCCACCCTTGCTGAAGCACTGCACGCTGCCAGCCACAGTGAGAGCCCTTGGAATCACGCAAATGGGTGCAAATCTCAGCGGTCTTTAAAAAGAAAAAAGGAAAGGTGAAATCCAGGTTCCACTGAAGTCATTGAGAGTTAAGCCATTGACTTCAGTTCAGCAAGGATTTCACTGCAAATTTCCAGTTGCAGAGAAAAGCTTGAAAATGTGACTCAAGTGCTCTGAAAAGCTTAAGAAAAAATCTGCCAGTATAATCTCCCAAAATAATAATAATACCTGCTTCTTATATAGCACATTTTAATCAGTAGATCTCAAACTGTTTTACAAAGGCAGCATCATTACACCAATGGGGAAACTCAGGCACACAGCGACTCGCCCAAACATCACCCAGTGGGCTACTGGCAGAGCTAGGACTAGAACTCATGTCTCCTGAATCTCAGTCCAGTGTGCTAACCTCTAGGCCATTCACAATTTGTAAACCCAGCTCATGATTTTTGTAGTGCCGACTTAAGATTTGTGAATGCTTAGGGCTGACAATACACCTCTACCTGAATATAACACAACACGCATTTGGATATAAGGCAGTAAAGCAGCGTGCTCCGGCGGATCAGTGTGTCTGGCTCCTACATGCTGCTCTGAGCGGCGTGTTGGGGTGGGAGGCAGGCGGGAGGCGGGTGGGCAAGCGGGGTGAGGAGGCAAATGGGAAGGTGAGTGGCAGGCAGGAGGGGGCTGAGGAGGCAGGCGAGCGGGAAGTTGGCGAGCAGGAGAGCGGCGGTTGGGTGGACGGGCGGAGGCGCGCCGGGCAGACGGTGAGGAGACTAGTGGGGAGTCGAGTGGCAGGCAGGTGGTTGGGTAGGTGGGGTGAGGAGGCGAGTGGCAGGTGGCAGCGCTGGGCAGACTAGCAGGGAGGCTGACTTGTCCCGGGCCCTGCACCCCTCTAGGGACGGCTCCGACACACTGCTCTGAGCGACGTGTTAAGGGTGCCGGGCCGGGGCCAAGGAGTTGGATAAAGGGCAGAGGGTGTTGGTGTGGGGGAGAGGGCGGTCAGGGGACAAGGAGCCTTCCCTACCCATTATAACATGGTAAGATTTTTTGGCTCCCGAGGACTGCGTTATAGCGGGGTAGAGGTGTACCATGCAATTCTTTGTGCTGTTCTGACCTTTCTCAGTACAGTATTTGGTATCTGCCATTCATTATTCTCCTATTTAAACATGCCAAGTCAGAAACAATGTTGTGAATTAAGGGATTGCTTACTTTGGCCTTGTCAACACTAGAAAGTCGTACTGCTTTACCTATATCTGTATAAAGTGGTACAACAACCCCCACATCCCCACAGTGGCAGGTCCGACTCCAGGCACCAGCCCAGCAAGCAGGTGCTTGGGGTGGCCAAGGGGAAGGGGCGGCACGTCGGGCTGTTCGGCAGCAATTTGGCAGCGGAAGGGAAGCACCTGCCGCCGAATTCCCGCTGAAGAAGAAAGCGGCGCGGTGGAGCTGCCGTCGGAGTGCCGCCAATCGCAATTGCGATCGCGGCTTTTTTCTTTTTTCCCTGCCGCTTGGGGCGGCAAAAACCCTGGAGCCGGTCCTGCACGGTGGAGGTAGTTATACTGGAATAAAAGTGTGTATGCCAGTTTCATTTATTCCCCGTACAGGAAGGGAAATAAACTATACCAATATAAGGCACCTGCCAGTATAATTGCGCCCACATTGGGGGTTGTACTGGTATAACTATTTTGGTAAAAAAATTCACTCCTAACCAAAAAAGCTATACCTGTAAATCTTTCATGGGTAAACCAGGCCTTCGTCTATAAGCTACTCAGGTTGAGTGTCCGGTTGCCTGAGTCACATGGTATTATTTCTGCAGCCTGATTGGAGGAGTAATTTTTTCAAACAGAATAACAAATAGCGAATCAGACATTCTCAGCACAACTATTTGGATAAAGAATCGTTTGTGTTAAAATCTGTGAAAACGACGGGATTCCTATCCACGTTCGCGTAGTCCCAGCATTCTCATGAGCAACGCATAATCTGACTCTGGGAATCAATGAAACAGAGTCCGGTGATTCATTGCCTATGGCATCATTTCTAGTCCTCTCGGAGATTTACTCCCGTTCGAGTTCTGCCTGAGTAAGGACTCCAGGATGGGCCCCATGTGAATCAGGTGTTTAGCACCATTCAGCTCACTCTTGTGTAATTTCTTAAATGGAAAACTGAGCGTTATCTGAGATGTGTGGACCTTTTTGAAAACCAGTTTTAAGCAGCCTTTTAAACAGGTTCCCATTTTGCAGTGATGTTATACGTGACCCTGGCTCCTTGGCTAATAAGTTGGGGGTTCAAACTCCATCATGAGGCTTGGGTTCAGGCCGTTGCTCCCGCTGCAGATGAATCCCCGTGGGGGTGCTCTGTTGGTAAGAGGGACTCAGGAGTAGATAAAGGGAGGAGCTTTGGGATCTGGGCCTCACAGGCAGAGATGGCAGAATGTGCCCAGTGAGAAATGTTGAGGAGTGCTGGCTGTGGGGGGATGAGGTAGAAGGAGAGATTTGTGTCAGGAAGCCTGATGGTTTGTTTTATTATCCTGGGGATCCCCCAGTTTTAATGGACACAAGCCCCATTTCTCTGAATCAGTGCCCAGAGTTCCTTGTCTGTGTCAAGTATCAGAGGGGTAGCCGTGTTAGTCTGAATCTGTAAAAAGCAACAGAGGGTCCTGTGGCACCTTTGAGACTAACAGAAGTTAGTCTCAAAGGTGCCACAGGACCCTCTGTTCCTTGTCTGTGTGTCTCTATTGAATATATGCCAGCCTCTTAGTGAAGGGCTGGGAAGAAGAAACACCTCCCAATAAACATGCTATTCCTTAGTTGTCCACTATTGGGTTTCTTGCCCCCTTCTACTGGACACTCATGGAGAAAGGACACCAGCCTACCTGGACCACAGCTATAGCAATTCCTATAGCCCTTATCAAATGGAAGTTGAAGATTCAATACCACTTTCTGAGTGTTACATGAGATCATACCTTGATTTCTGCAATGCTACCTACACTGCTATCCTAGAATCCTCTCCTCAGTCACTTCACTCAGTCTCAAACCATGTGGCACATTTAAGTCTTCCTTTGCATGGCTTTTCGCATCCCTTCTCAGACTTTCTTTAGCTGACTAGTCATATCTTCCTTCTATTTTCTTTCCCTCACTGATTTTCTATTTATTTTTCCTGATCATTTATAACTGGTCCTTCCTACATTTCTTCTCTTGTCACTCCCCAATCCTGCTTCCACTTAGCTGCCACAGATATCTAGAGAGAAAAGCCAGGATTAGTTGCTGGTTACTGCTGACAAACCCTGGTTATTTTACATAGTAATACGTGTTTGTAGTGAATATAAATCAGAAGTTAGGAATCGTAGAAGATTGGTAAGGGAAGCCAAGGAAAAACCTATCGCCAGCAGAGTTAAAGGCAATAAGGAGTCCTTTAAATATACACCTCTACCCCGATATAACGTGACCCAATAAAACACGAATTCGGATATAACGCGGTAAAGCAGTGCTCCAGGGGGGGCGGGGCTGCGCACTCTGGTGGATCAAAGCAGGTTCGATATAACGCGGTTTCACCTATAACACGGTAAGATTTTTTGGCTCCCGAGGACAGCGTTATATCAGAGTAGAAACAGAAAGAATTCTGACATTGGTACTGGCCCATTACTAGATAGAAATGGTAGAATTATTTTTCATAATGCATAATGGCAGAAGTGTTTAATAAATATTTCTGTTCTGCATTTGGGGGTGGGGGGGAACCAGAAGAGGTAGTCTCATTACATAGTGATAACACTTTCCATTCCACTAATAACTCCGGAGGATATGAAACAGAAGCTACTAGACGTATATATTGTTAAATCAGCAAGTCCAGATAGCTTGCATCCAAAAGCTTTAAAAGAGCTTCTGGAGGAGCTTGCTGGATGGTTAGTGTTGATTTTCAGTAAGTCCTGGAGCACTGGGGAAGTTGCAGAAGACTGGAAGAAAGCTAATGTGCCAATTTTTAAAAAGGATAAAAGGGATGACCCTGGTAATTATAGGTCTGCCAGCCTGACAATGATCCTGGGCAAGATAAGAGAGCGGCTGATATGGGACTTGATTAAAAAAGAATGACAAGAGGCAGGGCTGGCTCTAGGATTTTTGCCGCCCCAAGCAAAAACAATTTTGGCTGCCCCTCCCCCCCGTTTTTTTCTGACCCCACCCCCGGCCCCGCCTCAACTCCGCCCCTTCCCCAAATCCCCAGCCTTGCCTCCTCCCGCCAGGCTCTCAAGCTTAGGAGGGAGGGAGGGGGAGAAGCGGCGCACGCGCCGCGGCCACTCGGAGTCTCCCCCTCCCTTCCAGGCTCTCAAACCTGGGAGGGAGGGGGAGCAGCGGCGCGCGAATCAGCTGTTTCGCGCGCCGCGGCCGCTCGGGATCTCCCCCTCCCGCCCAGGTTTGAGAGCCTTGGAGGGAGGGCGAGCAGCGGCGCGCGAGCGGCAGCAGCGGAGGTGAGCTAGGGGGCCGGGGCACATTTTTAGGGGTGGCAGGGGTGGCATTCTGGCACCGGCCATGCTGCCCCTAAAAATGTGCTGCCCCAAGCACCAGCTTGTTTTGCTGGTGCCTAGAGCCGGCCCTGACAAGAGGGTAATGTAATTAATGCACATCAACATGGGTTTATGAAAACTAGATTCTGTCAAACTCACTTGATAGCTTTTTTGATGAAATTATAAGTTTGGTTGATAAAGGTAATGGGGCTGACATAATATACTTAGATTTCTGTAAGGCGTTTGACTTGGTGACCACATGACATTTTGATTAAAAAAATAGAACGATATAAAATTAACATGGCACACATTAAATGGACGAAAAACTGGCTAGTTGAAAGGTCTCAAAATGTAATTGTAAACAGGGAATCATCACTGAGAGTATATGTATCCAGTCTTCTCAGTGGTGGCAGATGACAGAACAAGGAGCAATGGTTTCAAGTTGCAGTGGGGGAGGTCTAGGTTGGATATTAGGAAAAACTATTTCACTAGGAGGGTGGTGAAGCTCTGGAGGTGATAGAATCTCCATCCTTAGAGGTTTTTAAGGCCCAGCTTGACAAAGCCCTGGCTGGGATGATTTAGTTGGGGTTGGTCGTGCTTTGAGCAGAATGTTGGACTAGATGACCTCCTGAGGTCTCTTCCAACTCTAATCTTCTATGATTCTGTGATCCGGCAGGGATCAGTTATTTGTCCTATGCTATTTAACATCGTTATCAATGACCTGGAAAAAAACAAAGCCATCATTGCTAAAGTTTGCAGATGATACAAAAACTGGGGGGGATTGGTAAATAATGAAGAGGAGAGAACACTGATTTAGAACAATCTGGATTGCTTGGTAAACTGGGCACAAGCAAACTATATGCATTTTAATATGGCCAAATGTAAATGTATAGATCTATGAACAAAGAATGTAGGCCAAACTTACAGGATGTGTGACTCTATCCTGGGAAGCGGTGACGCTGAAAAAGATTTGTGGGCCGTGGTGGATAATCAGCTCAACGTGAGCTCCCAGTGTGATGCTCTGGCCAAAGAGCTAATGCGATCCTGGGATGCATAAACAGGGAATCTCGACTAGGAATAGAGAGATTATTTTATCTCTATATTTGGCACTGGTGCAAACACTGCTGGAATACTGTGTCCATTCTGGTGCCCACAATCCAAGAAGGATGCTGATAAATTGGAAAAGGTTCAGAGAAGAGCCATGCAAATGATTAAAGGATTAGAAAACGTGTCATATAGTCAAACTCACAGAACTCAATCTGTTTAGTAATGAGAAGGTTACAGGGTGACTTGATCACAGGCTAGAAGTATTTACACAGGAAACAAATATTTAATAATTGGCTCCTCAATCTAGCAGAGAAAGGTATAACACAGTCCAATTCTTGGAAGTTGAAGCTAGACAAATTCAGACTGGAAATAAGGTGTAAATTTTTAACACTGAGGATAGTTAGCCATTGGAACAAGTTACCAAGGGTTGTGGTGGATTCTTCATCACATGCAAGTTTTAAACCAAGGTTGGATGACTTTCTAAAAGGTACGTTCTAGGAATTATTCTGGGGAGTTCTATGGCCTGTGCTATACAGGAGGTCAGACTAGACAATCACAATGCATGGTGGGCACTGGACCTTCATACAGTATTACTGTTTTTTTAATCTTCTTCTAAGGGTTAGTTAAGCCAACTTTCTTGGGTGAGATTCTCAAAAGCTCTCAGTGTTGATCTATCTCTGGTCCCTTTGAAGTCAATGACTTCAGACAATGACTTCAAGCCATTGACTTCAATGACTGCAAGGACTTCATTGACGTTGAAGTCAATGGCTTCAGTGGGAGCAGTTAGTTCAAGAGTGAGCACTTCTGAAACTACCACCTCTAATGTCTCACAGGTCAATCTGGTGAATTGATGAGTACCCCTGTGCGATACTGAGCATCTTCAACTGCTGCTCAGCATCTCATGAACCGCACTGAGTAACTTACAAGAGGGGTCCAGCATCTCTCAGCATTATGCTCCTATCCATATATATCTAGTTACTTATACTGCCCCATTCACTTTTTAACCGTAATTCTGGATTTTTAGAGCCGAAAGATTTAACAGCCTGAAATGGGAGTTCTCACAGGCAAATACAAGCATCACAGGTATTAATAAGCAACAATAATGAGGTAAACAATCAAGAAAGGAAAATACAGTCTACCAGGAAAAACTTCCAGGGAGATCTGTCAGACCGTGAATGGACTCCCCTAGCAAAGGGGTAGAAGCCCCCATTGCTTGGCACATTCAAAACCTGATTGGACAAAAACACCATAACATGTACTATAGGGAACGGCCCAGTACTGGGTAAGGAAGGAACAGTGAGTGAAATTCACCTCAGTGCAGCAGAGTAGCACAAGGCCAACGCACCACTTAAGTCCCATTTTAGCCCCCAGAGGCCCTCTGCACTAGGGTGAATTTCACTCTGAATGACCTCATTGGTTTTCATTCTCCAATTTCAATGAATGACCAAGGTTGGGAGGAGACATAATAGGAATCTAACTAAGCCCCATGAACTGGTGGAATTCGCTCCTGAAAAATCAACATTCGCAGGTGAGACCCAAACCAATTTCTTTTTCTTAAACAAAAAAGAGAAGGCCAATTCACAATGCAAAACAAAACCAACATGTTTGAAAAGCTTTTCGCCTACATCTGGTCTGCATGGCATGCATTAAGCAATTACATTTAACTTTACCACTGCTCTAACACAAGTGAGATATCAAATTACTGATTAAAAGCTAACAATATTTGTAGTTGGTCCCAGTGCTTTGCATTGGTCTGTTGAAGAAATGTAGGAAAGGGTCTTTGAGAAGGATACACACATAGTTTCATAAATAATCTAACAACTTGGTTATTTTCGGTAAATAATTTTAATGTACTTACCGTGTCTTATTCCCTAAATACTTACTGTGGTGTCTGTCCCTTTAAAACTGAAAAAGATGCCTATCAAGTTGATGCGCTATTTCCTTTTTTCACATTAATTCTCTTGAAGACTGTTCTAAAAAAATGGGAAGATACAAAACATTCTCTCAGGTGAACTGGACACCACAGTAAGTATTCAGAATGCGACATGACCCTCTCCATCAAGTACCGCATGATGGAACTGCCTGCTTTACTAGAAAGTGCTATTTTTTGGTTACAAGACATCAACTCGCCAGAAGTTCAGCCTTCTTTGCCATGAACCTGTCCTCATTTTTTCCCCAGGTGAGGTATTCATCCACGGATGTCCTAAAGCTTATTTGAAATCTGTATCAGCACCAGATTTTTTTATCCATAAAGAGAGAAAATAAAATATATATATATATAATTAGGGCCTGATTCTGATCTCATAATATCACGACATGAGGGTGACTCTACTGATTTTGGTGCAGTTATTCCCCATTTGCACCAGCATAAGGGCAATCAGAACCAGGCCTGGTGTCTGTTTTGGATTTGACCCGGAAAGATTTTTTTATTTACACATTTTCCTTTTCTCTGTTCGGCAGACTGCTTTCCTCCTCTGTCTCTGAGTTCTATTCACTTCTGACATGAAAGAGTACAATTCATAAACAATAAAGAACTAATTGGACAAAGTATTGTGCAGTGGTGCCAACCCTTTCATCGGGATCTCAAAACATGTTACTGACAATAATTAATGCGGCATCACAACACCCTTCTGCAGTAAGTAAGTAGCATTATAGCAGTGATACCAATGTCTCTGTGGGCCAGTCCTGCAAGGTGCGGACTACATCAGTATGTTGAGTGACCTCGCCTCCCATATGAACTCAACGCCTTAGAGAAATGCTCATCTCCTGGCCAGATTAAGCCCTAAGTGACTAAGGCTACATCTACACTACGGGGGGGGGGGGGGGGGTCGATTTAAGATATGCAAATTCAGCTACGTGAATAGTGTAGCTGAATTCGACGTATCGCAGCCGACTTACCCCGCTGTAGGGACGGCGGCAAAATTGACCTCTGTGGCTTCCTGTCGATGGCGCTTACTCCCACCTCCGCTGGTGGAGTGAGAGCGTCGATTCGGGGATCGATTGTCGCGTCCCGACGAGACACGATAAATCGATCCCCGAGAGGTCGATTTCTACCCGCCGATTCAGGCGGGTAGTGTAGACCTAGCCTTACTCATGACCACATAGTGAGTCAGAGCAAGGAGTCCTGGGCTTCTACTCCTGTGTTCCAACCACTCTTATATTAAGTGTTGCATATTTGAAAGCACTTAGTATTGACCTAACGCTGCTCTCACTGCATTCAATGGGGCGGGGGGAAGGGGAGGGTTATGCTGCTAGGACACTGAAATATATAATGGTACAACCACATCTTAGGAGCAGAAAGGAGCCCAAATTGGAACCTGAAATCCATCCTCCTCCCTGAACCTGCTCATAAATCTAGTTTGGGTTCAGAGTTGGATCCAAAACCCCAAAGAGTCCTATTTTCCTCATCTGATTCAGATTTGGCCCCAAATGGCAGAAATGTCATGAGAACAGCAGATCTGGTGAGATTTCCACTATTCAGGACAGGAAATATCAGCTGATCTCAGGAGATTTCTGCCATTTGGGGAACAATCGCTCATCAGAACTAGCCACCCGTGTACGGCATTTGTCAAGTCTGATCCTAACATTAGTCTGGACCTGAATCTAAACATGGCCTCCTCACCATGACTACTAAAGAATAAGAGATTCCTGGCTGTGACCTCCATACGCCTCTCTTTCCTTTATGTAATACAGACACTTGTAGGTCTACTCTGGGGTTCAAACTTGTGAGTAAAAGTTGCAGCACAGTAAGCACAATCCCAAGACTGCAAAAGGTGGGACGTGTGTGTGAAGCGTCAGTTCTGAGTCTATTACTAGGGTTGGTTCTCTAGACAGAGACGGCTGGAATTGGCAGCATCAAAAGAGATGGCGTTAGGTACAGCCATTGAAGACCTGGCTCCACTGCAGGGCCACCCGGGGGGGGCGAGGGAGGGGGTAAATGGGGCAATTTGCCCCAGACCCCGGGCCCACAGGGGCCCCCACGAGAATATAGTATTCTATAATATGGCAACTTTTTTTTATGGAAGGGGCCCCCAAAATTGCTTTGCCCCAGGCCCCCTGAATCCTCTGGGCGGCCCTACTCCACTGAAGTCAATGGCAAAACTCCCATTGACTTCAAAAGGGCCAGGACTTTAGCCAGCAGCTGTAGGCAACCAGCTAGGGGTTCACCGCTGAGAAGGTGCTGAGACCACCATGCACATTCCTACTGGCAAGCAGAGGCCAAAAGGAGGTCCTACACCTGAGAGTGAGATCTAGGGCACATTCGAGAGCAACTAGGAAGCCAAATCCCGTCTTTGTGTCAGGCACCAATACGTTGAGGGTCAGTCCATAACACCAAAAATATCAGCACCATACAGGCAGGGTTGATGTAAATAGGGATGGGCTAGCGCTGTAGAATTCAGGTCTGGTTCTGAACTTTTCCAAAATTGGATAGGACTGGGGCAGGAACCCCATCACCTTTACACCATCAAGCCAAGGACATCACGTTCTTTGACCTGAATTCCCAGTGTCACCTCCCAATTTGTACGTGGAGTCAGGAACCAGCAGCAGAGGGAGGTGGGTTGTGTTGGAACACCAAAGTATGTGTGTCTCTGTATGGGAACCCGGCAGGAGTACATGGAATGACTCTCGTACGACTCTAAAGTTCTAGCATGACCTTTACCTCCCAGCAGCCAGAAATCCTCTCTCCTCCCTGCCATTACGGCCAACAATCTGCCCCTGACAAGTTAATCAATTCCTATGTAACATGCACCAGGGAATCAGCTAGTTTCCTACGGATTAAAGTTGTTAGCACCATGCCAACTTTCGGCGTGTGATACCAGAAAAAGAGATAAAAACTGTCTGCTAAGTACAGAATCGAGATCTGCAATAGCTGCAAGGAACAACTTGTTATACAGGAATTTTCAGAAATTGCAGTGTGATTTAAATACGAGATGGGCTGAAGAGGTGGAGTTCAGGTCACTCATCCAGATCAGGTTTAGGCTAGGATTTGGATTCTGGATTGAAACAGACTAGGGTTTAGCTGTGGCTTCGGCTTCAGCAGGGCCAAGGTCTCACAAGCTCTTCTTGCGAGATTCCTGAGCTCCTTTGAACTTGACATATAGCAGCACGATCGATTCCTTCGAAAGGCACAGATAGATTAGATAGAACACTGCAGTTAGCTAAGTAGATTGGATCTGGAAAATAGATTGTTTCTGGGTTTGGATCCAAACTAGAACCAAAAGAGGAGTTCAGATATAGGGATTTGAATCCAAACACCTGACTCCCACTCGGAGATTCGAAAAGACTCAGATCTAAGGTTCCGCTTTTGGTCCAGCTCTACTTTAAACGGATTGTTAATACAAGACAAATGATATGCAACTGTGCTATGAATCTCCATCCAACTCCCTGAAAGCATCAGAGAGGAAGCAGAAAATACTTCTTTAAGCCCTATTGTCTTCATGAGCAGGGTGTTGAGCACTGAGGGACTCCCCCGTTCCCATTCCTTTTCCACTCCCATGTGAGGGGAAGCTGAACAGACTTTTTCTAAGGAACCAGTCAAGGCTGCTCTGATCATCAGCCATGGAATGGGGGTATTATTCATGGACAACACAAGGACGTTCCCACCCTGAACCCATAGGTTTAGCATGTTGCTTCATAGTGCCCCCAGCCTCTCTCAGCTTGGGGAAGTCTGAATTTGCACTCCGGTCACCAGCATAGCAGCACATTCACATATTAAGTTAATCTTTTCTCCCTCGCATGAACTGTGAGAGCTCACACTAAGGATGGAATTTGACTCCTGGGATTCAGCTTTCAGCAACATTCATTTACATGGTACCCTGTACAAAATGAACGCATGGGACCCAGAGATTGAACTGACAGCAGAATGACGTTGCAGCCTGTGGGTTGGATCCTCAGTTGGTGTGGGTCGGAGTAGCTCCATTGACTTAAGCGGAGCTACACCAATGTACATCAGTTGAGGATCTGGCCTTCAATCTTTAACTGAGACGGAAACCACTTGACAGAAGCAAACATGGCAGCATTCTTTCTCCCGGTTTGAAACCTGATGAGCTGGAGATGCATAACAGAGGATTAGAGCACTGACGAACCCCATGTCAGGAAAGTGGGAGATTAGGCAAACATTTCAGTGCCAGTGACCGATTGCTGAAAGGTCATGGGGAGGAGGAACTGATTCCTGTACCATGTGCTCTTTTCATGGTTTCCTGATACTACCGGCCACCATTTTGTTTTCTGTATGGGACGAACAAACAAAACAACCTGTGTCCCAGTTAGAGTTGTGTGCATAGGAAGGTAGGAAATAACATACCAGATTAGACCTGTGCAGTCCACATAGCCCAGTACCTGCACATGTGACAGTGGCCTGACCAGAGGTTTCAGAGCAAGCCCCTAGTGGATTATTATGGAATAACCTGCCCTTACAGGGAGTTCCGTTCTAACCCCTGTCAGTGAGTGGCTAGTTTATGTCCTAAACTAGGAAGGTTAATATCCTTCCTAAAACATTTTTTTAGCAGTCCAATGCACTTTGGATGTTCTCATTGCCCACACAAATGTCAATCCTTTTTTTAAAAAAAAACGAGGAGTACTTGTGGCACCTTAGAGACTAACAAATTTATTTGAGCATAAGCTTTTGTGGGCTAAGGCCCACTTCATCAGATGCATGCAGTGGAAAATACAGTAGGAAGACAGAGAACATGAAAAAAAAATGGGAGTTGCCATGCCACGAAAAGCTTATGCTCAAATAAATTGGTTAGTCTCTAAGGTGCCACAAGTCTCTTTGTTCTTTTTGCTGATAGACTAACACAGCTGTCCCACTGAACATTTTTTTAGAATCCCAGCAAGCTCTTGGACTTCAGGCAATGAGTTCCACAGGTTAAATATGTATAGGGTAAAAAAGAATTTCCTTTGATCACTTTTCATCATGTTGCCTTTCAGTTTCATTGAACGTAGAGCCCTGCACGGGACTTTTTAAAATCCGACTCCTGCTCTAATGGCAACGGGTCCTGCGGGACCCACGGGATCCCAGTCTTGCTCTACACCAGTCCCGCACAGGGTTATAATTGAAGGCACCATTTATGTACTGTGAGAGAAGGTGACTAGCTGCTCCTGATTTACCTGCTCTATAACCTTTGTTTATTATTTTATATGTTTCTAACATCTCCCCTAACTGTCTCCTCTGTAAACAGATTGCCAGATTGGATCAGACCGGAGGTCCATCTAGCCTAGTATTGTGTCTGTGACAGCGGCCAGCACCAAATGCAGCTGGCAGGTGTGTGGCAACCTGCCCCACCATTGTGTCCTACTACTCTCTAATAGTTAGAGACTGGCTTAAGCCCTGAAGCATGAGGTTTAGCACCACTTCCAAAACGTTGGTTATAATGGATTAGGAGAACTCTGCATATTCTCGTCAAATGGGCTAGATCTTTTCAATGTTGCTTCCTACTGAAGCTTGTCCATACCTCGCGTGCCTAAATACAGCTTTGGGTGACTAACTTTGGACATGCAGGTTTGAAAATGCTGGCCTAAGTGACATGCCCAAAGTCACCCAGCAAGTTGTCAGCAGAGCTAGAAAGAGAACCACAAGCCCAACTATCATATGTAGTGGGGGGGGGGGGGGCAGTGGTGAGAGTAGGGCGGTTGGGAAAGGAAGTTACTGTACACTTGAGATCTGTTATAGCATCTTGGCCTGGATAGAGCTTGGTATTGTCTAACTATCTACAAAAGCAACTTAGGAACACTAATCTCCTAGAACGGGAAGGGACCTTGAAAGGTCATTGAGTCCAGCCCCCTGCCTTCACTAGCAGGACCAAGTACTGATTTTTTTTGCCCCAGATCCCTAAGTGGCCCCCTCAAGGATTGAGCTCACAGCCCTGGGTTTGAGCAGGCCAATGCTCAAACCACTGAGCTATCCCTTCCCCCCATAGAATGACAGGAGCGCCGCAAAGATGTGTATGCAGCCTGTTATACTCTGAATAATGGGGCAGCATTTACACTTAAAACAAGTTATTTATTAGAAATACTAGTGTGGATTATTTCTATAAGTAATTGTAATCACCCCCTCCCCCACACACCAAGGTTCAAAGCTGCAACCTTCAGCAAAGCTCTGTGCTAGTTGAGCTAACTCCATTAGTTGGTAACAGTAGGAGGCCATTATCCTCTAGTGGGCTAACCAGTAGAGGGGAAAAGCAACACACACTCGGTGAATGCATTATACAGACTTGTAAGTAAATTAACCCTCCGCCTGCTGCTAAACACCGCAACCTCAAATAGCTTTTTATAATATATAAAGGGAATGCCAAGGTTTCCCACAATACACCAACACGTAGGCTTGGCCTACCCTGCACAGTTAGGTCAACATAAGGCAGCTTACGTCGACCTAAATATGTCAGCGGACACACGACAGCCTTGTCCCGCCGATGCAAGTGCCCCACTACACTGCCATAATAACTCCACTTCCACGAGTGGCGTAGGGCTTTTGTCGGTGTACTCAGGGTGTCAGCATAACACTGTCTTACTTACATCGGCTGGAGCCGTGAAACGGACAAGAAAGTGGGACAGCTAGAGGCTGGCTTCTCCCAGCTCCCCACTCCGATCCGGGCTGCTGCCTGGAGGCTCCCTACACCCTGGAGAGCAGCTGGGCTCCCAGAGAGGAGCTGCGAGTCCTGGCTCTCAGCCCCCCATACTGCCCCTCTTCAACCAGTGGAAGCACTCCTGGTGAGGACACGCACCACCAACAGCAGGAGGGTAGTGTGGACAGTAACTACTGCAGTGGCTGTAAGTTGACCTATGTTAGGGCTGTAGTGTAGACATGCCCATAGAATGCAGACCCAGAGGATGCTTTTGTTTGGAGGTTGGCCAGAGGTACAGAAAGGATTAATGCCTATTACAGAAACTGCTTCAGTCACATAGTCCTGGACATGCTTTTAGCTCACTTAAAAGAAATCTTAGAAACAAACGGCGTGATTCACACTCATTGGCTAATGTAAGGGTGCTCCCCTCGGTATGTTTAGAGGACACGTGTCAGCAACGCTCACCTTCGTCACCTTTCCCTTTATAAATCTTTTTTATTTTGTGAGCTGGTGCAATGTCTCAGTGTAATTGCAGGTAAGGGGAGTTGTTTCCTGCAAAGAAGGAAGGAAGGAGTATCTCAACACCTGGGCAACGGTACATACAGCTGGAATCGTTCAATAAGACTGGCAAAGTACTGCTGTGAGGACTGTGACACCGTGACTAAGCCTTACTTCGTGCAGCAGGTGTTGTCTTGCAATCTAATAGCAGCAGGCACTATAGAAATCAAGTACAAAAGATATATTATGAACCTCTTTTTTTCAGTGCACAATACACTCTGCAGTGGTTTAAGTGACTTAGATCCGACCAAAATTCAACTCCACTAGATCATCTAGAGTAAAGTCATACTTGATTTTTCTCCCAGCACTTTTGCCTTCCCAGAAATTCACATGTGTACAGGACAGAGTTTGAGCCTGGATCTTCAATATGTTAACAAACGTCACCTTCCCGAGTGGCAGGCAGGCTTGTCCTACAGAGATCAAAACATGCATTAGTTTCCCTATTGCAAATATCCATTGCACCTTTGAGTGGCTCGTCAGCTGGCTTCTGCAATAGGGAAATGGTCGTGTCAGATGAGCGTTCCCATCAGCGAGTGCCCATGTGAAAACATGAACGTAGAGAGGGGGCCCTGAGAATGAAATCATCAGCTGCCATTTGGGACAAAAGTCATCTCGGCAACAGACTTCACTAGCTCAGTACAGTTGCGGCACTTTAGAGATCAGGATCCTCCCCCAAACTTTCCAACTGCACAAACAACCGAGCAGGTCCCCGAAATTGCTTGTTGAATATTCTGTCAATTTTAGTTGGATTGTTTTCGAGCCAAATGGTTGCAACTTGAATTCTTTGCTGATCGGCTGGCCGCAGTCACAGAAATCTACGATGCGCTCTCGTTTTGCACATCTCCTTTGTAAAGACGGGTTCTCTGCTTATCCAGAATAACAGGCTTTATTGGTTGACTGTCCTGAATACCAGACCCGCTTTCTAGAGCAAGTGGTGGATTCAAATAGATTAACGTTCATATACTTTACCAACCAACGAGAGGCAGCAGGCACAGCAGACTGTATATTGGAAGAGTAGCCAGGCACTTCTGAGTTCTAATCGTGAATCTGCCATAGTGGGACTTTGGGCAAATCACTCCACTTCCTTATGCCTCAGTTTCCCTATTTGTATGTTGCTCACAGTGAACATCACCTAGTTAATGTTTGCACAGTGCTTTGAAGATGTAAAGTGCTAATAATGGTTGGCATCAAGACCCATAGTTTACAAACTCCGCTACGGATTTCACTCACTTCATTGCATGTTGCGGTTGTTTTTCCTGTAAAGGACGTGTCACTTTAATCTGTGGTCACATGGGATATTCTTGATATCAAGAGGTGAGACCTCAGCAAAAGGGTCCTCGCTGGAGCTGAAAGAAAAGCGAATTTGTGGTGGAGAAAACTGCTGGATGGATAGCCCTGAGAACTGAAGTGACAGTCCTGGGGACTCATCCAAAGCCCCTTGAAATCAACCGAAAGACTGCCACTGACTTAATTGGCCTTTTATCCACCAACTCGGAGCAGCACAGCAATGTGAGCTTCCCCCACGCTGCTTGCAGCCAATGTGCCTCAGGCCTGTTGTACTCTAAGAACGAGTGAGCGAGCAGAGCATTCTTCATGCCCATTGCCAGCGGCGCTGATGGCTTTTTGATGTGGACACCTGACTGCTGGGAACCGGACTGAGTCAAACAACTCATTCCAAACAGGCCACCAAATAGCTCTCAGTCATTATTGCCTGGGTAACTGGGCAGGGGACCAGGAAACAAACTCGCATCTAGCAAAGTGCGTATGCTCATGTGTAGCTTGTAGCTCACCAGTGGCCTCGCAATCCGGCTATTTGTGTGCTGAAAGTTATGCACATGCTTAAGTGCTTTGCTGGGTCCTTAGCTCGTTATGGAAAATTTGCGTTGAATCAGAGCAAATCTTCAGCACTGATTTTTATCAAAACTCAAGAGTCCTCCAGGATTCCTCCCCCAGTTTTCCCACCCTTTTGCATGGCACCGACTATACCAGGTGCCTCTTCTCCACCCTATCCTGCAATAAGAACCTGCTTCTCTAATCATGGCACATATGACCAACCTACTCCTGCAAGGAGGAACATGCAGGGCTGCTGGTGGGTGGGTCACTTTATAGTGAGGACCCTCAGAGTGGCACCAGGAGTATCTTTTCAACCCCAGGCAACGTCTTGTGACTTTTTCCCTACTCGCTGTCATACAACTCAACCAAAAGCAATGTCATCTATAGAGAGCATTAGAAAACAGGACAAGGGGACAATCCTGCATTGGCAGAAAGATGGACTGGATGATCTGACCGGGCTTTTCCATCTCTAGTTTCCATGCTCTAGAATTGTGGGATACAAAAATTCCTGATCACAAAAACACCGTTCTCATGCAGGTTCCCATGAAAACGCGCTAGTAAGAAAAATGGGGGGGGGGGTTCTGCTTGTGAAGAGCAGGTGATTTATTTAAGCCAGCTTTGACGCCTTGACAATCCTGGACTGGAAGAGACAGATGATCCATTGGATCTTAATTCCAGAATCGAAAGGGTAATCTATGGGGTCCTCTATATCCAGCTTTCCTTAGTTATGGGTTGACCTGCATAAATCAGGATGATTTTGCAGAGCAAAGTCGCGGAGATGCATTCGTTTTGCAGATGCAGAATAGGTTTGGGGTCCTTTTTTTGTTTTTTTAAGCATTCTTGGAGTTCACCAGATTTTTTTTTTTTTACCCTGTCACAAAACAGATCTTGAGCATGGTTTGGAAGACAGACTGGTGCACAAAGACTTCTGCCATTTTCAGCATCTTTTTAATGTAATTCACCTTCATGCTCACTCCTTCATACAAGAGGGCATTGCACAGCCCTTGCTCTTGAGTGTCTACTAGCGTTTGGCTGTTTGTGGGTGGCATTTTCAAAAGTCGTTGGCCTAACTCTGTTCCCACTGACACAGTGGGAGTTTTACCGTGTGCTCAGTGGGAACAGAGTTAGGCCAATCCTGAACACTTCTGAAAATCCCACCCGACAGCAAGAAGTTAACTCATTTTCAAACTTGGCTGTCCAAAGTTAGGGCTCCACAGCTGAATTTAAGGACCTAACTGGAAAATTGGCGACTAAATTATCCAAATTATCCGTTGGATTTGGCCTGTTCTGAGATCACAAATCTGGCCTGTTCCAGAACAAATCCTGCTTTCTGGCGGTGTATTCCCTGTTCTATGAATTTACCAACTAGTCTAAGCTAATAAATTTCAGCCTCTGGATAGTTCGTAAATTGTTCGGTGCCACTATTCACTGTTCATTATTGTGTGTGATTGTTTACTGAAGGATACGTCTACACTGCACAATGGGGGGAGGGATAGCTCAGTGGTTTGAGCATTGGCCTGCTAAACCCAGGGTTGTGAGCTCAATCCTTGAGGGGGCCATTTGGGGATTAGTCCTGCTTTAAGCAGGGGGTTGGACTAGATGACCTGCTGAGGTCCCTTCCAACCCTGATATTCTATGATTCCCCCCCCACCACCACCAAGTCTCAGAACCTGGGTCAACTGACTTGGGCTGCTGGGACTTGCATTACAGAGCTAAAAAGATCAGTGCAGCTGTCCTAGAGGGCACTGAAACCTGGTGAGGATTGTGGGTCTCACTGGGAACATCTACACTGCTCTTTCTAGCCCTGAAGCATGAGCTCAGGTCAGTTGACCTGAGCTCCGTGACTCACTGCTGTGGGGGAGGGGGTTGCAGTCTAGATGTCACATGGTGTGGTTACCACTCCCTGGCAGGATGACTGAAACTTTTCAACAGGAGAATGAGGACTGGCAAAGAATGAATAGAGACTAGCAAATGTGGCTATTTGCCGGCACAGATGAAGCCTTACAAATAACAGCTGTTATCCAGACATTCATGTGAACAAAGCCACGGTCACACAACTGTTTGCAAAGAGGGAAGGACAAGGTATGTGAACAGCCTTTTGGAAAAGTAAGTTTGCGAACACTTTATCCAGAATTCACCGAGCTCCAATCTAAACATGCAAGGATATAGCTTTACCACAGAATTAACTTTGGCTTGGTCTACACTTAAAACTTATACCAGCTCATCTATGTCAGTCAGCGGCAGGGAAAAAAACCACACCCTTGGCCGACAGAGCTATACCAACAACCCCCCCCCCCCCCAGTGTAGCTACAGCTATGCTGATAGAAGAATGCTTCTGTTGACATAGCTAATCTCATTGGGGGCGCAGGGGTTCCTATCGCAGCAAAAAAACTCCTGCTTTAGGTGTAAACTGAATCTACCCTATAGGGTGTGACAAAGTTCCTCCTCTATCTTGGTGGGTCCTGCACTTATTGGCGGATTTTCTTGCCTCAGAGATTCACCATGTGGGTTGGGGAACAGCCCAGAGACCTTCTCCTCTGGAAGAACCCACAGTCCAGGTCAATTGGGAGGTTTGGGAGGAATCCGGGCCCGCCCTCTACTCCGGGTTCCAGCCCAGGGCCCTGTGGACTGCAGCTGTCTATAGTGCCTTCTGTAACAGCTGCATGACAGCTACAACTCCCTGGGCTACTTCCCCATGGCCTCCTCCAAACACCTTCCTTATTCTCACCACAGGACCTTCCTCCTGGTGTCTGATAACGCTTGTGCTCCTCAGTCCTCCAGCAGCACACCCTCACCCTCTCCCTCTCCCTCTCCCTCTCAGCTCCTTGCACCTCTTGCTCCCAGCTCCTCTCACTTGCACCACAAACTGAAGTGAGCTCTTTTTAAAAACCCAGGTGCCCTGATTAGCCTGCCTTAATTGATTCTAGCAGCTTCTTCTTAATTGGCTCCAGGTGTCCTAATTAGCCTGCCTGCCTTAACTGGTTCTAGCAGGTTCCTGATTACTCTAGTGCAGCCCCTGCTCTGGTCACTCAGGGAACAGAAAACTACTCATCCAGTGACCAGTATATTTGCCCTCTAACAGACTCCTGTACCCCACTGGTCGGGGTCTGTCACATATCCCTCCCCCCTGCTCAATGCCAAGGGGTTGGGCAGCTTGGGACGCCAGACAGTGCACATGTGACAAGCCATCGGCGTTGTTATGACGGCTCCCTGCTCTGTGTTGCACATAGAACTGGAAAGGTTGGAGGGATAAGAACCATCTGGTCACCCTTGTGTTCTTCTCCTTGTTCCACTGCATCCATTGAAGAGGGGCATGGTCGGTCATGAGGACAAATCTGCGCCCGAGAAGGTAGTAGCGCAATGTTTCCATGGCCCATTTTACAGCGAGGCATTCTCTCTCCACCACTGCATATTTTTGTTCCCTTGGAAGGAGTTTCCAACTGAGGTATAGAATTGGGTGTTCCTCCTCCCTGACCATCTGTGATAGAACGGCCCCCAACCCTACTTCCAATGCATCCGTCTGCAGGATAAACTCCTTGGTGAAATCAGGGGCTATCAGTATGGGGTTTCTGCAGAGGGCAGTCCATAGGTCTCTGAATGCTTCCTCTGCTGCGTCAGACCACCTCACCAGATCACGTCCATGGGCTTTCACTAGGTCTGTCAGGGGGCTTGCCCTTGTGGCAAAGTGGGGGATAAATCATCGGTAATACCCCACCACACCTAGGAACGCCCAGACTTGTTTCTTGCGACTTGGTTGGGGCCAATTTTGGATGGCCTCTAACTTGTTCACTTGGGGTTTTACCAGACCTTTTCCCACAATGTAGCCAAGATATTTGGCCTCTGTAAACCCTACAGCGCACTCGGCAGGGTTTGCTGTAAGGCCAGCTCGCCTGAAGGTATCGAGGACTGCCTCCACCTTCTCCAGGTGGGTTTCCCAGTCTGGGGTATGAATGACCACATCGTCCAAGTAGGCAGCAGCATAACTGTTATGCGGGCGTAATAGCTTGTCCATGAGACGCTGGAAGGTAGCTGGGGCCCCATGTATCATAGAATCATAGAATATCAGGGTTGGAAGGGACCTCAAGAGGTCATCTAGTCCAACCCCCTGCTCAAAGCAGGACCAATTCCCAACTAAATCATCCCAGCTAGGGCTTTGTCAAGCCGGGACTTAAAAACCTCCAAGGAAGGAGACTCCACCACCTCCCTAGGTAACGCATTCCAGTGCTTCACCACCCTCCTAGTGAAAAAGTGTTTCCTAATATCCAACCTGGACCTCCCCCACTGCAACTTGAGACCATTGCTCCATGTTCTGTCATCTGCCACCACTGAGAACAGCCGAGCTCCATCCTCTTTGGAACCCCCCTTCAGGTAGTTGAAGGCTGCTATCAAATCCCCCCCTCATTCTTCTCTTCTGGAGACTAAACAATCCCAGTTCCCTCAGCCTCTCCTCATAAGTCATGTGCTCCAGACCCCTAATCATTTTTGTTGCCCTCCGCTGGACTCTTTCCAATTTTTCCACACCCTTCTTGTAGTGTGGGGCCCAAAACTGGACACAGTATTCCAGATGAGGCCTCACCAATGTCGAATAAAGGGGAACGATCATGTTCCTCGATCTGCTGGAATGCCCCTACTTATACAGCCCAAAATGCCGTTAGCCTTCTTGGCAACAAGAGCACACTGTTGACTCATATCCAGCTTCTCGTCCACTGTGACCCCCAGGTCCTTTTCTGCAGAACTGCTACCTAGCTATTCGGTCCCTAGTCTGTAGCAGTGCATGGGATTCTTCCGTCCTAAGTGCAGGACTCTGCACTTGTCCTTGTTGAACCTCATCAGGTTTTTTTTGGCCCAATCCTCTAATTTGTCTAGGTCACTCTGTATCTGATCCCTACCCTCTAGTGTATCTACCACGCCTCCTAGTTTAGTGTCATCTGCAAACTTGCTGAGAGTGCAGTCCACACCATCCTCCAGATCATTAATAAAGATATTAAACAAAACTGGCCCCAGGACTGACCCTTGGGGCACTCTGCTTGAAACCGGCTGCCAACTAGACATGGAGCTATTGATTACTACCCGTTGAGCCCGACGATCTAGCCAGCTTTCTATCCACCTTACAGTCCATTCATCCAGCCCATACTTATTTAACTTGGCGGCAAGAATACTGTGGGAGACCGTATCAAAAGCTTTGCTAAAGTCAAGGAATAACACATCCACTGCTTTCCCCTCATCCACAGAGCCAGTTATCTCATCATAGAAGGCAATTAGGTTAGTCAGGCATGACTTCCCCTTGGTGAATCCATGCTGACTGTTCCTGATTACTTTCCTCTCCTCTAAGTGTTTCATAATTGATTCCTTGAGGACCTTCTCCATGATTTTTCAGGGGACTGAGGTGAGGCTGACCAGTGTGTAGTTCCCCGGATCCTCCTTCTTCCCTTTTTTAAAGATGGGCACTACATTAGCCTTTTTCCAGTCATCTGGGACCTCCCCCGATCGCCATGAGTTTTCAAAAATAATGGCTAATGGCTCTGCAATCTCACCCGCCAACTCCTTTAGCACCCTCAGATGCAGCGCATCCGGCCCCATGGACTTGTGCACATCCAGTTTTTCTAAATAGTCCCGAACCACTTCTTTCTCCACAGAGGGCTGGTCACCTTCTCCCCATATTGTTCTGCCCCGTGCAGCAGTCTGGGAGCTGACCTTGTTCGTGAAGACAGAGGCAAAAAAAGCATTGAGTACATTAGCTTTTTCCACATCCTCGGTCACTAGGTTGCCTCCCTCATTCAGTAAGGGGCCCACACTTTCCTTGACTTTCTTCTTGTTGCTAACATACCTGAAGAAACCCTTCTTGTTACTCTTAACATCTCTTGCTAGCTGCAACTCCAAGTGTGATTTGGCCTTCCTGATTTCACTCCTGCATGCCTGAGCAATATTTTTATACTCCTCCCTGGTCATTTGTCCAATCTTCCACTTCTTGTAAGCTTCTTTTTTGCGTTTAAGATCAGCAAGGATTTCACTGTTTAGCCAAGCTGGTCGCCTGCCATATTTACTATTCTTTCTACACATCGGGATGGTTTGTTCCTGCAACCGCAATAAGGATTCTTTAAAATACAGCCAGCTCTCCTGGACCCCTTTGCCCTTCATGTTATTCTCCCAGGGGATCCTGCCCATCTGTTCCCTGAGGGAGTCAAAGTCTGCTTTTCTGAAGTCCAGGGTCCGTATTCTGCTGCTCTCCTTTCTTCCTTCTGTCAGGATCCTGAACTCGACCATCTCATGGTCACTGCCTCCCAGGTTCCCATCCACTTTTGCTTCCCCTACTAATTCTTCCCTGTTTGTGAGCAGCAGGTCAAGAAAAGCTCTGCCCCTAGTTGGTTGCTCCAGCACTTGCACCAGGAAATTGTCCCCTACACTTTCCAAAAACTTCCTGGATTGTCTGTGCACCGCTGTATTGCTCTCCCAGCAGATATCAGGGTGATTAAAGTCTCCCATGAGAACCAGGGCCTGCGATCTAGCAACTTCTGCTAGTTGCCAGAAGAAAGCCTCGTCCACCTCATCCCCCTGGTCTGGTGGTCTATAGCAGACTCCAACCACGACATCACCCTTGTTGCTCACACTTCTCAACTTTATCCAGAGACTCTCAGGTTTTTCTGCAGTTTCATACCGGAGCTCTGAGCAGTCATACTCCTCTCTTACATACAACGCAACTCCCCCACCTTTTCTGCCCTGTCTGTCCTTCCTGAACAGTTTATATCCATCCATGACAGTACTCCAGTCATGTGAGTTATCCCACCAAGTCTCTGTTATTCCAATCGCATCACAGTTCCCTGACTGTGCCAGGACTTCCAGTTCTCCCTGCTTGTTTCCCAGGCTTCTTGCATTTGTGTATAGGCACTTAAGATAACTCATCCATCGTCCCTCTTTCTCAGCATGAGACAGGAGTCCTCCCCTCTTGATCTCTCCTGCTTGTGCTTCCTCCCAGGATCCCATTTCCCCACTTACCTTTGTAGTCCAAAAGGGAGGACAGTATATTGAAAAAGACCCTTTGGTGTAGAGAACGCAGTCTTTTCCTTTGTGTCTTCTGCAAGGGGAATCTGCCAGTACCCCTTTGTCAAGTCTAGGGTAGTCAAGTACCGGGCATTACCCAGACGGTCCACTAGCTCATCTATGCGAGGTATGGGGTACGCGTCGAACTGGGATACTTCGTTTCGTCACCGGAAGTTGTTGTAAAATCTTGTGGTGCCATCAGGTTTGGGCACCAGCACGATTGGGCTGGACCACCGACTGTGGGATTCTTCGATGATCCCCAACTCCAGCATTTTTTTACTTCTGCTTTTATTTCCTCCCTTTTTGCCGCTAGCACCCGATAGGGCCTCATTGTTACTCTGGCCCCGGGGTTCGTGACGATGTGGTGATATGTCTCAGTTGTTCGACCCGGTTTTGTCGAGCACACATCTTGGTTCCGGAAGATCATCTCAGACACCTCATTCTTCTGGTCTGGTGTTAAATCGGGAGACACTCTCACCTGTTTGGAAGGATTCTTTTCCTGGGTTAGGTCTTTTTGGACCGTTGTTCATGCCTCTTGTGCATGCCAGGGTTTTAGAAGGTTAACGTGATAAATCTGTTCTTGTTTTCTGCGTCCTGGCTGCCGCACCTTGTAGGTTACTTCCCCCGTGGGTTCAACCACCTCATAGGGCCCCTGCCATTGGGCCAGAAGCTTGCTTTCTGCCATGGGTACCAACACCATAACCCGATCCCCTGGTTGCAACTGTCGCACTTTTGCCTGGTGATTGTAATGGGTTCGCTGGGCCTCCTGTGCCTTCTCCAAATGTTCCCGTACAATAGGGGTAACCCGGGCTATCCGGTCTCGCATCTCCATTACATGCTCTATTATATTTCTCCCCTCATTGGGTTCCTCCTCCCAGATCTCTTTGGCGATATCTAGTATGCCAGGGGGGTGACACCTGCATAATAACTCGAAGGGGGAAAACCCAGTTGAGGCCTGAGGTACTTCCCGGATAGCGAACATAAGGTAGGGTAGTAGGGTGTCCCAATCCTTCCCATCCCGACTTACCACCTTCCTTATCATAGCCTTGAGGGTTCAGTTAAACCTTTCTACCAACCCATCAGTCTGCGGATGGTAGACCGAAGTTCTCAGGGTATGTATATGGAGCAGCGTACAGAGGTCCTTCATTAGCTTCGACATAAATGGGGTTCCTTGGTCGGTTAATATCGCCTTCGGTAGCCCATTCGGGCAAAGATCCCCACCAGCTCTTTGGCTATAGTTTTAGAGGCCGTGTTCCGCAGGGGGACGGCTTCTGGGTAGCGAGTAGCATAGTCCAAAACAACAAGTATATATTGGTGGCCCCGAGCCATCTTCTCCAGGGGTCCCACTAGGTCCATGGCTATTCGCTCAAAGGGGACCTCTATGATGGGAAGGGGGACTAAAGGTGCCCTCAAGTGGGGATGGGGACTGTGCAGCTGACACTCCAGGCAGGAGGCACAGTACCTCCGCACTTCTTCATGTACTCCGGGCCAGAAGAACCATCGTAGAACTCGTGCCAGGGTCTTCTCTACCCCCAAATGCCCCCCAAAAAGATGACTATGAGCAAGACTTAATACAGCGTTCTGGTGTTTTTGAGGTACTAGGATCTGCTGTACCTTCTGCCCCTGTACTGGTGCAACCTGGTATAAGAGATCCTTCTTCATTATGAAGTAGGGTCCTGGTCCCTGGGTTTTTCCTTCCACGGGGACTCCATCTATTTCAGTCACCTCCTTCCTAATGTTGTCATACCTTGGGTCTTCTGCCTGGTCCCGTCCAAAATTTCCTCTCCCGGGGCTAATCTGCCCAAGATCTAGGGGCCCAGTCTCTGTTGCCTCTACTAGTTCAGAAGCATTAGGGTGGGGGTCAGGCTCAGGTGTTTCTCCCTCCTGCGTGGCCTCCTTTTCAGCTGTGCGGGTCCGCCTACCAACAAGAGCGACCCTCTGGCTTTGGGTCAGTATTCAGGGTCCCAAGGCCTTAGCTGCCCTTCTTTCCCTTTTTGTCTTTCTACCCTGTCTGGGAGTGGAAAACAAATCTGGGGATATTTCAGAGAAGATTGGGGGTTGACAGTCTGCTGTGGATGCCTCACCAATTTTTGGGTCCCCAGCTTTCTCCGATCCCCCTACTGGGAGTAAGTTTCCAAACCCTGGGAAGTCCCTCCCTATGAGCACCGGGTATGGGAGTTTAGGGACTACACCTGCTGCTACCTCAATACTGTTCCCTTGGATCTCGATTTTTACTGGGATGGTGGGGTAGTAACTAACTGTCCCATGGACACATGTTATCCCCGTACGTTTAGCCTGCAGCAGCTGACTACGCTTCACGAGCTTCCCTGAGATAAGATAAGATAGCACTCCCCGAATCAACCAGTGCCATGGTCCCTACCCCATTTAGTTTCATTGGTCTGGTATACATATATGTGGGGTTAGTGAGACCCCCACAAGGTGGATTAGGGAGCATGGATCTACCCAGTTCCCCAGGTTACACTGCATAGGCTCCTTAGTATTGGGACACTGTGCAGCTATGTGTCCCCACTCCCCGCAGGCATAACATCTGTATGGAGCCCTAGGCGTTCCCCGGTCTCTTGGTTTGGGCAGTCTAACATCACAATCCTCTTCTCCCTCAGTGCTCCGACTCTTTGTGGCCTCTGATGGGCCTTCAGCCTCTCTCTTTTTCCACCCGGGCCCTCCTGATGGCCCAGTCACCCGAACTTTAGGGCTTGGTGCTGCTAGTTTAACCCGGGGTGCCTCTTCCTTAACTGGTTGGGTCAGCTCCCTCACTGTCCTTCGCCTCTCTACCAGGGTGACAACCTTGTCATAGGTGGAGGGTTCGTTCTGGCTTACCCAGGCACAAAGGTCTGGTGGTAGTCCCTTCATGTATCGGTCGATGACCAGAACCGCTAGTATCTCTTCCAGACTCCGGGATGCTGTTTGCAACCACTTTCGTGCGAGATGGATGAGGTCATACAATTGGGACCGCGGGGTTTTGTTTTCCTGGTACCTCCAACTGTGATACTGCTGGGCCTGCACTGCTGTCGTTACCCCAGATCTGGCCAAGATCTCTGCTTTCAGCTGGGGGTAGTCTGCCGCAGCCTCTTCAGGCAGATCATGGTAGGCCTTCTGGGCCTCCCCACACAGGAAAGGGGCAAGGACGCCAGACCACTGATCTCGAGGCCAGGCCTCCCGTAGGGCTGTCCTCTCAAAGGCCAGAAGGTATGCCTCTACATCATCCTCCAGTGTCATTTTCTGCAGCCAATGGCTGGCCCGTATGAGCCGCGTCCCATCATGGCCGCAATTCAGCTCTGTAAGGGACTTTACCTGGTTTACCAGTTCCCGCAACATAGCTCGGTCTTGAGCGGCCTGGTCCATCAGCAGGCGATTAGTCTCTTGCTGCAGCCGCACTGCCTCCTGTTGGGCGACTGTCTGGACACGGGTAGCCTCCTGCTGGGCCGCCGTAGCTTGTATCATTGCCCGCACTACGTCATCCATTGTGGTGAAAAAAATAAACCCTCTCCCTTTGTTTTGTTTTGTTGTTGTTGTTTTTCCTTTTTTTTAAATCACCCTCCTTCTTCCGCAGCGCTGTGCACCCCAAGATCCCACCCC
Organism: Malaclemys terrapin pileata; assembly: GCF_027887155.1. Taxonomy (NCBI): domain Eukaryota; kingdom Metazoa; phylum Chordata; order Testudines; family Emydidae; genus Malaclemys; species Malaclemys terrapin. Next base: position 199,764,458 of record NC_071507.1, on the reverse strand, counting down.
AGACACCAGTGTTACAAAGTTCCTCCTCTATCTTGGTGGGTCCTGCGTTTATTGGCGGATTTTCTTGCCTCAGAGATTCACCATGTGGGTTGGAGAACAGCCCAGAGACCTTCACCTCTGGAAGAACCCACAATCCAGGTCAATTGGGAGGTTTGGGGGGAACCCGGGCCCGCCCTCTACTCCGGGTTCCAGCCCAGGGCACTGTGGACTGCAGCTGTCTATAGTGCCTCCTGTAACAGCTGCATGACAGCTACAACTCCCTGGGCTACTTCCCCATGGCCTCCTCCAAACACCTTCCTTAGTCTCACCACAGGACCTTCCTCCTGGTGTCTGATAATGCTTGTGCTCCTCAGTCCTCCAGCAGCACACCCTCTCCCTCTCAGCTCCTTGCGCCTCTTGCTCTCAGCTCCTCACACTCGCACCACAAACTGAAGTGAGCTCCTTTTTAAAACCCAGGTGCCCTGATTAGCCTGCCTTAATTGATTCTAGCAGCTTCTTAATTGGCTCCAGGTGTCCTAATTAGCCTGCCTGCCCTAACTGGTTCTAGCAGGTTCCTGATTACTCTAGTGCAGCCCCTGCTCTGGTCACTCAGGGAACAGAAAACTACTCATCCAGTGACCAGTATATTTGCCCTCTACAGACTCCTGTACCCCACTGGTTTGGGTCAGTCACAAGGGCTATGTCAACATAGCTATACCGGCATGGGCTCTGTACAGCAGACATAGCCTCTGGCTCTTACTTGGGTGTTGCCCTGAACCTCCGTCATCCACAGATGAAAACCTCTTACCTGAGTTTGGTGATGCTTCCAACCCAAGCTAACGGGCTCAGCTGGGGATGTACATTAGAGCCCGGGTGCCACTTTCACTCAGGCTGGTAACCGCCCACTTTGCAGCGAGGATGCAGGCTACATCACTCAAGTGCGTACAGTCCTCTAATGCCTTCCCTCTGTTCCCACCGTGTGTCCAGAGGGACAGACAAGTTCGCTCACAGTTCACTGGCAAAGAATGATAGAGCGGCTCAGCCAACTGCAGCACAAAGAACCATGGGATATGCCCCCAGAAGTCCCAGTGACACACAGGGGGAGTGCAGCACCCCTGCGCACTTAGGGTATGTCTACATTATAAGTGCTACAGCAGCACCACTGCAGCAACCGTACGGTAGCGCTGTAGTTTAGACAATACAGCGACAGAAGGGGGGTTTCCATCACTGTAGTGAATCAACCCCCTAGAGAGGCAGTAGCCAAGTCAACAGTGGGGGTTAGATTGACCTAAATACCGCAGGCAGAGCAAAATTTTTCACAGACCTGAGCGAGCTAGTTAGGTAGACCTACCTTTTAGGTATAGATCAGGCCTCAGTAACTTGGGCAGGGCTTTGCAGTGTGGCTGCACACACCTGGGCTAGGCTAATCTGGGTGCAGCTCACCTGGGCTGACTCTGCAGTGAAGACATACCCGCAGTTTAGATGCTTAAGTAGTCATTTAAACGCCTTAACTTTTGGCATTCTGGTTTGAAAAGTGGACCACGCACTTGCTGTAAGTCTTGCTGTTCACTTCTTAAATACACATTAGGTTACATACTATTTATTACAGGAGAAGTATAGTGCATGTACCACATAATGACCCATAGATTTCAACAGGGTGTTGCAAAATTAAGATTTACACTGAAAATCTCCTTTGGATTAACAGCAGCAATTGCCAGAGTTTTGCAGGATAAGGCTACCCTCAATAGACATACAATGCTACTTGTATAGAATACAGTAGCCTTGGTCAAACAAATTCCCAGCAAAAAGTTTACCCGAAGTACTCATGACATCAACGGAAGGGCATCAGTGGTTTCTATAAATCCTATTAAGTCAATAGGACCCACATGAGAAATTAAATATAAAAACTGCTTAAGTGCAGATTTGCTTGGAAAGTGTCTATATAGAAATGTCAACATCTTCTCTTTATCCATTCATCCATCCAGGTGCTAATATAGAGCCCATCATTGTAGTAGCCAAAAACCATAATAATCTTACGGCACTGTGGGGTTCTGTGCTTATGGCATTTCAAATGTTTACCCGGGAATCTGAAAGGCAAGCTGGGTTATACATCACCAATAATCAAGGAATTTCAGGCTAAATCTCAGTTTCAGAAAATTTAGTGTCAAAACCCCTTCCCAATGTGTCTTCAGTCATATCGGCATGCTCTATCTACGGACGACAGTTAGTTGCTACTACCTTTGCCTGTTATTAGCACTGTACCATCAACACAGCTAATGGAGAGTGAACCAGAGTCTCTTCTGACTCTTGCATTAACAACCTCATCGTTCATTAAGGGCTAAATCCTGGTTTCACTGAAATCTACAGGGGTTTTGACACTAACTTTGCTGAAACTGAGATTTAGCCTGAAATTCCTTGACTATTGGCGATGCATAACCCAGCTTGACTTTCAGATTCCCGGGTAAATATGTAAGGTTGGAAGCTAGAAAAAGCATACTTTTACAGTAGTTGTAAATGAGGTAGATCCGATATGGAGTCATTTGAAATGCCATAAGCCCACAGTATCTGTTCTAGAAGGCACCTTTCAGAGTACAGTGGCACGTTCAAGTAGTACCAATGGTTTGGCTGAAGCCTGAAAGACAGAGAATTTAGCTGCCTCCTCCACTGTGCTCAGTTATTGCTGCACCAGTAATAGGGAAGAGCCACCCCACTTTTGCCAGGCTACTTAGGCGTAATAGGGTGGGTTACAGAATGGCAGCCTTCTAGGGAGGCTCTGAACTAAAAAGGGACTCTGAAAATAGCAACATCTGTCTAAAGCCCTGTGCAGAGAAAAGGGTGTGGCTAGGCCACGGAGGGACCTGGAACCAGCTGGCTTCCCTCCTATATGGCTCAGAAATGACTTACCAAAACAAGAGGCCAGACTGCAGCCGTGGCCGAGCAGCTGATCCGGCTAGACTGCCATTTCAGAGAAGGAGGAGGTGGATCTTAGGAAAGCGTGGAGAGAGAGAATCCTTCCACGTATGTTGTCAGGGGTGCACAGGGTTGAGTCGGGATTTCCAGTGGATTCACAGCCTACAGGACTAATCCAAGCATGGATGATGAAGCATGGCTTGCAAAAAGCCACATGGGTTTGGGAGTAAGTGATCACCTCCCATGTGAATGGGAGGGGGAAACAGGGGTGTTTGCTGACAGTTTTGTTCATGGGCCCACGGCAGAATCAAATCCAGTTTACCCTCCCCGAGCTGGCTTGGGTCTGCAGCACTAACAGCAGTAAAAAATTATAGTCAGCAGATAGGAGTCAAAAGTCCCCAGGGAGCCAATACATTGAGCAAGACGGTGACCTTTTCTACACAGTCATTTTTTAATATTACCTCCCTTTCCTTTGGTTTTTGTCTCTGAGACAAATCTTGGATGTTACTTTCTTGATGGTTTCTCTTTGTATTTCATTTATTTTTGCATGAGGGGAAAAGGTATATACAACTGGATTGAGAAAGTGCCAGCCAATCTTGTACCTTAGCAAGCAATGTGGCATGCTTAGCAAACTCTTCGTTCACCAAGCTTTGCAGTGCAGATGTTAGCAAAACATGCAGCCCACTCAATGCAGCAAACTGGTCAATGGAGTTGAACCACTTATGCCAATGTTGAATTTGGTTCTGCATATACTAAAGCAACTAAGTGTTGCTTAAGACAGGTTTTGCTGCCTGTATATACAATGCTTGGCATGAAAATGGCAGCACTTGCCAATGGTTAGCACACATGGTGTCTGAGATAATACAGTTTTCCCCTATTCTTAGACTAGTTCAGGACTGTGGTACCAAAAAGCATGTTTGAACTCATGGCAAAAGTTGACTTTTTAAGGGTGACCACCTTGTTTGTATCTATGAAACGTAGTACTTTATATAGCTTTTTACACATTCCAAACACGGCACAAACATTTACCAGTTAATCCTCACAACACCCCTCTGAGGCAGATACGTTTTATTGTCCCCACTATGCAGGCGGGAAGACTGAGGCAGAAAAAGGTTATGTGATTTGCCCAAGGCTACACAGCAAGTAAGTGGCAGCGCTCGGAGCAGAGCTAAGGAATTCCTGGTGCCCAGCCTTGTGATCATTCCTCACGACCATGCTGGTCTATAAAAGACTGAAGTAGTAGAGTATTTTTTCCAGCAGCATGAGCAGAAATTTACTGAGCAAGTGCAGCATGGAGCTGAAACGAGTTTTGTCCAAAGTGCCAGCCCCTTACACGACAGGTTATGTAGTGTGGTCGGTCAACAAAACATCCAACAGAGGCTGAGAAAATGGATGCGGGCGCGAGGGCCACTTACATGGTAATGTTTCTGCACGGTTCTTTTGGATCATTATGCAGAGCTGTAGCACCAGTTGGGGCGCGCTCTCCAGGAAAGTCTCCAGGAGGCGCAGCATGTTTACGTCTGCATACTCGTACATCATAGCCCAGTAGAAGCGCCGCTGGTGTTCCTTCCGCCTCTGGCTCTGGATCCCCAGGTACATGGTTCGGATATACCTGCGGCACAGGGAAGGAACAAGCCAACCATCAGTCATTGGCGACAACAGCTGAGGGGGGTCAAATAGCAACCAATGGAATTAGAGCCAGTAGGCCAGTAAAGGATAATAGCTCAGAGCAGGAGGGAGAGCTCTTTATATACCCAGTCGTGTTCTATGTAGAGCTTTCTCTGGGGCCGGTCCAAGACTGTGAAATGAACTCCCACAAGAGTTAAAAACCACCTCAGACATCACCACTTTCTGTACAGCCAAGACTTCTGTAGCCAGTGCCCAGCCCAGCAGACATAAAATAAACCAATCCCAAATAAGTCCATTCAAACAAACAAGCAAAAAGAAACCTCGCACAGTTTTCCCATTGGAGAGAAAAGTGTGAGAGAGGAAATCGCACGTGGCAAATGCTAGTCACATTATTTAATGCACGGCTGGCCGTGCTCAGAGACTATAGTGACTGGGGCAGTATAAGAACAGAATAGAATAGTCCTGGCAGAATCCTCCCCTTCTCTTCAGGCAGGGAAGTCCTAATATTTGCTGACTAAAAGCCACTTTAGATGCTTCCCAAGAACCCAATGAGCCGACCTAATTTCCCTTGGATGGAGCAGCGTGCAGCCACATTCACCTTTAACTCAGAGGAGTGGCTTGCAAAGACTACAGGTCACAGCGTGCCAAGGACCTCAGGTCAAGACGCAGCTTTGGATTAAGACATAGCACCACATCCAGGGACCTAGATCTGCAGCAGGCTGCACCTCCATGTTAAACGTGAGAGCAACCACAAGTCACGCTGTAGAACTCCACTGGCCAACCCTGGTCTTAGACAGATTCAGCAGAAAAAAAACATTAAAAACAAAATTCAGATTCAAACAGTCATTTGAAATGTGCCATCTGAAAGGGGTTTTTCTTTCTTTATATGTTTTGTGTCTGAACTACAATGGTGAATTCAGGAGTGTTTCTTTTCCCTCTGAAGGGAAACCAAATGCTGTAGGGATGGCGGCAAAATCAACCTCTGCGGCTTCCCGTCAACGGCGCTTACTCCCACCTCCGCTGGTGGAGTAAGAGCGTCGATTCGGGGATCGATTGTCGCGTCCCAACGGGACTTGATAAATCGATCCCTGAGAGGTCGATTTCTACCCGCTGATTCAGGCGGGTAGTGTAGACCTAGCCTAAGACACCCAAGGGGAAGAACTGCTGGTTCCAGAACTCAGATGTGCAGGGTAAGGACGGTTGATAGACAGGATACAGAGGCCTGGGAAGAACTGAAGAATTTCACCTCAGGAGAAGCAAAGGCATGAGGTCTAAGACCTGAGGGGGTGCACTCAGAGAGTGTGTCTACACAGCACATTAAGCCTGGCCTCCTGACTCAGGTTTGGGCCCAAGGCCCCCTTCCGTCCACACACAAATCAGTCTGACTCAGATCAGCAAGCACCCAGGTCTTAGGACGTTGCAGTGGGGGGCGGGGGGACAGTTAGAGCCCAAGTCTTGCTGTGATGTGGGTCCAAGCTCTGTCGTTCTGCAGTGTGCAGACAGTTCAAGTAGGGTTGCCAACTTTCTAATCACACAAAACCAAACACCCCTGTCCCGCCCCTTCTGAGGCCCCACCCCCCCGCTCATCCCATCCCCCCGTTGCTCGCTCTCCCCCACCCTCACTCACTTTCACTGGTCTGAGGCAGGGGGTTGGGGTGCGGAAGGGGGTGGGGGCTTCAGCTGGGAGTGTGGGCTCCGGACTGGGGCCAGAAATGAGGGGTTCAGGGTGCAGGAGGGTGCTCTGGTCTGGGGCAAAGGGTTGGGGTGTGGGAGGGAGTGAGGGCTGATTCCCAAATACTTCAGGGAATATTTCATTTCATTTATTTTAAAATTGATTTCCCTGAACTTTCTTTTAGGTCCATAAATACATTTCTCTTTATATTGGATCTGGTAAAACCTCTTCTTTGTCTGCATCCAAAACCTCTACCTTTTGCACTGACACTAACTGATTAGGGACTTTAATTTTGAACGGTACAATCGTGATAAAGACTGGACTATACTAAAGAGTTATATTGGTATAACTATATCAGTTAGGGATGTGATTTTTTTGCCAGCATAGATATGCTGGTAAAAGCCCTAGTATAGATGCAGTTATACTGGTATAGAATGACCTTTTACTAGTTCAGCTAATTCTCTTTCTTGAGCCAGAATTAACTATACAATTAACAGTTATACCAATATAGCAGCATCTACATACATTTTTGCGAGAGAGAGGTGTTTCCTGCTTTGACTATACCGATATAGTTAAAGAAACCCAAAGAAAAGAAAAACTAACCATGTAATTTCACCCCAGATGTGTTGTTATTGGCCTAGATTTTCAAAAACAGGAGCCTAAAGTTAGACTCCTAAATCTATATTTAGGCACCAAAGTAAATGGTCCAATTTTCAAAAGTGCTGAGCACCATGAAGCTGCAATTGACTGTTGAGTGTTTTGCGCTTTTGAAAACCACGCTATTTATTTAACAGCCTAATTATGCATCCAGGAACCTAACTTTAGTCTCCTGTTTTTGCAAATCTTGGTTAATATTTTAAATACAGGTCCCAACAGGACATCACAACATATAACTAATTTGGGGGAGGGTTTAGAGACAACTTTCTTTAAACACAAATAGGGCTGGCTGTTCGCTTTGCTCTGGCAGACGTCCCAGAATTCCTGTTGGCACAATTACCATCTTTATTACTTACTACTTAAGCTGCAGTAGCACCAAAATGTGCCAGGCAAATTCACTACAGCCCTGCCTCCAAGGAGCATTTTTTTTAAAAGTCAGAGCCATATGCCCTGAAAACCAGAAAGTTAGCCAAACAGCATTTGATTGGAGCTCCAAAACAGCTCCATAAGGCAGAGAGGGATTTCACGTCCCACTTCTACACACTCTCATAACTAAGCAGGGCCAGGACTTGGACAGGAGACCAAGAAGTATCAAATTCTGGTCTCCCTACGCGTGTGACATGAATAGGCTGAATTTTGTTCCGTTACCCTGGTGTCAATCCGGAGTGACTCCGTTGACCACAGTGAAGTTATTCTGATAAATTAAAGGCAGGATCTGGCCCCACAGTGCTACTGTGTGTGTAAGGTGAGCAGGAGTTGGCTCCCCGTGTAAGGGAAACCCAGGTGTTGTAGGAAATGATGCGGGTGATGCCCCATGCAGGGGACAAGATGACTTAGTTATACATGGAGATGAGTGCAGCATAAATGCTTGGAGACTAGACTATACAGATGGCCAGCTTATATAGATAGACAGATGCTCTGAATATCTGATCCTACAGTCTTTGCTCATGAGTGGTTCTTTCTTAGGCAAGTGGCTTCAATTTAAACCAGTAAGGATTCCTGGTATGAATAAAGATTGAGCAGTAACAAAGCAGAGTGTCCGCATAGTAATGCTGTCTCTTGGGTAAGACATAACCCTCAGGTCCTGACTATTGGTGATAATTAGCTCTTCCATAGAACCCAAAACACTGAACAGCATTGCTGCTCACGTAGACTCTGGAGATCAGGAATTGCAGAGGCCCTAAGAGAGCTGGACATGCTCGAAACCTTGCAAAACATTCAAGCCACCACCTGCAACACAGACCCACGACCCCGCTAGCTCGTGAAAGGCAGCCAAGAACAACGGAGCCCACTGCTAATGGAAATGATTGTCACCCCTTTCAGAGCACTGAACCGGCCATCCTCCCTGAAAAATACTAGACCTCGCCCAACCCTGAAGACACCCACACTCAATGCAGAAGATCTGTCCAGCTGCTCCTTCGTTCTCCAGACTCCCACCCCTGTGCAAAAATCAACCAGAAAAGAGCAGCAACCAAGCTTCAGCAATACGTAACCTCTGCCAAGCTCCTGCATGCTTCCCAACTGGGCTTCAGACTGTGGCACAGCATGAAGAAAGCCTTGGTCCCCCTCAGAGAGGAACTTCTCCTGGCACTAGATAAAAGCCATATCCCAATGTCTCACACTACTGTGCTCCTGTTCCCTTAAAGCTTCTCCTGAGGGGTCCCATGGGGATCCATCCTTCCGCCCCTTCTCTTCAGTATCTACCAGAGCCCACTTGGAGAGGTGGGGTGGCACTGTAGGCCAACAGTACGTCAACAACTCCCCGCGGTTCATCTCATTTTCCACAGACGTGACCAGCACCATCCCGAGGCTGTCACATAGCCGAGAGGAAATCAGCACCTGGATGAAGAGCAGCTGGCTCAAACTAAACCCAGGTAAGGCAGAAGCAAGGAATTCCTCCAACAGAACATCTATGAAACAGGGAGAGGAGAAGGACAGCACATTCCCTGAAGTTCAATACGGCCTTTACCATGCTATTTACCTGGGAAATGAGACGCTAAGAAATCCCTACGACAGACAGCCAGACAAAGTACTACTTTCCACTGTCTGTCATTTATTTCTACTTTGTCTAACTAGGGGTCCAAAGTCAGGGAGGTTTAAAAGTCTTCTCTATGAGTGCCCTGAAGGAGAGTAGCAGTGACAACTAGCAGTCCCCATTTGATGCCGACCCAAAGTATTGAAAAACCATGAGTCAGCAACCCCCCATCCTCAAATAATGATGGACTTAGAAATCATGAGATTTTAAATAATATATCAGTTGCTTTCTGAGTTTTGAGCCTATAGAAGTCACATGTTTAAGCTTTTCTCTACAGCCATGAGGACTAGAAATTAACTTTTTTTATTTAAATGTAAGATGAGATTCCCACATAATCCCATGACTCCAGGAGCTGGGGCTTTAAGAAAGCACAATACTCGTGATCAAATCCTGAGAGGCTCATGGAGTCTGGTTAGATTTAGTTGTAACTTTCAGCCCATACTTGCTTGGAACTTTCTCTCTCTTTTCACATGAATATCACCACTGCTCTTCCCACCTACTGATCATCTCTCATTTGCTACCGAGATGTTGACTCCCACCTTTGATAATACCAGCCTCCATCACCCACTCATTAAATTTTCAAACACCTTTGTGCCTTTTACCATGCTGTCCCCCATCCACCGGGCTTCAGAGTCTCCCCATAAACATCCACAAGTCACCTCATTGTCTTCCTTCAAATCCCTCCTCAAAACTCTCCTCATTCATGGTGCCTACAACAAACCTGACAACAGTTAGGCTGCAGGGGCGCTGATACCACTGCTCATCATGCTGACCAATATTGTCTCCAGGGCCGGCTCTAGGCACCAGCGCTCCAAGCGTGTGCTTGGGGCAGCACTTTCCAAGGGGCGGCACTCCAGCCCCCCCCTTTTTTTTCTTGGGGCACAAAAAACCCGGAGCCGGCCCTGAACCAAGATGTTCCCTGTCAGCTGAGGCTTTCGGGCGGAGTTGGAACTAACGCTGCAGTTCTGGCTGCAGTCACTAGATGGCGCTCATGGCAGCCTGAGTCGCACAGGCTGGACGGCAGGTCAGGCTGCCCGGCCGCTGGAGAGCCGGAGCGTCATCCCCGGAGCTGAGCCCGGCTGCGGCGGCGAGAGGGGCTCAACTCCGGGCGATGATGCTCTGGCTCTCCAGCAGCCGGGCAGCCTGAACTGCAGCCCAGCCTGGGTGTGAGGAGCCGGGGAGGGAGGGAAGTGGGTCCCGGGATGCAGGGAGGGAGGGCGGGTCCTGCTGCCGCTACTGCTCTGAGTCTCCCCAGGGCGGCGCGGTGTTTCCCCACCCGAGGGGGCTGTGCAGGGCGCCGCCGGGCTGGGCAAGGGGCGCGGATCCCGGCTCTCTCGCTGACAGGGCGAGTGACTGGGCAGCCCAAGCTGCCAGGGAGCTGCCGCCGCCACCTCCTGCCCCCAGACCCAGCCCGCTGCCACCTCAGCCCCGCGCTGCCTGCCCTGGGAGGGGAGAGGCAGAGCCGGCTCCGAGCAGGGCAACGGGGGATACTGCCCTGCCGGGGACCCCCGCGGCTCGGGCACCTGGGGGTCAGTGTCTGTCCTCTCGGCTCTGCCTGTACGGATCTGGGGAAGCAGCTGTCAGCGCATGCCTCTCTCAACCCTTGTACCCCCCATCCCGCTCGCAGCCCCTCCACTTGTACCACCCCCATTGCTCCTTCGCTGCACCCCTTCCCCTTGTACTCTCTCTTCACCCACACCTCTCCCCTTGTACCCTCCCCCAGCCCTCTCCTCCCGCACCCCCCTCCTCCCCTGCACCTCTTCTCCCGCAACCCTGCTGATACCCCCTCTCCTCCTCCGCAAGTACATCACACCCTGCCTCTCTGCCAGTGTAGAGCCCCCAAGCACCCCCACCCCCACTCCTCTGCCTGAACCCTCTTTACTAGATCCCCATCCCTTTCTGGGTACAAGGTTTGAGGGTTAGTCCCTATGCCGTCCATGTGCATTTGGAGCACTAAAGATGGGGTTGCGGGGGCGAGATTTATACTAAAGAGAAATAAAAATAGGAGAAACGGTTTGATCCCCACTGCAAGTGTAAATGGGGATTGCTGTGGTGAACAAGGAGGTCATTTTGGGGGGGGGGAGCTCAGGGCTGGGGCAGCAGGGGGTGCGGGTGGGGGGGGGAGAGAGAGCCCAGGGGTGGGGTGGGGGGCAGCCAATTTTTTTTTTTTTTGCTTGGGGTGGCAAAAAACCTAGATCCGGCCCTGACTGTCTCATTGTTTCCTGTACTCCCTTATGTGTCTATCTGCATCCATCTGTTGTCTCTTGTCTTATGCTTAGAAGGTAAGCTTTTAGGGGTAGGGACTGTCTTTTCGGTCTGTTTGTACAGCACCTAGTGTGATGGGGTCCTGGTCCGTGACTCCTAGGTGCTATGACAATACAAATAAATAATAATAACAACAATACTAATAAAACCAAGTCATATGTGGAATACAAGTGAAAACTGCAAAGAAACAGAACAATAACAGGAATGATATTGTGATCACTGCCTATTACAGCGATCAGTACTTCCGGGAGAGAGGCACTGCATGAGAACACGGTGCATTTCTGTAGCAGCTTTAATTGCGCATCAGCCACATGTGTTGCTGATCTATTGGTATGGGAGGCAATCAGGGGCCTGACTGTTTGCTGCAATATTATTATTTTTTAAATAAATGCATCACAAATTTCTGTTTCTGGATTGGATAGCAGGGGGTGTGGAGTGGGGGATGTATTATTCCACTGGTCGTTAATTGCCATGACATCTCATCAGCAGATGCTGCCGCTAATGCTTGGAAAGCATGATTAAACTGGACTGCAAATAGCAAGTTTAGGAGCTCACTCTTTCTCTTAAGCGCTGCAGATGAAAAGGCTACTCCTTGGAATCGTGCAGATGGGATCAAAACAGAAGCTGCCCAAATCCATCTTTATAACCGGATTCCACTATATTGCATCTAATAGGTTATTGGTCTAGAGCAGGGGTAGGCAACATATGGCACGTGTGCCGAAGGCGGCATGAGAGCTGATTTTCAGCGGCACTCACACTGCCCGGGTCCTGGCCACCGGTCAGGGGGGCTCTGCATTTTAATTTAATTTTAAAAGAAGCTTCTTAAACATTTTAAAACCTTATTTACTTTACATACAACAATAGTTTAGTTATATATTAGAGATTTATAGAAAGAGACCTTCTAAAAATGTTAAAATGTATTACTGGCACGCGAAACCTTAAATTAGAGTGAATGTATGAAGACTCGGCACACCACTTCTGAAAGGTTGCCGACCCCTGGTCTAGAGTCTCAGCTGGGGTGAACTGACTTCAATGGAGCTACGTTAATTTACATCAGCTTAGAATTTGGCCCACTGTTTTTCATCATATCGAATTTTAAAAAAGGCTAATAGAAAGATATGTCAACAGGGAAGCAAGATGGTAAATTAAATAATTACTCTACTTAAAAACAAAATCAAAGCTACAATTAATATCACGCGCAGCATGAGCATTTTGTGCATGGTTACAAAGCTTTGAGCAATCATTAATTAGGTTGAGAATTATTATTTATTATTTGTATTTATTGCACCGTCTAGGAGCCCCAGTCATGGACCCGGACCCTGTGCTAGTACTAACACAGAGCAAAAAAAGGCAGGGATATCAGAGGCTATTGATATTTTCAAACATACAGTCCACAAAAAATTCATCCCTATTAAAATAGCCAAAATCATTGTTTTTCATTCCGTCCTGAACTCATAGCAATGGGCCTGGCTGCACTGAATTGGGTAATTATTTCCGAGCACTGGATATGAGTCAAAAGTGTGCCCTTGTTGCCAAGAAGGCTAACGGCATTTTGGCCTGTATAAGTAGGGGCATTGCCAGCAGATCGAGGGACATGATCATTCCCCTCTATTGGGCACTGGTGAGGCCTCATCTGGAGTACTGTGTCCAGTTTTGGACCCCACACTACAAGAACGATGTGGAAAAATTGGAAAGAGTCCAGCGGAGGGCAACAAAAATGATTAGGGGGCTGGAGCACATGACTTATGAGGAGAGGCTGAGGGAACTGGGATTATTTAGTCTGCAGAAGAGAAGAATGAGGGGGGATTTGATAGCTGCTTTCAACTACTTGAAAGGGGGTTCCAAAGAGGATGGACCTAGCCTGTTCTCAGTGGTATCAAATGACAGAACAAGAAGCAATGGTCTCAAGTTGCAGTGGGGGAGGTTTAGATTGGATATTAGGAAAAACTTTTTCACTAGGAGGGTGCTGAAGCACTGGAATGGGTTACCTAGGGAGGTGGTGGAATCTCTATCCTTAGAGGTTTTTAAGGTCAGGCTTGACAAAGCCCTGGCTGGGATGATTTAGTTGGGAATTGGTCCTGCTTTGAGCAGGGGGATGGACTAGATGACCTCCTGAGGTCCCTTCCAACCCAGATATTCTATGATTCTGTGATTCACTGTTATAACATTACAGTGTAACAGCTCAGATCAAAAACAGGCCATAAGCCACTGATCTCTGGAACTGTTTTGATGCCTATATGATCCTCTATATGCGTACACTTCTGTGGACATCTCGTATCACTGCCATGTCAAAAACAAACAAGGACAACATAAGAACTTTGGGGGGAAAGCATGTGCAGTGGACAATTTCCTCCTTTAATCTGATCCAGCTTCCATATACAGTAGTCTTCATGGCCACAATTTTCAAAAAGTGACGAGTGATTTGGGCTGCCTTATTTCTGATGAGCTGTGCTTTCTGAAGTTCTCCAGTTCTGCACCCAAAAATGGAAGCACCCAAAACCATTGGGTACTTGAGAAAAATCTGTATTTTTCATTTAAAAATTTATATTTGAACTCCAAAACCTCAACAAGAAGCCTGTTCATCGCGCTTTATAAATTCATCTGACATAGTCCCTCATGTACAAAAACAACAAGGAGTCTGGTGGCACCTTAAAGACTAACAGATTTATTTGGGCATAAGCTTTCGTGAGTAAAAACCTCACTTTGTACTGCCCAGTAACCTTGTCTAGCTTCATAGTATAATTACCCTTAGCTCATTTAATTGCTTCAATCACCTATCACTTAAGAGTAAACAGTGAATAATCTTAGAATTATAAGACTGGAAGGGACCTCGAGAGGTCATCTAATCCAGTCCACTGCACTCATGGCAGGACAAGTATTATCTAGACCAGTGATTCCCAAACGTTAACAGCCCGCGAACCCCTTTCACTAAACTGTGAAATCTCGTGAACCCGCTCCTAAAAATGAATATTTCCAGGGATTTAAGTTTAAATTTCCTCAGTGTGATGGATGCACTTGCTTTGCTCTGCATAGGTCTTGGAAGTCTGGAACCACAGGCGAAAAATAAAGTCTCATGTCTGGTTCAGCATCCAGTCTGTTTCTGTATTTGGTTTTCAGATGTGCATACGAGGGAAAATGCTTTCTCGCATAAAGTATGTTGTTGAAAATGGTAACAAAACCGCAGCAGCTTTTTCTGCCGGAAGGGGGTACTCGGTACTTAAACTGAAGCAAAAGTTGATCGGAGCACTGGGGTTTGGGCTGCTGGCTCCCCCGCTGACGGGGACAGGGCTTGGGCTGCCAGCCCAATCTGCCCTGCCCCGCTCTCCTTGGGGCTCAGGCTGTCTGCCCTGCAACCGGGTCCCACCTGCTGCCTCCAATGCCCGGGGTCCTCTGGCTGCCATTACTGAAATTTTTCTGGTGAACCCCCTGTAACGTTCTGCGAACCACCAGGGGTTTGCGAACCCCAGTTTGGGAACCACTGATCTAGACCATTCCTGAGACGTGTTTCTCACGCCATGTTTAGGTTATTTATCCAGAATACCATCAAACGGAGAACAAGCTGGTTTATCATTTAGAGACTCGGAGGGTACGTCTACACTGCAAAAATAGCCCCCTGGCAGCAAGTCCCAGAGCCAGGGTTAGCTGATTCAGGACCTGGTGCTTCAACTACAGGGCTAAGAATAGCAGTGTAGATGTCCTAGCGAGGGCTGGAGCATGGGCTCTGAAACCTGTCGTGAGGTCTGGGTCCGAGAACCCAGGCTCCAGCCCAAGTGGGAATGTTTACACTGCTATTTTTAACTCCTGTGAGCTTGAGTCAGTTGTGCTGGGTTCTGAATCTCGTTGCTGTGGGTTTGGGGTTTGTTTGTTTGGGTTTTTTTGCAGTGTAGATGTCCCCTGAGGGGCTTCAATCCTGCAAAACTCAATTGTTCCTCTGCACTTTCCAGGATTGGATCTGTAAATTACTCAGAGCTGGAGAGCCACCTGCCAAGTTTTGCTGCGCACTAGATATTATTTTCTAATTTCTACTATTCATTACTTTAGATGGGATATTTTCAGAAGAGCTCAGCATTGGCCAACTCTGCCCCTTCTGAAGCCAAGGAGAGAGCTCTGTTAAGACAAAGCTGCAGTTTTTCAATATACGTCCTATAGGTGACAAAATCATATGTGCAAACATGAAATGAGATATTTTAGCAGGAATAACTATTTAACTTGATTTAGTTCGGGACTGGTCCTGCTTTGAGCAGGGGGTTGGACTAGATGATCTCCTGAGGTCCCTTCCAACCCTGATATTCTTTGATTCTATGAACTTCCATTTTTTTTCAAGAAATATTATTTTCAATCTATAATCTGGTTGAGATAATGTTTTACTGGTCCACTGCTGTGGAAGCAGTGAACAGAGGACAGGCAAACAGAGGGAGTTTGCCTGGGAACCGTCCGAGAGGTGCTAAGGTGAGTGCTACATTAGGGGAGCTCTGTTGTGAGCTGGTGGGGTGAATATCCGAGTGTCTGTCTGCTGTGACCCTTTGTTTGACTGGAGCTAGTTGCAGGGACTGTTTGACCGTGTGTGTGTCTGAAAAGTGGGAATTGGGAGTGCTTTGTTCCAGGTGGGCCTTGAGTGGTTGATTGGAGGGAAGGCTTTGAGCCGGGCCAACTGCTTCGAGCCAGCAGCCTTATAAAAAAGCAGCCAGTTGTGAACCGAGTGAGCAGTGAACAGATTTCACTCCATGCATCTGAAGAAGTGGGTTTTTTACCCACAAAAGCTTATGCCCAAATAAATCTGTTAGTCTTTAAGGTGCCACCAGACTCCTTGTTTTTATGAGCAGAGGACAGGGAAACATAGGGAGTTTGCCTGGGGGGAGTTCCCGCAGAGGGGTGTTTTTTTTTTTTTTTTTTGCCTTTCAGGCTTCTGTGAGCAGTAAATACAACATCTGAAGAGGCTCTTAGAAGGAAGACATGAATAGTGAGTGATCAGCTGTTGTGACCTGCACAGGATGTGCCATGTTTGTCTTTCTCCCAGACGACAGAAGAGACTTCGTCTGCACGAAGGGCAAGCTGGTCTCCATATTGGAAGAGAAGGTTAAAGGTCTAGAGATCCAAATATCAACTCTGCCTTGCATCAGAGAAAAGGAAGATTTTCTGGATAGAAGTCAGCGTTTGGTACTGCAGGCACAGCATGCTGAAGAATCGGAGAGGGCAGTGCAGAACAGGGAAGAAAATTGGCAGCATGTGACCTCCACAAGAAGAAAGAGGGAATCCATGTGTCCCCAATGCAGATAGAGGTAAGAGACTGTTTTCAGGCTGTCTGCACAGGTACTATGGAGGAGAATGGTTTGGAAGAGTTATCTGAGGGAAGGGATCAGAAGGAGACCCCATCAGCCGGAAGGCATGAGATGCATTGTCCTAGGGATGGGGGTTCCATGACCACTGCTCCCAAGAGGAGGAGATGGGTGGTGGTGGTTGGGGACTCCCTCCTAAGGGGGATGGAGTCATTCATCTGCCGTCCAGACCGGGAAACTCGAGAAGTGTTCTGCTTGCCTGGAGCTAGAATTCAGGATGTGACTGAGTGTCTGCCAAGACTGATCAAGCCCCCGGACTGCTACCCCTTCCTACTTCTCCACATGGGCACCAACAATACTGCCAAGAATGACCTTGAGCAGGTCACTGCAGGCTATGTGGCTCTGGGAAGAAGGATAAAAGGAGTTTGAGGTGCAAGTCATGTTTGTGTCCATCCTCCCTGTTGAAGGAAAAAGTCCAGGTAGGGACCATCGAATTGTGGAGGTAAATGCATGGTTACACAGATGGTGTCGGAGAGAGGGGTTTGGATTCTTCAACCATGGGATGTTGTTCCAGGAAGAAGGATTGCTAGGAAGAGATGGGATCCACCTAACAAAGAGAGGGAAGAGCATCTTCGCAGGCAGGCTTGCTAACCTAGTGAGAAGGACTTTAAACTAGGTTCGCCGGGGAATGGTGACCTAAGCCCGGAGGTAAGTGGGGAAGTGGGATATTGGGAGGAAAGACAAGGAGAAGGGTGCAATAGGGGAGGCCTCCTGATTCATACTGAGAAAGTAGGGCAATTGGCTAGTTATCTTAGATGCCTGTACACAAATGCAAGAAGCCTGGGAAACAAGCAGGAAGAATTGAAAGTCCTGGCACAGTCAAGGAACTATGATGTGATTAGAATAACAGAGACTTGGTGGGGTAACTCACATCACTGGATCACTGTTGAGAGTCTTTGGGTTAAGTTTAGAGGCGAGAGCAACAAGAGTGATGTCATGGTGGGTGTCTGCTATAGACAACCAGACCAGGAGGATGAAGTAGACAAGGCTTTCTTCGGACAACTAACAGAAGTTTCCAGATCACAGGCCCTGGTTCTAATGGGGGACTTCAATCACCCTGACATCTGCTAGGAGAGAAATACAGCAGTGCACAGACAATCCAGGAAGTTTTTGGAGAGTGTTTGCGGGCAACTTCCTGGTGCAAGTGCTGGAGGAACCAACTAGGGGCAGAGCTTTTCTTGACCTGCTGCTCACAAACAGGGAGGAATTGGTAGGGGAAGTAGACGTGGGTGGCAACCTGGGCAGCAGTGACCATGAGATGGTTGAGTTCAGGATCCTACCAAAAGGAAGAAAGGAGAGCAGCAGAATATGGACCCTGGAGTTCAGAAAAGCAGACTTTGACTCCCTCAGGGAACTGATGGGCAGGGTCCCCTGGGAGGCTAGTATGAGGGGGCAAGGAGTCCAGGAAAGCTGGCTGTATTTTAAAACAGCCTTATAGAGGGCGCAGGAACAAACTATCCCGATGTGCAGAAAGAATAGCAAATATGGCAGGTGACCAGCTTGGCTTAACAGAGAAATCTTTAGGATCTGTCTACACAATTAATCTTGAGTGACCAGGATGGCTGGCAGCTGAATACCCTGACAAGGCAGAGGACCCATGCAGTACAGAACTCCTTTTCCAGACTGTGGTAGGAAGTAGCCCAGGGAAACCAGACTTTGGTCCGGTTTTGCAGTTGGAACCCAAGTCAGCATGTTTCGGTGGGATCCCTGCTGACCCACTGGTGGAGCCCTGCACCACTCTCAGGGCCCTGGCTGGGACCCGGTGGAGTATGGTGGGCCTGGGTCCCCCTATCTCCTGCAGTTGCCCTACCCCTGGGGTGGCTGCCTACCCACCTTAGGCCAAGAGGCCTGCATTTGTCTGCTGTGTGCCTAAGCCAGGAGGCCAGGCATTAGACTGCTTGCTGCCCTGCCCTGCCTGAGAGTGAGAGCTACCTAGACTGCTTTGCTGTTCTGCCCTACCCTGCCAAAGGGGCACTTGATTCACTAATTCCCTGATGCTGGGCAGTGCCCCAGTGATGTAGTGAGGCGCTGTGGCCTCCCATTGAGCCAGAGGAGGAGGGCCAATCGCTAACCCAGTACAACATCAGATATGTCCTTTAATGCTGGTCTACACTGGGGGGGGGGTGTCCACACGGCGCGGGATCGATGGCCGCGGCTCCCCCGTCAACTGTGCTACCGCCGCTCACTCTGGTGGAGTTCCGGAGTCGACGGTGAGCGCATTCGGGGATCGATATATCGCGTCTTAACGAGACCCGATATATCGATCCCGGATAAATCGATTGCTACTCGCCAATAGGCTTTGCGAACAGGGGCTGCTAACAGGGAGTTTCGCAAGGGAGTTCTCCAGGTGAAGGAGGAGCAATACAGCACCCTTTTGGGGTAAGTGACTGTCTGTAGTGTGTGTTTGTTTGTGTTTGAGGGGTACTTGCTGTGTGCTGAGCTTGTGTTTGTCAGTCTGTTTGTTTGTTTTGGTTGTTTGAAGGACCGTGTGCTGTGGCTGGCAGTTGGAAGCTGTGAGCTTCAAAGGAAGGTTTGAAAGCTAGAAGCCTCTGGTAAGTGGCTGAGCCTTAATCAGTGGGCGGGGCATTCATACAGGCCAGGGCTTTATAAAGCAGCGCACAAGCGACCAGGGAGCTTTGCAAACAGGGGCTGCTAACAGGGAGTTTCGCAAGGGAGTTTGGAAGGGAGCAGGAAGGGGGCGAGGGTCCCTTGCCGGTTCCATCTGTTTTCTCTTGATTCCCCTTAATACCTATAAAGCAACTACATTCTAACTGTTTGCTTAAACAACCCTTTCAGCTGACAGGGGGCTGCAGACGGGAGTTTGACAGAGGGAGGCTTACGATGGTTAGGAAGACCTGCAACACCTGTGCCAGCACTGCTACTGTCTCCTCCACCTGTGCCTGTAGCCAGACAGAGTGCCTAAGCATGGATGCCTCTACCCAGATCCTGGTGTGGTTTTGCAAAGACTGTAACTTGCAATTTCCACTTACTGATATCCAGGCTGGGGGGACCATCCAATGTGAAAGGTGCCTGCTGGTGGAATCTCTCAGGCAGCAGGTGGGAGAGCTACAGGAGGAGGTGGCTAGGTTGAGGAGCATCCGTATCCACGAGCAATTCCTCGACAGTGTCCATGTGGAGACAGCTGAGGTAGCTGTCCCAGTACACAGGACTGCTGATACACCACTGGTGGAGGAGGAGATGGCTCAGGGTGGACGCTGGCAGCTGGTTACTTCTGGCAGCAGGCAGTGCTCCACCCTTGCTCCGAACCCTCCTGCCGTGGTTATAGGTAACCGTTATGCTCTTCTTGATACAGGAAAGAAGGAATCACTCCCTACAGTAAAGGAGGAGAAGCCTCGTACCCCTAAGGCTGGGGAGTCTGCTGCCACCACTGCGAATAGGAAACGTAGGGTAGTGGTGGTCGGAGACTCTCTGCTGAGGGGGACGGAGGCGCCCATCTGTCGCCCTGACATTTCATCTCGGGAGGTATGCTGCCTGCCGGGGGCCCATATCCGAGACGTTACGGAGGCATTGTCGAGGATTATCCGGCCCTCTGACTACTACCCCATGCTACTCATCCATGTGGGCACAAATGATACTGCGCGGTGTGACACTGAGCGGATCAAGAGTGACTACAGGGCTCTGGGAGCACGGGTGAAGGAGTTTGGAGCGCAGGTGGTATTCTCTTCAATTCTTCCTGTCAAAGGTAGGGGCCCGGGCAGAGACAGATGCATCATGGAGGTGAATGCCTGGCTGCGAAGATGGTGTCGCCAGGAGGGCTTTGGCTTCCTAGACCACGGGATGCTATTCGAGGAAGGACTGCTAGGCAGAGATGGCGTTCACCTTTCGAGGAGAGGGAAGACCCTATTCGGACACAGACTGGCTAACCTAGTGAGGAGGGCTTTAAACTAGGTTCGACGGGGACAGGTGAGCAAAGCCCACAGGTAAGTGGGGAACATGGAGACCGGGGAAATGAGTCGGAAACAAGAGGGAGTGTGGGCTATATTGGCAGAGAGAAAGGAGAGTCAGGAAAAAACTGGGAGGAAAGATCAAACCAGTATCTTAGATGCCTATATACAAATGCGAGAAGTATGGGGAATAAGCAGGAAGAACTGGAAGTGCTAATAAATAAATACAACTATGACATTGTTGGCATCACTGAAACTTGGTGGGATAATACACATGATTGGAATGTTGGTGTGGATGGGTACAGCTTGCTCAGGAAGGATAGACAGGGGAAAAAGGGAGGAGGTGTTGCCTTATATATTAAAAATGTACACACTTGGACTGAGGTAGAGATGGACATAGGAGACGGAAGTGTTGAGAGTCTCTGGGTTAGGCTTAAAGGGGCAAAAAACAAGGGAGATGTCATGCTAGGCGTCTACTACAGGCCACCTAACCAGGTGGAAGAGGTGGATGAGGCTTTTTTCAAGCAACTAACAAAATCATCCAAAGCCCAAGATTTGGTGGTGATGGGGGACTTCAACTATCCGGATATATGTTGGGAAAATAACACAGCGGGGAACAGACTATCCAACAAATTCTTGGACTGCATTGGAGACAACTTTTTATTTCAGAAGGTTGAAAAAGCTACTAGGGGGGAAGCTGTTCTAGACTTGATTTTAACAAATAGGGAGGAACTCGTTGAGAATGTGAAAGTAGAAGGCAGCCTGGGTGAAAGTGATCATGAAATCATAGACTTTGCAATTCTAAGGAAGGGTAGAAGGGAGAACAGCAAAATAGAGACAATGGATTTCAGGAAGGCAGATTTTGGGAAGCTCAGAGAGCTGATAGGTAAGGTCCCATGGGAATCAAGACTGAGGGGAAAAACAACTGAGGAGAGTTGGCAGTTTTTCAAAGGGACACTATTAAGGGCCCAAAAGCAAGCTATTCCGCTGGTTAGGAAAGATAGAAAATGTGGCAAAAGACCACCTTGGCTTAACCACGAGATCTTGCACGATCTAAAAAATAAAAAGGAGTCATATAAAAAATGGAAACTAGGACAGATTACAAAGGATGAATATAGGCAAACAACACAGGAATGCAGGGGCAAGATTAGAAAGGCAAAGGCACAAAATGAGCTCAAACTAGCTACGGGAATAAAAGGAAACAAGAAGACTTTTTATCAATACATTAGAAGCAAGAGGAAGACCAAAGACAGGGTAGGCCCACTGCTTAGTGAAGAGGGAGAAACAGTAACAGGAAACTTGGAAATGGCAGAGATGCTTAATGACTTCTTTGTTTCGGTCTTCACCGAGAAGTCTGAAGCAATGCCTAACATAGTGAATGCTAATGGGAAGGGGGTAGGTTTAGCGGATAAAATAAAAAAAGAACAAGTTAAACATCACTTAGAAAAGTTAGATGCCTGCAAGTCACCCGGGCCTGATGAAATGCATCCTAGAATACTCAAGGAGCTAATAGAGGAGGTATCTGAGCCTCTAGCTATTATCTTTGGAAAGTCATGGGAGACGGGAGAGATTCCAGAAGACTGGAAAAGGGCAAATATAGTGCCCATCTATAAAAAGGGAAATAAAAACAACCCAGGTAACTACAGACCAGTTAGTTTAACTTCTGTGCCAG
Source organism: Malaclemys terrapin pileata (assembly GCF_027887155.1). Classification (NCBI taxonomy): domain Eukaryota; kingdom Metazoa; phylum Chordata; order Testudines; family Emydidae; genus Malaclemys; species Malaclemys terrapin. The sequence goes on along the minus strand of NC_071507.1, from coordinate 199,742,398 downwards.
GGAAGATAATGGAGCAAGTAATTAAGGAAATCATCTGCCAACACTTGGAAGGTGGTAAGGTGATAGGGAATAGCCAGCATGGATTTGTGAAGAACAAATCATGTCAAACCAATCTGATAGCTTTCTTTGATAGGATAACGAGCCTTGTGGATAAGGGTGAAGCGGTGGATGTGGTATACCTAGACTTTAGTAAGGCATTTGATACGGTCTCGCATGATATTCTTATCGATAAACTAGGCAAATACAAATTAGATGGGGCTACTATAAGGTGGGTGCATAACTGGCTGGATAATCGTACTCAGAGAGTTGTTGTTAATGGTTCCCAATCCTGCTGGAAAGGCGTAACGAGTGGGGTACCGCAGGGGTCTGTTTTGGGACCGGCTCTGTTCAATATCTTCATCAACGACTTAGATATTGGCATAGAAAGTACGCTTATTAAGTTTGCGGATGATACCAAACTGGGAGGGATTGCAACTACTTTGGAGGACAGGGTCATAATTCAAAATGATCTGGACAAATTGGAGAAATGGTCTGAGTTAAACAGGATGAAGTTTAACAAAGACAAATGCAAAGTGCTCCACTTAGGAAGGAAAAATCAATTTCACACATACAGAATGGGAAAAGACTGTCTAGGAAGGAGTACGGCAGAAAGGGATCTAGGGGTTATAGTGGACCACAAGCTAAATATGAGTCAACAGTGTGATGCTGTTGCAAAAAAAGCAAACATGATTCTGGGATGCATTAACAGGTGTGTTGTGAGCAAGACACGAGAAGTCATTCTTCCGCTCTACTCTGCTCTGGTTAGGCCTCAGCTGGAGTATTGTGTCCAGTTCTGGGCGCCGCATTTTAAAAAAGATGTGGAGAAACTGGAAAGGGTCCAAAGAAGAGCAACAAGAATGATTAAAGGTCTTGAGAACATGACCTATGAAGGAAGGCTGAAAGAATTGGGTTTGTTTAGTTTGGAAAAGAGAAGACTGAGAGGGGACATGATAGCAGTTTTCAGGTATATAAAAGGGTGTCATAAGGAGGAGGGAGAGAACTTGTTCACCTTAGCCTCTAAGGATAGAACCAGAAACAATGGGTTTAAACTGCAGCAAGGGAGGTCTAGATTGGACATTAGGAAAAAGTTCCTAACTGTCAGGGTGGTTAAACACTGGAACAAATTGCCTAGGGAGGTTGTGGAATCTCCATCTCTGGAGATATTTAAGAGTAGGTTAGATAAATGTCTATTAGGGATGGTCTAGGCAGTATTTGGTCCTGCCATGCGGGCAGGGGACTGGACTCGATGACCTCTCGAGGTCCCTTCCAGTCCTATAATCTATGAATCATAATCTATGAATACGGCAGGTAGTGAAGATGTACCCTAAGGTTAACTTTAAATAAGGTCTTTTACACACAGCATCACCTAGTGCTGTACAGTAGAATACAGTTTAAGATTCTATTACAAGAGCCACAAAATGCCTGACACTGTGTTGTGATGCTTGCGTTGTTCTAACCCAGGGATATCTCATCATCACCTAGTGGCTCTCTGCAAGTCAACCTACACCAATAGCTCTGGGATTGATTTGGAGCTTCCTGTAATAATTTATGAATACTATAGGTTTATCTGAGTGTTGGAAGGGGGGTTACTGTATGAAAACAGGGTTATGTTAAGAAGAAATGACAGCTTGCAGCCAGAAAGGAGTACAGTGGCCTCAGATAGTCATCCCTCTACAAACACTTATGAGACGATACTTAGGAAGGAACAATCAATTGCACACAGGCAAAATAGGAAATGACTGACTATCAAGGAGTACACTGGAAAGGGATCTGGGGGCTATAATGGATTACAAGTTAAATATGAGTCAACAGTGTAACACTGTTGCAAAAAAACCAAACAACATTCTGGGATGTATTAGCAGGAGCGTTGTGAGCAGGACACGAGAAGTCATTCTTCTGCTCTACTCCGGGCTGATTAGGCCTCCACTGGAGTATTGTGTCCAGTTCTGGGTGCCACATTTCAGGAGAGATGGGGACAAATTGGAGAAAGTCCAGAGGAGAGCAACAAAAATGATTAAGGGTCTAGAAAACATGACCTCTAAGGGAAAAAATGAGTTTGTTTAATCTGGAGAATAGAAGACTGGGGGCGGTGGGCATGATAACGGTTTTCAAGGATCTAAAAGGTTGTTACAAGGAGGAGAGTGAAAAATTGTTCTTGTTAACCCCTGAGGATAGGACAAGAAGCAATGGGCTTAAATTGCAGCAACGGGGTTTAGGTTGGACATTAGGAAAAACTTCCTAACTGTTGGGGGTTTGAGCATGGGCCTGCTAAACCCAGGGTTGTGAGTTCAATCCTTGAGGGGCCGCTGGGGGGCAAAAATCTGTCTGGGGATTGGTCCTGCTTTGAGCAGGGGGTTGGACTAGATGACCTCCTGAGGTCCCTTCTAACCCGGATATTCTAGGATTCTATGGGGTGGTTAAGCAGTGGAATAAATTGCCTAGAGAGGTTGTGGAATCTCCGTCATTGGAGATTTTTAAGAGCAGGTTAGACAAACACCTGTCAGGAATGGTCTAGATAATCTTAGCATTGTTCCATTTGATTGTTTCATGCTCATGAGTAATTTAAAAGATCAGAACAACAATAGCCACAAATCAGACACACCGCTACTGTGAAGGAGATCTCATGTTTGTGAAATGGGAGGATTAACAAAACCATGTATGCCTTGTGCATTCCTGTCCCCAGGCAACCTCTCCTGGCACAGAATCTGGGTTTCCTGTTGCTTTCCTTAATAGAACCCTTACTGTAAAAGCGCTTTGATTGGGTTGAAACAAAGACATATGGCCAACAGTTGCTCTGCTTTGAGCAGTAACTCCAAAACAATAGACAGATACGCAGCTCTGTTGAAACCTCCATCTGCAATGTTCATCCTTGCTTAAATGCATAATGCTGTAACAAATGCATGGTCACTTAGGAATGGCCCCGTGCAGACCATGCAACTTCATGGCACAAGAAGGAGGAGGTGGGGAAGACAGAATTCAGGTCCTCCTTCTCTAGGAGCACACGCCTCTACCAGTGGAATTAAAGGAGAATCCATGTTAGCTGCCAGTAGCATAGGGACTAGAACTGGTTGTTATTTTTCATCAAAAATTTTTTTGGACCAAAATAAAAATTTTCCTGGAAATGTTTTGTTTGAGTCACTTTTTTCCAACGAAAACAAAAAAATTGGGTGGGTGGAGTTGGCCCTTCTCCGCCTTGTTCAGTGGGGAAAAAAAGGACAGAAGGGGCTGGGCAAGGGACAAAAACATTTATTTTTGTTCCCTTTAGGTTTGTCAACAAACATGAAAAATCTCATGACAAGTTCCAAATGAAATGAAAATATTCCGGTTCTTTTGAGAATTATTACCGAAAACCTTTCCCATGTTTCTCCCAGCTCTAACAGGGACCATGATGCACAGTTTAACATTTTTTATTTTGGACAGTAGAGGGCAGCAGTACACAACTAATTAGACTTTCACACTGCTAGCCGTGGGTTTTGAGTTCAGGACCTTCTGCTCCGAAACACACCGGCCACTTGATTAGCTGAAGGAGTTGCTCTGTTATCACACACTGGCTGTGTCCACACTAGGGTGATCAGACAGGAAGTGTGAAAAATTGGGATGGGTGTGTGTGTGTGTGTGTGTGTGGGGGGGGGTAATAGGCACCTATATAAGACAAAGCCCCAAATATTGGAACAGTCTCTATAAAATCAGGATATCTGGTCACTCTCGGGGTACAACTGCTGCACATGTAGACATACCTGAGATAGCTTTGATCTAGCTAGCTCCAGTCCCACAGCACTGAAGCCCAAGAACAGACTTCTGCATGGGTTAACTGCCGAGTAATTACCCAGGGTTTCAGGTGGGCTTGGACAGCCTCCACTCAAGATTGTGTTGCTGCAGCTTCACTGTTCCAGTCCCTGGGCTAGCTAGATGAAAGGTGGCTCGGGTACGTCGACACAAGTTGCAATCGCACCCCAGGACTGCAGTGTAGACATACTCTTACGGCAAGTCTAGACTGGAGGTTTTGCTCCTGCTTGAACACCAATGAACTCGAGTTAGCTAGCATGTTTGTTAAACAGTCCAGACGCTCCATGGTGTTTGCGGTTTACACTCGGCTGAGTCCTAGGCTAAATCACGAATGTTTGTGTCTTGGAACAAAATGTTTGCAGTGTGTCTAGACTAACCTTAATGGATGTGCTAGCCCCGCTGGCTATCAATTCATCCCAGTTAAAACAGGAGCAGAACCTTTGGTGAAGGCATACTGTTAAAGCAACACGCTCCCCTCCTGGCCACATGGCCTATTTAATCTCTGATAGAGTTCCCTGCCTAGGCATGGAGCTCCCTTTCCTACTAGTTGGAGTTCCATACAAGCAGGCAGAACATACTATCAGAGTCCAGCTCACACAAGAGGAGGATTATCAGAGACATCACTCCTATATGAACTGCAGGATTTCTCATATTCCAGTAGAGGGCGGTAGACCACACATGCATATGCTAATCACGTCCCTTCCCCTCCTTCCCTTCCAGCACAAGTGACAATAATGCTCAGGTTCAAGACAGGGTCACGTAGGGTCCAGCCAAAAACGGCGGGTGCATTTCTGTAATAATCCACAGCTGCATGCCACGCTCATTGACACTGCAGCCACCCACTCCCGCTAACAGCACATCACCACGTTAGACATCACACACACACACACACACACTGTACTTGTGTCTAGCAGCGATGAGCCAAATTCAACCCGGGGGCCAGGCCCCTGAAGTCAGGGAGTTCCACTGGCGATGAATGTGTCCCCATATTTTGCCATGCCTATAGTATACAGAAATCAAATGGTGTGGCTGGCTGTGAAATCCTGGAAGGATGGGCTCAGATCACAGCTATTTTTAGCTTTGCAGAAGCAGGACATACATTAACAGCGGCTTGGCTCACGTTCTGGAGTCACACAGCGGAGTGATGAGCGTCCTTCCCAGAGAATCACAGCCGGTTTAACCCTTGACGTCTTAGGGCAGCGGATAGCACCATCCAGAGCCCACTTGGATTTATCCCAGGGGTAGGCGACCTATGGCACGCATGCCGAAGAGTGAGAGTCTCTATCTCGTGACACAGATGGACACTTTCAAGTGCTCATGGGTAGAAAACAAAATCAGACACTTATGTTTAATTGACAAGAAAAGGTCTCCCTTGCCTGGACATATAAAAGCCTTGTAGAGATCTTGCCTTTAAAGAAAGCATTTGATGGCATCTCTTTCCCACCGTTCGTTTGGATGTAGCTGATCTTCCTCTCTTGCAAGCTACAGTGGCCAGTGTGTGCAGTTTATCTAAGTGACACAAATACAGCCAGAGGACCTGTACACCAGCCGAGTGAACAGCATCTGAGCTAAGAGAGGGTGTTGAATCCTGGGGTTTCGCCCAACAGGCTAGTGTTCACGCACAGTTAGCTGCAGAAATTGAGGCGGGGAGGTTAAGTGACTTGCCCAAAGCCACTTAGGGAGTCAGTATCAGAGCTGGGATGAGAACTCAGGAGATTCCCCAGCTCCCTTTCTCATGCTTAGATCAGTCCCCTCTCTCTTCTGAAGTGCCTGATCCAAATGACAATATGTCTTTACTTTTTTGCACAGGCCCTCTTACCTCCTGTTAACTGAACTGCCTTCCCAGCTCAGCCAAATACTCACTGCATGTAAACCCTCTGACTAATGGGGGAATTCTGTGTAGCTGACCATAGGAGTTTTGCATCCACATTGACGAGAGTAAATGCTTAGACAAGGTACATCCCTGAAACACTAATAAATTGCTGCGCACATTGACCTGACGTCACCACTAAATAATCTTCGCTTGCTCATGTCCTTTATGCACCTTCCACTGGCTTCACCCAGACAGAGTTTCTGCTTGGATAAGCAGAGGAGAGGAATTCTCTTACATCTGAAGTAAGGCCAGTTTAAATGACGTGAGTGGACTATTGATTTCCTGAATGAATGGATCTCCCTCCCCTGAAGAATGATAAACACCTCTGCTGTTTACTCTCTAAACACAGCTCCAAAATGCAAACTCAAGTCCTCTTCCAAGTGGCGTTAGCATCTGATTCCCCTCTGGTTAATGCCTCCTTTGGTCCTGCTGTCTGCGATGTGCAAGTGCAGACCATATAGGGTAGTGTGTGGGCTCTAGTTTAAAATTGCCACACTCCCAAGGCAATGGGGAATGCAGGGCATCCCCCCACAGAAATCCACTTTGCCAAATGGCTAGCTAGCTTAAGGCTGTGCGAGTCCATGGAAGTTACCCATTTCGTTTGCCTCAGGCCTAAAGGCTCTTCATCTCCCTCACCCCGGCCCTGCTTCAAGCAGAGACTTGAAAGATATCCCTTTGCGTTAGGCTGATGACAGAAATCAGCTTGTCCCTAGAAGCCATGACGAATGGGATCCTCTGTCCTTTTAACCTAGAGGGCTGCCAACCCCTCTTGTCACCAGTAATGTAATTTGACAAAGATTTCATTGTTCAGCGCTTAGCGGAGAGTAGCGGCATGCAAAGCAGCTTTGAAGCAGCTACTCTGTTCTGGGTAGGTTTGTAGATACAGAGCACTGAACGTGCTATAAATACCTAGAACGGATTACACCTCTCTGAAGAGCTTTGTTTATTAAAAGTGCAAAGGGACAGGTAAGTGAGAATTACCAGCAGAACTGGCTGGATTATAGTAATGCATTTATTCCAGGATTTCCCTCCATCAAATATATTATTCATGATCTTTGACCAGTTCTATTGGAGGTCAAATAATATTCAAATGAATTATGCACAGCCATTTCCTCCCAATCAATCCTAGAGTAAGTGATTTACCAATACATTTTCATTCAACCAGTTCTAATGATCAATATTTAGCAGATGGGTCAGTCTAGCAAAAGGTGAAAGCCCAGATCATCAAGGGATTTAGGCACCTGACTCCTGTTGCGATCAATGGGAGTTAGGTGCCCAAGTGTCTTGCCCATGGCTACACAGCAAGGTAGAGAGAGCGGTGGATAGAACCCAGAATGAGATCGGAGTGTAATTTTTCAAACAAGACTTTGGTCTGGGCCAAAATGGCAGAGTCAGGGATGCCAAAACCTTTCAGGCATGTCTGTCGATTTTGCCCAGGTGTTCGTTCCAAACTCCCCCAAATGGGCAAATGTCAAAATGGTTCGTTCTGACATTTTCAAAACAAAAGGTCTCAATTTGTTTGGTGTAAGACGCTTTTTATTTCAAAATGGCCTTTCCATTTTATTTTGAGAAATTAAAGAAAAAGGAGGTTGACCCAAAATGTTTTGTTTGTCCGGAAATGAAACATTTTTCAACTTTTTGATTCACCCAAAAGGGTGTGTTTTCAGGCTCACCCGAAATTTTTTTTGTTTCCCCCTTTTTGAAATTGTGTTCACATTGAACAATCCATTATTGACCCAACTCCACCCAAGAGTCCTGACTCCTATTTATTATTGTCCTTTATCTTTACGGTAGTAACTAGAGGCTTCAGTTGAGATCAGGGTCGCATTGCGTGAGGCATTGTTCATACACAATAAGAGACAGTCCTCGCCGTAAAGAGCTTACAGTCTGAATAGACAAGGACAGACAAAGAGTGAGAGAAAGGAAATGTTGTTATTCCTATCTAAAAGAAGGGGAACTGAGGCACAGAGAGATGACATGACTTGTCCAAGATCACACAGTGGGGGTCTACGTCAGAGCCAGCGACTGAACCAAGCTCCGCTGGGTAACTCTCCTGCTCTAATTATTATAGGACACCTGGAATCAGAATAGGGTTTCTAGTGTCATACCTGGGGCACAGACAGGCCCAGGCCCGCCCTGGAAGATAGATTACATTTGTGTCCAACCATTTGCTCAGTATTACACCGAAGGGGGTCGTGTGCGGTCTCTGTCCAGAGTTAAAAAACAGCTGATTGTCAGGGTCATTGCGAGATGTTTATATGGGCAATAGTTTATGAGATATGGGAATATTAGGTTGCAAAGCAGTTCGTTAGACTGGACAAGGAATAACCTTGGGTGAAAGATACCTTATTAGACAAGAAAGTAACTTTTTTTTAATAAGTATCAGCTATAATTTGCATCTTACGTTTTGCTTTTACCTGTGACCTTATGTTTCCAAACCCTTATATTTGCTTTTATTTGAATTTTGGTCTTAAGCTCTGCCAAGTAAATGTGGACTTGGTTTTACTAATAGACACATCTAAATGCCTTGTGTCAAACAGAGCGTTGGACTGAGGTGAAATCAGCAAACCGGGGTGCACTGTTTCCCTGGAGGCAGCAGATCTGCGTACATTGCAGGGGTCCAGAAGATAAAGGGCGGGATGCTCGAGAGCAACAATGTGAGAGGGTGTGAATTGCTAGCCTGCAGAGGGAAAGAATTCAAGGGGCCTGGAGCGGAGTGCTGTTGCCAACAGCTGGTGGCGGGGGAGAGTGCCCCCTGGTGGTCTCAGACAGGGTTCCCTCCCACTGGAGTGATGGCGGTACTGATTCACCCCAGACACCTGGGGTAACCCAGAACACAATACCAGTGCTGTCCCACTTGGGGTTTGGGCTGCTGACAGACAGTCACACAGGCTCCATAAAAGCTAATTCAGCGAGTTCAGGAGTCCTATCAAAGTCCCCAAACCCCCCTTCTTATTTATACAGGACAGACGAGATGAACACACTTTGTGGTAATTGATCAGCTACTCTAGGAGCCTCACTGGATTTTCTTGTCTCTTTCATCAAAATTATCAAGGTGACAATCTGCTCCCAGGTTCTTTCTGCTTCTAAATCATGCTGCTTTCCATAGCCACCTCCGCCGCCATCTCACTGGATGTGATCTATGGTCACATGTGATTTGCCCAGTGGCACAGTTTAGCTTATCCATTGCTCCCAATGTCCCTTTCCAGGTTCTGTGATTCAGGGTGACTCATCAGAGCCGGAGGTGACAATGATTTACCCGCCTAAGGATCAGGTGTAATAGAATTGGGATTCCCTGGAGTCACAGGTTTGAATCCTGGCAGGGATAACTCAGCTGAGATAATAAATTGCCCGGGACTCGGCTTATCCATGTATTCGGGGAATGAGACCTTAAAAAACAAGATTCTGCATGGCAAGGCACTTCCAGGGTTTTGTCCAATATATCCCCATTGCTGAATGCTGCCAGCCGCCCCTTCACTCTGTGGGTGGGTGTATCTCAGCGGGGCATGGAGGTCAACACCGCAGTTTATAAAGCAGTTGGGGGCGGTAGATGTTATGTAAAAACAAGACATTATGTGTGTGGCTGCTTGCAGGAAAATTAACAAACAGCTTCCGTGCCACCCCACGCACGCAGAACATTCACCCAACTTCACCTTTCAAGCTGAAATTTTCCAGGCACGGTCTCTGCCCAAAGGGAAACGTTGAACAAAATCTCGTCCACCACCAGAGCTATGGGAGGGCAAGAAGGATGTGAGCCGAGAAGAACTCAAGCCATGCGTTCTTCATCAGAGCTACAGTAGTCTGAAATGTGAAACTTGGCCTGGGCATGGTCCCAGACAGGGACTCGTGCTTTGGCTTGGTTGGGGGAAAAAAATGAGTTTGAATTGACAAAGATATGGCTATCTGGATACTACCCGCAGAGCACGAGCAGTAGGCAAGAGCACGGGGCCAAATCCTTGAGCCAGCATGAAGCCTGAGTAATGGAGCGGTTTTCCTAGGCTACTGGGTTTCTCTGTGGGAGGTGGGACTACAGCCACTTCTAAATCCAGAGCCCAATGGTCGGGCTCTGTCCTGACATTCAAAGCCCTCCATGGGATTGGCCATGGCTACCTCAGCTCCTCCCTCCATCACCATGAATTCCTGTGACAGCCCTGGTCCTCTGGGGCATGAAATTGTTGACCAACAAGGGGAGGCTCATGAGTGTAGGAGGCAGACTTTTCTTCCCCAGGAGCTGGAGTTAGAGTATTGAATGTATTCCTGCAAGAGGCAAGCATGAACATAGAACTAACCACCTTCAGAATGAACATTTCTTAGGCTCGACCTGGCCTCAGTTATTCCTTTCCACACAGCTCCCCCAGTCCCTTTCACACGCATACACCGACACTCTACACCCACTGTGTCACGGGGGCACATAATGAAAACAGGTGAAACTTTTCAAAAGTTCATTGAAACTTTGTTTAACTTGGTTCCCAAGTGGCCAATAGCCCCTCCAATCATTAACATAAGCAAAACCAAACACAGCTCCCATGAACCAGTCCAGTTCTTCTACAGGCTGGGAAGGAAGAAAGAGAGAGGTTGTTATTGTTACTTTTCCTTACAGCAGTGGTCCTCAAACTTTTCACATCGCATCCCCCCTTTACCCTGTCTGCACTCCCACCCGAGAAGACACAGGGTCGGGAACTGGGGCCGGGAGCGAGGCCGCGGCTCTCAGGCAGGGTGGGATGTGGACAAGGTTAAGGGGGTTGAGTCTGTGGCCAAGCCAGGGGGTGACGCCAGGGCCACAGCTGGGGGCAGGGCTGGGAGTGGAGCCGCGGCCGGGAGCCAGGGCCATGACTGGGCTGGAGCAGAACTGGGGACAGAGCGGGGCTCGATGGCACACCCCACAGATTGGGGACCACTGTCTTACAGATATTTGAAGACACTCAGATACTACAATGTTTGAGGGTGTGTGTGTGTGTGATATAAATAGGTAGCTCACAGATAGATGCTAACTGAGCTGAGGAGATTCGCTGGGACAGGAACTCAGACACCAACTCATTTTATAAAGGCCACCAAAGAGCCTTGACGCTCCATCAACCAAGCGGGGTTGGATCGGAACCAGTACCGGAGCTGTGAAAGCCTTGTTATTCCTACCAGTCGCTCAGCCACCCAGCGCCGCACGTCTCTCCGGGACTTTAGAATGGGGTGGGCAAACTTTTTGGCTCGAGGGCCACATCGGGGTTGCGCAACTGTATGGAGGGCTGGGTAGGGAAGACTGTGCCTCCCCAAACAGCCTAGCACGTGCCCCCTATCCGCCCCCTCCCACTTTCTGCCCCCTGTCTTCCCTCCTCAGAACCCCCAACCCATCCAACCTTGTCCTTGTCTCCTGACCCCCGCACCCTATCCAACCCCTCCACTCCCTGTCCCCTGGCTGCCCCGACCTCTATCCACACCCCCACACCCTGACAGCCCCCCTGGGGCTCCCATCCCCTATCCAACCGCCCTCTGCTCCTCGTCCCCTAACCACCCCCTCCCAGGACCCCCCACCCCTAACTGCCCCCCGGGTTCCCACCTCCTTATCCAACCCCCCCCCATCCCCTGACTGCCCTCCCGACCCCATCCACACCCCCGCCCCCTGACAGGCCCCCCGGGATTCCCACTCCCAACCCTCCTTGTTCCCCATCCCCTGACCGCCCCCCCAGAACCTCCACCCCATCCAACTGCCACCTCCTCCCCGACTGCCCCCCAGGATCTCCCACTTCCTTACCCAACTCCCCCTCCCCCCCGCTCCCTGCTCCCTTACTAGCAGCAGGAGCTCACAGCCGAGACACCCGGCCAGAGCCAGCTATGCTTCCCACACTGCCCAGCGGGAGCGGCGGGCCAGAGTGTGGCCCGCGTGGCTACGGGGGAGGGGGGTAGTGGGAGAGGGGCTGGGGACTAGGCTCCCCGGCTGGAAGCTCAGAGGCCGGGCAGGACGGTCCTGTGGGCCAGATGTGGCCCGCGGGCGGTAGTTTGCCCACATCTGCTTTAGAATGTGAAGCGCTTACAACCTAAATCGACCAGCCAGACAAACGGTGGGAGGGGAAACGGAGGCGCAGAGACATGGGATCCTTTGCCCACAATCGCACAGCAGGTCAGCGTCAGAGCTGGGAATAGTCCAGTCCAGTGTCAGATCCCCCAGACTGCACTGCCTCCACTGGGTCATAGCCCCATCCTATTATGTAAAAGCCATGGGGAAAAAACACTAAACGTGGAGAAGAGGTGAAACTATTTTTCCCGTTGAAATAGAAACAATGACTAAAGTAACCAATCGCTTACTCTTGTGGATACACGCAACGCCCTATTGTAGCTAAAGGTACGTCTACACTGCAGTAAAAACCCCGCGGCACCGAGTCGCAGCGCCTGGGTCGATTGACTTGGTTCGTGGGGCTAAAAATAGCAGTGTAGACAATCAGGCTTGGGCTGAAACCCAGGCTCAGACCCTCCCCCTCATGGCGTCACGGAGCCTGGGCTCCAGCCCAAGCCGGAACGTCCACACTGCAAGTTTTAGCTCCACGGCCCGAGCCCTGTGAGCTCACATCAGCTGACCCAGGCCAGTGGCAGCCGCACCACGCATCCTTTATTGCTGTGTAAACATACCCTAAACGCTCTCCATTTAAGCTTTACTACGAGCGAGCGCATGCAGCCAAACCAAGAGGGAATTCAAGCGATCTGTCTCACTTCATCTTCTCCACGCCGCTTGCCGTGACAGAAACAAGTATTCCCTTGAATTATTTGCGTCCGATCATTGCGTCCACGCACGCATGATATGGAATGCAAACAACGGCACGAGTAACATCATATTTACAGTGGAGAGCAACGACGTTAGTTACTGATCAACTCAAGTGCTGCTGTCGTTTTTTGATAATGGGAAAGGAATGTGGTTACATACAAACAAGCAATCTGATTCTGAGCTTTCCATGGCTTTATGCCATTTAAACTGCCTTGACTTCAACAGAACAACACAGATTTACACCAGCTGAGGGAGCTGGCCCTATATATACTATTCAAATGTGCATTAGGCCGGATTCTGATCTTACTCTAGCTTAACACAAATGTAACTCTATTGACTCCAGTGGCTTGCACTCCTGACTTACACCCATGTGAGCAAGATCAGAACCAGGTCCTCTGTCTATACTGTAGATGTGTTAAATACCCACACATGCAGTCTGCGTTTAAAAAGTCAGCAAGATGTGAATGCAACAACGTTCCCTCGGATGACTGCTTGCATTGATTCAACATCATCAGCCCCTTCTGAATTGGAAATCTGCTATTGAAAGCTGAAGCCAGTCTGATCTGGAGCCCGGGAGTCCCAGCTCCCAGGACAAGGCTTCCACCATTAGACATCACTTCCTTCACAGTACGTGCAATTCTTCACAAAGAAATCCCAACAGCTAAATGCATCCAAACAAGATCTGTCTGACAAACCAGTGAGTGAACATTTGTGGTGGCGGAAAGCATTTATTTGGGCTGGAAATAGATTTCACTTTGAATTACCCATGCAGTTATTTGAGGTGCTCAGATACCACGGAGAAAGACAATCTTATATCTACCTAAGCAGATTAAAAAAATAAACGACATGGAAAAGTGCGACATATATATAATTAAACTTACGATTCCATTCAATGATAGTCTGTGCTTCCCAAACACAGGGAGGAATCATCAAGCCTTAACTACCTGCCTGAGCCTGGCTTGAGATGAATGCACAGGACAAGAAAGAAAAGGAACTTGTCAGACTATCCTGGAGCCACCTCTCTAACCCCTCTGCTTTCAGCCCTCGCTGTCAGCATTCTCTCCCCACTGTCAGATGCATCAAAGGTGAAACCATCTCCAGCACAGCAAAAAAATGAAAGCATTCAGGTCCCTTACTCCCAAGCTGAGTCATTAGGAACTTCCTGCCACTCTTCCAGTTCCACTTTAATGAGCGGAGGGAGAGCGGGGGATGATTTTGTTATGTGCGAGAGATGAAACCCTGCCATTCAGTGGCTTCAACAGGAAACTCTGCCCCCCCCCCCCCCCCCGCCCCAACTTCCCATCACCTTAATGAAAACATTTTGCGAGGGCAGCTTAACCTGCCTAAAAGAAACGCGGCAACGGAAGGTCCTGCTCCTGGTTAGCTCCCGCAGAGCCAGACTAATGAGCTCGTGGAACACAACGAACAATAGCTGGCTTCAGAAATGAATCAGAGCACGGAAGACTCAGAGTTCCTAAAAGGCGGGTGGATCTTATTGGCAGGCCCTATGCTTGTTCGTACCCTACAGCCTTCAGCCTAGGGTCAGGCTGGGGCCCAGGCCAGTGATTTGAAGGAGCACGTTAGGGTGTGGCCAGAGTGTACTTCGGTCTGGCTTATGTGGATATTCAAAGTTGCGATGAGCACAGTCCGTAGGGCTGCACTGCTTTACCCAAGGGGGACCCAGAATCCTGGAGGTGCAACAGCAGCGTAAAGCCCATTAACCTGTTGCTCGTTCCTTGCCTTGGGGTCCCAATGCCAGATTGGGTGGCTGCAGAATCAATCAGGGGGTCACAAAGCAGGGATCGGGCTACAGGTGGGGAGTGAGAGAGGACAGAAGAACTCCCATGAAACACAGAATTCATTTCCGTGCTAGCGTCCTCAGCAGGGAAGGAGGAGAGAGCTCGAATACCCATGCAGGATGCAACTCGTAGCAATGACTCTGGTTGGATTGCCTGCCGAACCTCTGGATCTAAAAGCATGAGACTCTATTGCTCGAGCTAGAAAACAGCTAAATTCAGACTGGAAATAAGGTGCACATTTTTAACCGTGAGGGTAATTAACCACAGGAACAATTTGCCAAGGGTTCTGGTGGCTTCACCATCACTGGCAATTTTTAAGTCAAAACTGGCTGTTTTTCTAAAAGGCCTGTCCTAGTTCAAACAGGAATTAATTCAGGGAAGTTCTCCGGCCTGTGTTATTCAGGACGTCAGGGTAGGTGATCACAGTGGACCCTTCTTACTGTATAATCTATGACCAGCTCGGTTAGTTTTTAGGCATTAGCAGATTCATAAACCTCAGTCACTAGGGGGAGACAAAGTGCTGCACAGTATCTCTGTGGGCGACATACAAAAGGAACTGTTTCTAAATAGAACGCTCTCCAATATTACCAATGAGATGTCAGAAATCGCTGTAGGCCAGGGGGTTGTCTAGTGGTGCCAAGACAGGCCTGGAAGCCAGGAGCTCCTAGCTTCTAATCCCAGCTTTACCAGTGCTTTGTGGTGTAGTGCAAGTTACTTCACTTGACAGCTTCCATTTCTCCGCTGGAAAGAGTACTTTACAACTAGCACTGCCTGGACATTTTTCAACACGACTTTTGGAAAATGTCAGTTCATCGAAACTGAAACCTCCTGTGGGAACGTGTCCATTTTCACACATTTTTCCTTTTGGGGGGGGGGGGGAAACCTGGAAAAAGAAATTTCAAGAATGGCGGAACATCCCGTTTGGGCATATTCCGAAGGAAAACCTTTGATTTTCATTTCCAAAGGATTTTGTCCTTTTGAAATGTTAGTTCATTTTTAGTTTTAAAAAGTTTCAGATAATTTAAACGTTGGAAATCAAACTGAAACATTGTTTGGATTGTCGGTTCCTGAACATTTGAGATGTTTTGACTTTGTGGTCTCCATTCGAGAAGGGACAGTTTTTTTAAACTCTTGAAAATTCTTGTGGGGCAGGAAATGTTTTCCTCAATTCACAACACCCCTGAAAGGTAGGTAAGCCTGCAAAGTTCCTCGGGAAAGAATAGTCCCATGCAAGTAATAACAGCTAGTCAGGCCCTGGTATATCTCTTGGGAGGTTTTCCTTGAACGTCTCAGAGCACAGTCAGTCCTGGGGGTTACTTGTGTTATGCTAAGACACAATGAAGTGGCAAGGCATTGGGAGACATGTAGGTGGCAAAGTACAATACAAATAAAAATTACACGTCCTATTCTCCATCATCTCCAGTCAGTGAAACACTGACGGTGCCTGCAGCACACTGTCCAAACCATTCACAGTTGACTCTGCCTTGAAGGGACGCTGTCAAGTAGTTTTAGGTTTATAATTCAGGTGATAAAAATTTTATGCAATTTCATATGACCAGAACGTTTTTTGTGATTGGTCTAAAATACAGAATAAATGAAGAAGTCGTGGATTAACCCTTTGTTCCCTTGGACCAAGAGTATACAGGGGCTTTCCCCTTTCCCTGTGAACCCACTCCACCTAAGGGCATGGAATAAAAACCCACTCCACCCCCCACAGCTGCCTCGGTGCTGCATTTAATTCAGCCAACAGGAAAACAACAAGAAAATGCATTGGATACAGCGTCTGAGTGATCACTGAGCCACGCTCTGGGCCACGAGGAAAGACCAAATGCAACTCCGAACGCTTATGTGCCATTCCTTGCTCCGCCACTGACTCAGTGTGTGTGACCTTGGGCAAGTCACTTAAGTATTTTGTGCTTCAGTTTCTTCACCTGTAAAATGCGGCTAGTGACACTTAGCTATGCTAAGCACTTTAGGATCTATGAGTACAAGTGCTAGATATGGACTTAGAATCATAGAAGATTAGGTAGGAAGAGACCTCAGGAGGTCATCTAATCCAAACCCCTGCTCAAAGCAGGACCAACACCAATTAAATCATCCCAGCCAAGGCTTTGTCAAGCCAGGCCTTAAAAACCTCTAAGGATGGAGATTCCACCACCTCCCTAAGTAACCCATTCCAGTGCTTCACCACCCTCCCAGGCCTGGTCTATACTAGGATTTTACATCTGAATAGTTACTTCTCTCAGGGGTGTGAAAAATCCACACCTAGCGCCGGTGGAGACCGCACTAGGTCGACAGAAGAATACTTCCATCAACCTAGCTACCTCCTCTCGGGGAGGTGGATTGCCTATGCCAATGGAAGAACCCCTGCCATTGCACACGTAGCATCTACACTGTAGTGTCAAAAGTGTAGACATTCCCTCAAATATTATCAAATCAAAATGAAACTGCAAATATTGAATGAGAAATCACCTGTATATCCTCTCTCACTCTCTTTGGATTTTGAGATGTTGCCCTCAATTAACTGTTGCCAGGCCCTGGGCTCATCTATACCCACAGGTAATTACGTTTACTGGAATAAAAATATTTGTTGTTTGATTTACAAGCTCCAGTGTGGTATTGTGAACCTAAACTCAAAAGTCTATTGCTTGTGCATGTGAGTCGGAGAGTCAAAATTACTAGTCTCGTCTCACTGTCCAGAACAAGTGAAATGCAGAAAATAAACCACATCAATGATGAAAGTAAATGTGACCTATATGGACAAGAATATAAGTCACTAAAAGGCAAATATCAGAGGGGTAGCCGTGTTAGTCTGGAATCTGTAAAAAGCGACAGAGTCCTGTGGCACCTTATAGACTAACAGACGTATTGGAGCATAAGCTTTCGTGGTTGAATACCCACTTCGTCAGACCCATGTGGTGGAAATCAACCTCCCTGGACACACAATAGCAGATTTAAAGGTAGCCATCCTGCAGCAAAAAAACTTCAGGACCAGAATCCAAAGAGAAACTGCTGAACTTCAGTTCATTTGCAAATTTGACACCATCAGCTCAAGATTAAACAAAGACTATGAATGGTTAGCCAACTACAAAAGCAGTTTCTCCTCCCTTGGTTTTCACACCTCAACTTCTAGAAGAGGGCCTCATCCTCCCTGATTGAACTGAACTCGTTATCTCCAGACTGATTCTTGCCTGCATATTTATACCTGCCTCTGGTAATTTCCACCACATGCGTCTGATGAAGTGGGTATCCACCCATGAAAGCTTATGCTCCAATACATCTGTTAGTCTATAAGGTGCCACAGGACTCTTTGTTGCTTTTTAAAAGGCAAATGCTATACACGTAGCATGGGTGTTACATTTTGGTCTTATATAAGCTCAACATATTGACTGATTCATAGATTTTAAGGCCAGAAGGAACTATTGTGATCTTCTAGTCTGACCTCCTCTATAACACAGACCATGAATTATTTTTTGCTTAAGTTCAATGGCTTGTGGTTGAACTAGAAAAGGTATTTTAGAAAAATCATGCAATCTCGATTTAACGATTTCCAGTGATGGAGAATCCACCACCACCTTTGGTAAGTTGTTCCAATGGATAATTACCCTCACTGTTAAAAATGTACACCTTATTTCTAGTCTGCATTTGTCGAGCTTCAGCTTCCAGCCATTAGATCTTGTTAGACCTTTGCCTGGTAGGTTGGAGAGCCCTCTATTATCAGATTTCTGTTCTCCATTCAGGTACTTGTAGACTATGATCAAGTCACCCCTTTGTCTTCTCTTTGATAAGCTAAA
This sequence comes from Malaclemys terrapin pileata, assembly GCF_027887155.1. NCBI lineage: Eukaryota > Metazoa > Chordata > Testudines > Emydidae > Malaclemys > Malaclemys terrapin. Next base: position 199,724,356 of record NC_071507.1, on the reverse strand, counting down.
TAGATAGAGCTTCTTGGCACTATCACTACAAGGCATATTTTCCAGTCCTTGACTCATTCTTCTGGCTCTTCCCCGAACCCTCTTCAATATTTCAACATCCGTCTCCAGGTGTGGCCCCCAGAACTGGACATGGTATTCCAGTAGTGGTTGCACTAATGCCAAATACAAAAGTAACATAACCTCCCTATTCCTATTCAATATTCCTGTTTACATGTCCAAGGATTGCATTATCCTTTTCGGCACTGCATCACACTAGGAATTCATGTTCAGCCATTATCCACCATGACCCTCAAGTCTCTTTCAGAGTCACTTCTCCCCAGGATAGAATCTCCCATCCTGTAAGTATGGCCTACATTCTTTGTTCCTGGAGGTATATATTTACATTTGATTTGTGAATTAATATGAGAGTGACTCTGTTGATATATATTAAAATAAAAACCAGGCATATAAAGGTTAATGAACCTTCACACACAGGGATTTAAAAAACTATTTCAATTCACAACGTGGTGTGTTGTTAACCACACAAATAATGGAATATTTTTAAATCTATGGGGCCAGATTCTGGTCTCACTTACATCTGAGTAACACTGGTTTAACTCGATTGGCTCTGCTGGATTTACTCACAATTCACACTCTGGCAAGTGAAATCAGACTCGGTCACGTGGTTTTTATTTTGATGGCATCTCATTCAAATGCTGCAGATGAGCTTTGATATTTCAGACTAGCCTGTAATAATAATAGAAAAACAAGTGGAGGGCCAGATTCCAATCTCAGTTATATCCGTGTAAATCTGGAATAACTTGAGTTTCATGCAATTACTTTGAATACACACCAGCATAACTGATCAGAATCTGCCCTGTTGCATTTAGGGTAAGAAGAAGCTGATCTGTGTATGATCCTCTGGTTGTTAATAAAGGGGGCTGTGAAGATGCATGAAGAGGGGAGGGATAGCTCAGTGGTTTGAGCATTGGCCCGTTAAACGCAGCGTTGTGAGTTCAATCCTTAAGGGGGCCACTTAGGGATCTGGGGCAAAATCAGTACTTGGTCCTGCTAGTGAAGGCAGAGGGCTGGACTTGATGACCTTTCAAGGTCCCTCCAGTTCTAGGAGATAGGATATCTCCAATATTAGACTCTTGATGTTTGACAACAGAGGAAAGAAATGGATGTAGAAGGAAAAGAAAGTAGCATATACAGAGGACTGTGAAAGGTATAAACCCCACACTGGAAATGAAGGAGTTAAGGAGCAGTTCTGGGCCCAGGCTAGGCCACCTCCCTTTCCCCCCCATCACCTGCAGAGCCAACTCCAGCTAGAGGAGGAGCTTAAAAAGGGAGTTAGACAGTTCAGAAGGGGGCCATGCAGAGGAGAAGACAGACATTGGACCTATCCTGAATGCTCCTGAACAAGGGTACAGCAGAAGCCTTCGCTTTGCCATTTTATGTTAGGACATGTCAACACTACAAACTTTTGCTGATGCAAGTTATGTCGGCATAAAGCTGCCCCAGGTAGTATATCGCTCGTGTGCATGCATGCTGGTGCTTGCGTCGCTGCTGCATGGACTCACCAGGAGAGCTCATTTCGCTGCTCAGTGCAATGAACCATGGGTAGGTATCCCAGTGTGCAACTCACCACTGTCCAGTGCACTGTCTTTTGGGAAGTTTTGACAATGCATGGTGGGGCAGAAACAAGTCATTCAGGTGTGATTGGGACTGTGGGATCATGTTTTTCATAGATTCATAGATTCTAGGACTGGAAGGGACCTCAAGAGGTCATCGAGTCTAGTCCCCTGCCCGCATGGCAGGACCAAATACTGTCTAGACCATCCCTCTAACCTACTCTTAAATATCTCCAGAGATGGAGATTCCACAACCTCCCTAGGCAATTTATTCCAGTGTTTACCCACCCTGACAGTTAGGAACTTTTTCCTAATGTCCAATCTAGACCTCCCTTGCTGCAGTTTAAGCCCATTGCTTCTTGTTCTATCCTTAGAGGCTAAGGTGAACAAGTTTTCTCCCTCCTCCTTATGACACCCTTTTAGAAATCTGAAAACTGCTATCGTGTCCCCTCTCAGTCTTCTCTTTTCCAAACTAAACAAACCCAATTCTTTCAGCCTTCCTTTATAGGTCATGTTCTCAAGACCTTTAATCATTCTTGTTGCTCTTCTCTGGACCCTTTCCAATTTCTCCACATCTTTCTTGAAATGTGGTGCCCAGAACTGGACACAATACTCCAGCTGAGGCCTAACCAGAGCAGAGTAGAGCGGAAGAATGACTTCTCGTGTCTTGTTCACAACACACCTGTTAATACATCCCAGAATCATGTTAGCTTTTTTTGCAACAGCATCACACTGTTGACTCATATTTAGCTTGTGGTCCACTATAACCCCTAGATCCCTTTCTGCCATATGTTCCCAGCATACAACCTTCTCCGCCCCATAAAGCCATCTCCATCCCATAATTTTTTTCATGTCTATTTTGAAAATCCCACAAATCCGCATGGGGTTTGTCATTGTTCACCATTTCCGATAGATGCATGGAGCCTGCACAGTTCTGCACTATTGTCCTGAACATTGAAAGCACAGGATGCACGATCCTCTGATCGCAGAGCCGCAGGAAACGTGACAATTTCTTGGAGGTAAACGTTGCTGTGGGACATAGCGAGAACCAATTCAAGATCGTCGATGGCATTCACGGAGCAGCTGCTGAGGGTGGATCGCTGCTTCTGGGCCTGAGAAACGAGCACTGACCGGTGGGATCACATTGTAATGCGGGTTTGGGATGATGTGCAGTGGCTGCAGAACTTTTGGGTGTGCAAAACCACGTTCCTGGATCTGGGTGCTGAGCTCATCCCAGCCCTCCAGTGCAGGGAACCTAAACGAGAGCTGGACTGACACTGGAAAAGCAAGAGGTGATACCACTATGGAAACTTGTACCCGGGGGGATAGCTCGGTGGTTGAGCATTGGCCTGCTAAACCCAGGGTTGTGAGTTCAATCCTTGAGGGGGCTGTTTAGGGATCTGGGGCAAAAATCTGTCTGGCGATTGGTCCTGCTTTGAACAGGGGGTTGGACCTCTCCTGAGGTCCCTTCCAACCCTGATATTCTATGATTCTATGAATTAAACAGCCCCTTAGCCCAAGCCTGAATCAGCTGGCACAGGCCTGCTACAGCATTCTAATGGCAATGTAAACATACCCTGAAAGGCCCCGAGGCAGGGACAAACCACTGATGGGGCAGGAGGGAGACTGAAGGCCCTTCCCATTGTAAGGGACGCAGGCCTCTATATATTTCTTTGGACTCTGTTACCCTGGATGAGGGTGTGCATAGGAAATAAATTGTGATTCGGCCAGAGGCCTGATTGCCACCCACCAAAAGGTGGGCTGTGCCGGCAAGAGCCATCAGAGATGGGGGCAAGCGGAGGCCCAGCAACTTAAACAATGGCAAACCCAGCTCCCCGTCCCAAAGCCTAAGAAGTCATTGCAAAGGATAGACGGAATGGATCCTAACGGCTGGAGTTGGTATAGGCTGGGGATGTGTGTGTGAATACATCCCCGCCTGATCATCAGAAATTCTTCTCTGCTAATTCTGTTGCCCCCACTTCGAGGCTCACGGCTTCCCAGCTTTTGTGCCATTTGTTTCGCTTTTTCGGACGGAAGAAAGGGAACGTGAATTAGTAATTGCCAAGGAGTGGAAAATACAGCACTTCACCCCTCCTGGGGAATAACTAAGGCAGGCAATCATAATTGGCAGGCTCCTTGTAACCCAAGCTCTTTTTCCCTGCTAAAAGCTTGCCTGTAACACCGGAGGAGCTGCCCGTGGGGGAGGAGGGGAAATCCGCTCTGACAAGCGTGAAGCTGGAAAGCAAAGGGGGTGGGAAAGGAATTGTAGCAGGAAGAGGGTAGAATTCATAAATCAAAACATTTTGCTGCGTCTAATCAAATCCATTACCCTGTTTGCTCACGTGTAATAAAATCACGTCAGATCAATAGTAACAGAGGGGAAAGGAAAGCAGCTACCACTTGACATGCTAGATGGTTGGCATCACCCAAACTGCTGCAGCACTGGCTAAAGCGACTCTTTACGGAACGCTGCAGGCTCTGCTTTTACTCCGTGCATTTGGCTTTTAAAAAAAAGCATCTCATCTTCGCCGTGGAAAGCGGCTGGGAAAAGAGGGCAGCCCTTGCAGCGGTGGAGGGAGAACTGGGAAAGGTTCTCTGAGGACACGAGTCATAAGCAGGTCCGGAGCGCACTGAAACCCAATGCGTTTCTTCTCTCGGAGATCCTAGGCCATGTCTACACAGGGCCGGTGCAAGGAAGTTTTGCGCCCTAGGTGAAACTTCCACCTTGCGCCACCCTCCCACCCAGTTAACCCTGCCCCCCTCGGCAGCTAACCCAGCCCCCCCGGGAGCCCGCCACCCCCCCCTCCCCGGCAGCTAACCCCACTTCCCCCTCCGCGGCAGCTAACCCCACCTGGGGAGCCCGCCCCAGCTCTCCTCCGCTGAGCACGCCGGCGCCGCTCTAATTCTCCTCCCCTCCCAGGTTTGCGACACCGATTGGAGGAGACTTAGAGCGGGGGCTGAGTGCTCAGTGGAGGAGGCAGAGTGGAGGAGATCTGGGGCAGGGAGCGGTTCCCTTGTGCAAAACACCCCCACTGGGATGAGTGATTTGGCATCCAGGCTCTCCTATCAACCATCCCAGCTGCAGAGGGGGCATAAACCTCCCTTCCACCTGTTCTCAGAAGCAAGGAGAGGGTAGTGATGCTGAAAGTCGCAAGTCGAGGGCAAGCCATCCCCAGGAGATGGACTGAAAGTGCTTCCTATTGTGAGGACATGGCACTCTCTATACTTCTTTGGCCTCGGTTACCCCAGAAAGAGGGGGGCAACTAAATGGGTGACCTCACCAGAGGGCTCTTTGTTATTTATAACTAACAACACCCACTTTGCACTCACATCAAATGATCGCACAAATTTCAAGGCCGTGGAGAATCAAGCCACCTATTTTGGCCTTTGTCTCCTATCCCGGTACTGATCCAGCTACTCCCTGTGTAACTTATGAGCTCGTGATTTAGTTGGGGTTGGTCCTGCTTTGAGCAGGGGGTTGGACTAGATGACCTCCTGAGGTCTCTTCCGACCCCGATATTCTATGCTTCCAAGCACAAAGTGGTGGTAGCTACACTGCAAAGAGGCATAACAAAATGCGCAGAGTGGACATATTGATTTCTACCTCCCTAGTTATCTCCTCTGGTCTTTGCTACCTTCCTGTTCCGTTGCTGGTTGTATTGCATACTACATGGAATCACAAAAACGCAGGGCTGGGAGGGACCTTGAGAAATCATCAAGTCCAGCCCCCTGTGCTGAAGCAGGGCCAAGTAAACCCAGAGCATCCCTGACAGGTGTTTGGCTAAGTTCCTCCAGTGATGGGGAATCCACAACCTCCCTTGGAAGCCTGTTCCAGAGCATAACTATCCTTATAGTTAGAAAGTTTTGCCTAATATCTAACCCAAACCTCCCCTGCTGCAGATTTAACTGATTACTTCTTATCTTACCTTCAGTGGACATGGAGAACAATTGCTCACAGTCTTTGTTATAACAGCCCTTAACATATTTGAAAACTATTGCCAGGTCCCCCCTCAGTCTTCTTTTCCCCAAACTAAACATGCCCAGTGTTTTTAACCTCTCTCATAGGTTAGGGGGTTCTAAATCTTTTATCATTTTTATAGAGACACATTTGATTTTTCCTTCCCAAATGTAATACTTTGTACTGGTCTTTATTGAATTGCATCTTGCTGATTTCAGACTAATTCTCCAATTTGACAAGGTCATTTTGAATTCTAATCCTCTTCTCCCAAGTGCTACCAACCCCTGCCAGTTTGGTGTCATCTGCAGATTTGACAAGCATCCTCTCCACTCCATTATCCATGACATGAAAATGAAAAATGAAAATTTTGACTAGTACTCCACCCAGGACTGATCCCTGTGGGACCCCACTAGATACACCCTCCCAATTTGACAGCAAACCATTGATAACTACTCTTTGAATATGGTCTTTCAACCAGTTGTGCACCCACCTTATAGTAATTTTATCTACACCACATTTCGCTAGTTTGCTTATGAGAATGGCATGTAGGACTGCGTTAAAAGCCTTACTAAAATCAAGCTATGTCATGTCTACAGCTTCCCCCCACATCCATTAGGCCGGTAATCCTGTCAAAGAAGGAAATTAGGTTGGTTTGGCATGATTTGTTCTTGCCAAATCCATGCTGGCTATTCCTTATAACCCTATTATTCTAGATGCTTACAAACTGATTGTTTAATAATTTGTTCCAGTATTTTTCCAGGTATCAAACATAGGCCGACTGGTCTATAATTCCCTGGGTCCTCTTTGTTCCCCTTTTTAAAGATAGGCGCTATGTTTGCCCTGCTCTAATCCTCTGGGACCTCACCCATCCTCCAAGAGTTCTCAAAGATCATCACTAATGGTTCTGAGGGCTGGTCTACACTGGGGGGGAGGGGGAAATCGATCTAAGATATGCAACTTCAGCTACGCTATTCGCATAGCTGAAGTTGAAGTATCTTAGTTCGACTTACCTGGCCGTCCTCACGGCGGCAAGTCGACCGCCGTGGCTCCCCCATCTACTCCACTTACTCCTCCTGCCGAGGTGGAGTACGGGCGTCAATTCGGGGATCGATTTATCACGTCTAGATGAGACATGATAAATCGATCCCCAATAGATCAATTACTACCCGCCGATCCGGCAGGTAGTGTAGACGTGGCCTGAGATTGCTTCGGCTAGTTCCTTAAATAGCCTAGGGTAAATTTCATTAGGCCCTGCTGACTTGAATAAATCTAATTTATCTAAATATTCTGTAACCTGTTCTTTCTAGATTAAGGATCTTTATTGGAGGTTAATGTTTTTCTAGCAATTGTATTGATTGCCAATAGAAATCTTCTCAAGTGTTTGAAAAAGCAAGCCCTGAAGGAACATATGGAGGTTACTACAATTCAGCACAAAGTTAACACTGTGCAAGTTTCATTCAAATGCTAAATAGTTCTGGCAGGTGTGAAAGTGCCTGTAGAAGCTAAGAGCTTAACAAATAATTTATTGTTAGAAGATTCATAGATTTTTAAGGCCAGAAAGCACCATTGTGGTCACCTAGTCGGACCTCCTGTATAACACAGGCCAGAGAACCTCATCCAATAATTTCTGCATCAAATCCATAACTTCTGTTTGAGTTAGACCATGTTTTTTTAAAAAGCCATCCAGTCTTGATTTAAAGACAGCACGTGATGGAGCATCTACTCTGTCCCTAGGTAACTTGTTCCAACAGTTAATTCCATTCACAGTTAAAAAGGTGTGCCTTATTTCTTGTCTGAATTGGTCTAGCTTCAGCTTGCAAATATTGGAGCTCATTGGCTGATCATAAGGCAATGATTAAGGTTAAGATTTCGTCATGGTTATTTTTAATAAAAGTCACGGACTGATCATGGGCAATAAACAAAAATTCATGGAAGCCCGACACCTGTCTGTGACTTTTATTAACAATAATGTGGGGGGGGGGGGAGGGGAAGGCTGACTGAGGGATGACTAACGCCTGAACCCTGCTGCGGGGGACAGGGTGGGGGAGTCCAGAACCCACTGCGGCTGACAGCTCCGGGATCCCTGGTGTGAGCCCGGTGGCTCAGAGTTCCAGGACCCTCACCACCCACAGAGGCTCGGAGCTCTGGGACCCCCACCAGCTGACAGCTCCAGCCCTGCTGCTCCGGGGGGTGGGGCTGAAGTGGAAAATGTCACGGAGGTCTCTGAAAGTCACGGAATCTGCGACTTCCATGACCTCTGTGACAAATCTCACCCTTAGCAATGATCAGTATAGACAGCACCTCCACCAATAGATGATGCTATATCTTTATCTTAGTCCTAAGTTGTCATCTCATACATTATTATGTCATTGTATCTGATCGGGGGGGAGGGAGAGTGGCGGTCTTAGCAAGAAGTTCAGTCCTGCCTGTATGCGCTGGAGTTGGTACTTGCAGTGTTCCAGTAAATCCTTGTGATTCTCTAAGAGTATCTGATATACCAGTTCTTATTCCCTCTTTGAACTGGGATAAATTACATTTTATCCTGCCTCAGCACAGGGGGCTGGACTAAACGATTGCTTGAGGTCCCTTTCAGCCCTACACTTCTACGATTCTAAACTACAATAAGTTACAATACCTGGGGGTATGGTAAAAAAAGAAAAAGAGGAGCCCTCTACTGAGTTCATCAGATGGCTATGTTTTGTTCACCCACGATTGCCGTTTTTACTCATCGGCTACAGTGATGGATGCCAATATTAGAAATTTAATCCTAGAGAAAAAAGCCAAAATATGTTAATTTGGAAATGTTGCCATGATGCCTCATGGGAAATATAATTCTGGTGCCTCATGCTCCCTTTCTCTATAGATCAGGCTCCCTGGTGAGACTACATCTCCCATGATGCACCACAATCTCCCCTCCTGGTGAGAGGAGGCAGGTGTATCCTGGGAACCCCTGGCCCTGGTACACCCTAGGAGATCCAGTCCAGCTGAGAAGCTCGTCCTACAGAGGAGAATGGGGACATGAGGAAACGGAAATACAGCTGCCATGAGGCACCGCAGCAGGATGTCTGAATCAAAAGTTTTTCGGGTTTTTTTCTGAAGAATTTTGTTTTCCAGCCAAACTATTTTGGGTTTGAGGCATTTGGGTTTTCAATGAAAAAAAAATTCATGCACTTTTTGCAAAAAATGTTATTTAGTCAAAAACCCAATTTTCCCTCAAAAATGTTCTACCAGCTTTATTCTCACCACTACCTGGTTTGCATCCAGCCGAGGCCAGGAATGATTGCAAAATATCAGTTCCATCCAATGGCTGTCCGGCAATTTGTCTGAAATAGATTGGTGTTTGCAGGCTACCCCTCATGGACAAGCGGCTACACACAGGTGGCAAAGTGGGGCAGTGGGGGATAGTGAGTGGCTAGTCCCCCATGTGCCCCCACTTGGGAATATAGGGGAGAGAAAGGGGCTTTTTTGAAAGGACATGGAGTTAAGCTTTATGCTCTTAGGCCTTTCTCCCTGGTATTAGTCAGGAGTAACTCCTTAGCCATGCAGCGTTGCCCTCCTTAGTGCTAGACTGGGCTACCCTGTTCTCACTGGTTGCTCAGCACATTTTACCTTGCTTAGATACCTGCATCATCTCACACTTGGGCCTGTCAGGGTCAGACCAGTGCTTAATTTGGCCAGGGATGAGCCCTGGCCTCTAGGCTTGGCAGTTCCTAGCCCCAGCACGTCTGGGCTTGCCACACCAGTTACGAAAATAAAAGAAATTGCCTGAGCCCCAGCACCTCTTCCATCACAAATTAAGCACCGGCTCAGACCCTACATTAGAGGGGTCAGCAGCAACTTCAGGGACTCTGAAACCCTCAAAGCCCAAGGGGAAGCGGGAGGCAGAGCTTTTGCGGTGGCGGGACCTAAGCTGCGACACTCACTGCCACAAGAGATCAGAGACCCAGCTTCTGCATGTCAAGAACAGCCTAAGACCCCACTTGTCCATGACGGCCTTTCCCCGGTGACCGAAGAACATTCATGCGACCTCCAAAACAAGACAAAACAACACAAATGCAGCACGTGCAGTTTCTTGGCAGTGGTTCAAGTAGCAGCAGCTGATCAGTTTCCAAGAGTGAAGTTCCTACAGGTTAACACCTACCCACCTTTACATTTGTATTAGGCCCGCCATACCATGCTGACTAGGCATTGTGTAAACATGACAGAGACACATCATTCTTCCTTCTGATTGACCCCGCGCCGACCTGAGGTGCCGCACATCTATAACCTTGAACCTTTTCAGTTATTCAGTCACACACTTCGATTCTTGCATTGCCCCACGAGGTAAATAAACTGGAGGTAGCACCCTCCAAGACTCCAGCACTGCAACCTGACCACCTGGAAAGCTGCATCTTTCCCCAAAGGCTACAAGGAAAAAGAAATTACATACCTGACCTTAGGCAAGTCATTAACCTCTCTGTAAAAAAAGGGACACTACTTATCTCCATCACGTGGGTGGTGAAGGAAGGATGGGCATTAAATTTGGACTCCGGAGAGCTTGGGTCATTTCCTAACTCCCTATGTGACCCTGGACAAATCACTTAGTCTCTTTGTGCCTCAGTTCCTCATCTGTAAAATGGGGATCAAAATAATACTTCCTTTCTCCCTCCCTGTGTCTGTCTTGTCTATCAGCTTTTGGGAGCAGGAAAGGAAGAAAACTAGTTTGACTTTTAGACAGCGGCGGCTCCAGGTACCAGCGCTCCAAGCACGTGCCTGGGCGGCAAGCCGCAGAGGATGGCAGTCTGGCAGCCTTCGGCGGCTTGCCTGCGGGAGGTCCACCAGTCCCGCGGATTTGGTGGCAATTCGGCCGCAGGTACGCCGAAGTCGTGGGACCGGCGGACCTCCCGCAGGCACTCTGCCGAATCCACGGGGCCGGGGACCTCCCGCAGGCACACCGCCAAATCCGCGGGGCCGGGGACCTCCCGCAGGCACGCCGCCAAATCCGCGGGGCCGGGGACCTCCCGCAGGCACGCCACCAAAGGCCGCCTGCCTGCCATGCTTGGGGTGGCAAAAAAGCTAGAGCCAACCCTGCTTTTAGAACCTTGATTCAAAATCCAGATCTAAACTTTGCACCTCAAACTTCTCTCTAATCCCAGTGTAAATTAAACTCCCAGAGAGACAAAAGTCTCTCTCCCTCCTCTTTTATATACAGTTTCCTCCGCCACGAGGGAGCTTCCCAACAGCTGAGCTTTTTAAAGAGCTGGGATTTGAACACATCCACATCCCAGATGAATGCCCTAACCACTAGGCTGAAGGTTATTGTGTCTGTGGGGGTGGGGGGGGGGGTCCATGTTCTCCTTTGGCTATTTTGTGAATGGCACCAAAGTTCCCTTGTGAATCTATCCCCCAAAAAACTATTTTTGGCTGAAACGATTTGCCACATTCGCGCCAGATTCGTGACTAGTTTCAGCTTGACTGAAAGCAGTTTCTGGCTAATAAACCATCCAAACATTGCACCCAGCTCTCACTCCGAGGCACAATGCAAGATCATTTTAAGCCTGGCCTAAAACACACAGAAGTCAAATCCTACTCTACACTGTCCCAGTAAGGGCCACTCGGACAACAAATGACTCCCCCATCCCTGGCCTGCCATGAATGTTCTTTCAGTGGATCAGCTCATAAGCTGTCCACCTTCAATGGGTTGCAGCCATTCCCGACTCTCCATTTAGTTGGGGATTGGTCCTGCTTTGAGCAGGGGGTTGGATTAGATGATCTCCTGAGGTCCCTTCCAACCCTGATATTCTATGATTCTATGATAGTGGATAGAAAGCTGGCTAGATTGTCGAGCTCAATGGGTAGTGATCAATGGCTCCATGTCTAGTTGGCAGCCAGTATCAAGCGGAGTGCCCCAAGGGTTGGTCCTGGGGCTGGTTTTGTTCAATATCTTCATTAATGATCTGGAGAATGGCGTGGACTGCACTCTCAGCAAGTTTGCAGATAACACTAAACTGGGAGGAGAGGCTGAGGGAACTGGAATTGTTTATTCTGAAGAAGAGAAGAAGGAGGGGGGATTTGATAGCTGCTTTCAACTACCTGAAGGGGGGTTCCAAAAAGGATGGATCTAGACTGTTCTCAGTGGTACCAGATGACAGAACAAGGAGTAATGGTCTCATGTTGCAGTGGGGGAGGTTTAGGTTGGATATTAGGAAAAACTTTTTCGTTAGGAGGGTGGTGAAGCACTGGAATGGGTTACCTAGGGAGGTGGTGGAATCTCCTTCCTTAGAGGTTTTTAAGGTCAGGCTTGACAAAGCCCTGGCTGGGATGATTTAGTTGGGGATTGGTCCTGCTTTGAGCAGGGGGTTGGACTAGATGACCTCCTGAGGTCCCTTCCAACCCTGATATTCTATGATTCAGTGATTGCATTGGAGTGTTTGCCTGAGACACTGACAATGCAGTGAACATTGCCTGTCATGGTGCATAAGATGAACTGTGATAAGCCTGGCACTGATAAAGCTGTCTCAGCCACTGACAGCCAAACTGTGGGCAGGTAAACAGTGAAACATGGGATGACACACTGGCTAACACTTATTTTATAAACTCCTGGGGCTTATTGATCCTGGCAGCAGCGGAGAAAAGGCAGGAGAAGGTTAGTCACTGGAGCGGCGAGGACCGCAAAGATGACATTCATTCTTCCTCTCTGATGAGATTCCAAGTGTGGTTGATAAAGGTATGTGCGTAGATGTCATATACTTCGATTGTTGTAAGGCGTGTGCCCTAGTCCTGCACGACATCCTGATTAAAAAATTGGCACCAGACAATCACAAGAAAGCACATGCTACATGGATTAAAAAACAAACAAACAAAAAAACTACCTGACCGATCTCAAAAAGTAGTTGCAATGGGGAATCGTCACTGAACGGGGGTGTTTCCCGCAGGGATCGGTACTGGGCCTGATGTTAGTCAATATTTTCCTCAATGATCTGGAAATAAATATAAAATCACTGCTGATAAACCCTGCACACAGAAGGACACAGAATGAGGAGGACAGGGCAGTCGTACAGAGCGATCTGCATTGTTTGGTGAACTGGCCCCATTCAAACAACACCTGTTTTAGTATCGCCAATTGCAAAGCGATACTGCTAGGAGCCAGGAATGCTGCCCAGAATGGGGGACTGTATCCTGGAAAGGAGATACTCGGAGAAGGATTTAGGAGTCACGGGGGACAAGCAACTCAACATGAGCTCCCAGTACAATGCTGTGACCTTTGAATGTATAAAGTCAGGAGCAGTGGGCACTGGGGACACCGGTCATAATAATAGTCATTAATAATAATGCAGTTCTGGTAGCCATATTTTAAAAAGGAAGTTGAAAACTTGGACTGGGTTTAGAAAAGAGCCACAAAAATAATTTGAGGGGTGGAGAAAAGCCTCCCAGTGAGGCTTTACCAAACTCAATCTGTTTAGTTTATGGGGGAAAAAAAAAGATTGCGAGGTGACTGGATTACAGTATTTAAATATCATCCTGGGTACTAAAGGGCTCACCATTCTAGAAGAGAAAGGCACAAAAAAGAACCAATGGCTGGAAGCTGAAGCCAGACAATTCAAACGAGAAATTAGGCACAAATTTTCCAAAAAACTCAGCGTTCAATAACCCCCGACGCTGATGGCCAGATTTCCCACAGCGCTCAGTACCCCGTGTTGCTGGGCACTGTGGGAAAGCAGGTGCCTAGATGGGAACAGAGTTCTCTTGGAAAAAGTGGCCCAGTAGAGCCAGGCAGCCGATGAGCCACTGTGCTCACACCGACGCATTGAACGCTCAACCTATGCAAAACATGACCGTATTCTCCCGCCTTACCTGCCCCATTTGTTTGCTTCACTCCTTTCTTACATCTTGTCTTGGACTGTGGTGGTAAGTTCTTTGGGGCAGGGGGCCACGACTGGACAGGACTTGCACAATGCTGTCCCGTCTCCATCTGAGGCAGTATCGCCTACTGGATAGAGCACTGGCCTGGGACTCCCCATAACAATGCTGCTGTTCCAGACAGGCAATGAAAGAGAAGCCTGTCTCTAGGGAGGCTAATTATTGAAGTAGGAATTAAACCAGGATAGCAGGGTGAACACCCCCCGTGTATTGCAAACAAACAAACAAACAAACAAACAGGGCCATGGTTTAGCAGTGGGCTAAACTGCATCCCCAGCTGCTGGCCACCTGATGGTTATTAAAGCTGGTTCTCTCTTTGTTGAAAGAAAACAGATGTAAAGCAAAAGGTGATGTCACCTATTCAACACTCCTGAATTCCAGCTCCCTGATGAGCAGGCTTTGGTTTGTATTATTAACAGTCTCTTTTGACACATTCTGAGTGCTGAAGATTTCTTGTAACCCCTCTTTTCTCTTTCTCGGTGTAGTGGCCAGGCTCCTGAGAATCTGGTTGATTAAATGTCTATGCCTAGCAGCTTCCCTGGAGGCCATGTAATTTATGTAAAATGGACAGCTCAGGAACGAGAGGTAAAACAGAGCATTAAACCACCAAGATCTATCACCCACTTCAGAATCACAATAGTCTATAGAACCCCTTCCCCCTCCCCAGAGCATCTGGGATCAAATGAACGATCGCAAGGATCAGGAAATGCAAAGAATTGACCTCATGCCCCACCCCATGTTGGGGTTAATCCCTCCATGAACTGAATAAACACACAAACAAACCCCGTTTGAGGGGACGTTGGTGTGCATACACCGACTGTTCCTACTCATGGAGAGCTATGGTAGATCCCCCTCCAAATGGAAACAATGCAGGATATATGCCAATGGACACAGCCATTTTCAGGTAAGACAACCTCCTCAGACAGCTGATCTCTTAGGCCTTGGCTCACCTGAACGCTCTACTGCCTCCAGATCGCAAGGTTTCTGGTTCAAGTCTCAGCTGGGGAAACCAGCAGGATAACCGCAATGGCCCAGTTCACACTAACAGGAGCATGAATAGAGCTCTTATGTATTAGTCAGACAGGGCTATTAGCGAGCCTGGTGATGTACGTATCTGAGTACGGTGACAAAGAGGCCCGCCTCTCATGACGAGCTGCCCCCTGGAAATGTGCAGTCAGGGGATATTCATAGGGGTGAGATGAATAAGATGCAGACCAAGGCTCCTGTCAAGTGGCGCAGCTCACAGCGGACTAGAGATGGGTTCCGGCTACAACATTCAGATGCAGCCTGGGAATGCGAACACGCCAATATTCGGAGTCGGGGGGGGGGGGGGAGTTAGACTAGTCCATTATGGAGTCAGCGGGGAGATCTAGATCCAGGCTCAGGGGCACCCTGGTCAGGCTCATCCGATGAGATAGAAACCACACGGAGGAACGCCAACCAGGCTTGCTGGAAGTTTGGTGATCTGGACACAGTTTCAGGGGATCCTGGGATGGACATTTGGCCTTGGATAGAAACCACAGGAAACTTGGCGGCTTGTGGGGATCATCCAAACCTGAACCTCAAGGGCAGAGAATCCACGGATCTCGGTCCAACCGAAACATCAGAGCTCCATAGAGCATATGAGGAGGGCTGCCATCTGGCAGGTGTCAGTCCAGGAACGGGTAGTGGTTCATGTATACACATGCACGAGCACGTACCGTACCTTCCCAGCCTGGGCACTGGTGACTGGACAGCAGCCCTGAGCTAGGAGTCAGGGGATGAGAATCGCCTTGGTTATAAATTCTAGACTCAAGATCAACGCTTGAACGGCAACGGCCCTTGGAAACGGCTGCTGCCGCGATACCTCCGTCCAGAGATCGGAGAGGGAAATGGTGGCACACTGAGTTTTTAAATACATACAAAACCAAAAATCTCAAGTGTGCACATGCACACCCACACCCCTTCCTCCTTGCATGGCTCTTCAGTAACCCATTTAAAATGAAACCCTGGAGCCTGAATATCAGTCTACCATATTGCCAACCCCAAACAGTCAAAAATCACAAATCTGGCCCCCCAAATCAGGAGATTGAAAGAAAGAAATAATTTGGGGTTCTTTGAATTTGTCTTCTGGTTTCTAAGCCTTTAGGAAACACTTTGGTCACTTTTCACTCCAGCTGTGAGGGCCAGAAACGTACTTTTCTTTCAGCGAAAGCCGAGAGTCTCATGCAATAGCATGATTCCAGGAGCTGGGGCTTTAAGAAAGGCATTAAAAAAAAATCACAAGACTTGCAATAAAATCATAAGAGTTGGCAACACTGAGTCTACCAGGAGAGAGAAAACAAGAACAGCCATACTGGGTCAGACCAGTGGTCCATCTAGCCCAATATCCTGTCTTCCGACAGTGGCCAGTTCCAAGTGCTTCAGAGGGAATGAACAGAACAGGCAATCATTGGGTGATCCATCTGGTCTTCCAAGCCTAAAAGCCTCCCAGGCAGATTTCACACACCAGGAACCTCAAGTGCCCAATCTGCCTGCCTGAAGATGGCCCCCTCCAGGCCACTGTAAGCACACAGCAGCTTAGCGTTTGCAGTTTATAGATTCCAGTTCCAAACAGTGTCCCTCTAAAGGTCTCATTTAGTCACTCAAGGGAAGCTAAGCTAAGCTAATGAGTCTGGTGGCACAGCAAGAACTTGATTCAGAGTGCTTCATTCAGCTCTTTAACGCCCCTCCTCCTCCCAAATGACAAAAGTTTTACAGCCAGAAAGCACCAGTGTGAACAGCGCTTTGTCTGTGGGAGGGATCTCCCGCCGACACAGCTACCGCCGCATGTTGGGGGTGGAAGATTTTTGCCAGCGGGAGAGCGCTCTCCTGCCCACAAAGAGTGGCTATACTGCGTACCTTTTAGGTGTGTCGCTAAAAGGTGCATAATGTAGACATAGCTTAAGTGAGTCTATCCCTCTGCCTAGGCAAGGTGAAGTCTCCTTCCGAGATCAAATGAGATGTGCAACTGTTATTGCCCTTGATCATAGCCAAAAGGCCAAGATGTCGTGACAAAGTGTTTGAACTCCCGAACTTACTGCAAAAACACACTGCACAGTCTAAAGCATCTGGTAAATAATCTATGCATCCGGATTTAAACAGAATTTGAAAGGTCTTTTCCCCCGCTACCTCCCGTCCCATGGAAGCATCCTTCGCTGTGCTATCACACTAAAGTTGATTATGGTCATTAGGAACAATTTACGCTTAGGAAAATAATGATGATCATTAATGGTGCTGAAAGCAGAAGCCGTTAGAAATTAGGAGTGGAGTACCGACACCAAATCATGCGTGCAGCATGAGTGACACACATGGCAATTATGGTGCTCACATGATTAGTCACAATGAGTAACTCAAGTCCAGGCCCAGAAAGGAGCCAATATGTGATATGTCTAAGGAGAGCAGTTGGGGTGTATTCTTAAGGCCTAAAGGACCAAGGTGGGAACAGCCTTGGCCAGTGGGCTTGGCTGGAAAAACAAACAAGTATTGGGAATGATCCTGAGTAGTGCAGAGCACCTGACATCCTCACTGAAACCAACCAGAATACATGGGGGGGGGGAATTCCTTCCTGACCCTCTCAGATGCCAGCTGAAGCCCTGAAGCATGAGCACTGATAACAGAGACAACAGAGTGGTAGAGTCACAAACACCTGGCAAAACAGGGATTGCGCGAATTGTGTCCAGCTGGGAGTTGCAATGTGACACCTTGACTGGGATCAGACAGTTGTGCCTAACAGTCCCCCTGCAAACGGCCACGTACAACCAATGTTCAGGAATAACAACAATCGTCCCTAGCTCTTATACAACACTTTCCGTCAGTCAGCCTCAAAGCGCTTTGGAACGAAGTCATAGTAAAGTCCACCAAGCTAGTGGCCCTCAACTTTCTACTACTGTATTCTAAACATCCCAAACATCAGACCCGTGGTTTTGGTTGGGCCCACTGTAAAAAGAAGCTCTCCGCTGCAACATTTCTATTTCAAGCCAGCTTCCGATTTCAAAACACCCTCCCTTCCCCAGCGTCAAATCCAACACTAACCTGTTCCAGTCTGGTTCCCTCACCATTCCGGATAGTCACCTTATTTCTCATTTGAATTTTGCTGACTTCAACTGCCAGCCACTGGATCTTACTGTGCCTTTGCCTGCTAGATTAAGGAGCCTCCAGGAAACTTCTCCTCTCATAAGTACTTACAGAGCATGATTCAATTGCCTCTTAACATTCCCTTTGATTGGGAAGTCTCAGACCATGAACCACCTCTACGCCTACCTCTATTATAACTTCCCCATGGATAAATAGGAGACTTCGCTCCTCAGGGCTGTCCAGCTGGCAAGAAAGCAAGAACTAACTCCTGAAAGCATGGGCGGCAGGTACCATAGGCTGGGGGAGGCTGTGCCTCCCCAAACAGCCAGGCATTGCCCTGCCCATGCTCCGCCTCCAGCCGCCTCCAGCTCTACCTGTGCGGTGGCCCTGACTCGGGCTGGGGCCGTGCCACCGGCCCTCCCACCACTCTGGGGCTGGGGTGGCTAGCCTGGGGCAGGGGCCAGTGGCTGCAGTGAAGGGGTCTCTGGGCTATGGCGAGGAGAGGGCGGGGAAGGGGCAGGGCTAGCCTCCCCCAGCCAGTGCTTCACACGCCGCCCATGCCTGGAAGGGCCGTGTAGAAGGAGGAGGTGAAGAGGGGAAGCAGGGTTAAGTCCTTACTAAAGATACTGTCCTGTCAAACTTTACAATAAATCCCATTTGGTAGAGTTAAGCAAAGCATTAAATGAATTAATTGTCTGGAAAGGGAACATGCCACTTGCAGAGAAGTTACTGTCGGGAGTCCAAATACAACGCAAGAAACCAACAGCACAGTGAGATCAGAGAAGTGTAGCTTCCTAATCAGTCCTCCCTGATCCAGATCGCCATCGATTTGGCTCCTCACACCCCCCCAGGGAGTCACTGACTACAGTCGGGCTGCAGGGGGGAAGTGTGTAGGTCAGGGCAGAATTTGGCGGTGTTATGTTTAGGGGGCAGCAGCGCAGGTGTGCCAGATTCAGGAGCTGCCAGGGGTCCTGCTGATGTGCTGGTGCTCAGGTGGAAGGGAGCCAGTGACTAGGGGTGCCAGCGTGGCACTCAACAGACCTGGGTTCGATTCCTTACTCTGCCACAGACTTCCTCTGTGTCCTTGTACAAGTCACTTAGTCTTTCTATGTCAGAGCTCCCTGATGATAAACTAATGATAACAGTAGCTCCTTCACTCATGAGGATGTTGTGAAGACAAATACGTTAAAGACGGTGAGAAGCTCAGATACTTGGTAACAGGGAGCGTAGAAGTACCACAGATAGGCCCATTGCAACGAAGTAGCTCAGTTGGGGTGGGGCTGTCAGCTGTCACTCAGTGTACGTACATCTCCTATTGGCTAATCCATGAGTCCGGTTCTGCAGCTCGATAAGGGCAGTGCTCAAGAAGGGCTGTAGTGTCTACTGTGGGGAAAAACATGACAGCCCCCGTGGACTGGAAAGCTGGGTGGGTAGCGGGAAATTATCAATGCTCATGCTTCAGGGCTTCAGCTGACATCTGAGAGGGTCAGGAAGGAATCCCCCCCCCAATGTATTCTGGGAGGTTGGTTTTATCATCTTCCTCCTCTGAAGCATCAGGGCTGGCCATGGCTGGAGATGGGACACTGGGCAGGGAGGGCCAGGGCTCTGAGGTGGCACTGAGTATTCTCTCTCTCAGGTGCTTGGCCGGCTGGTTCTTGCTCACAAGTGCAGGGTCAACTGATCACCATATGTGGGATTGGGAAGGAATTTCCCCCCAGTCAGATTGGCAGTGACCTTGGGGACTCTTCGCCTTCCTCTGCAGCGGGTGGGTGCCAGGATTGTCAGGGTCTATCCCAGACACACTGGTGCACCTGGCTCCCGCCTAGTCTCTGCCTGTGGCATATAACAATATGGTCTCCTGCGGGCTGCAATGCTGTGGTCTCATTTCAGTTGTTGGGGTCTGTGCTAAACAGGTCAGTCTAGCTGAACTGGGGGTCCCCACTGGCCTTAAACTCGGTGACTCAATGGATGGCCCAGGGTGCACCATGCCTAAATATTAAGGCTTTAGCTCGATTATGGCTTGAAACCAACCCCTGTAGGTGGTGAGGATTGCACTGGGGTGTCAGCATCACCCCCAGGGCAGTCACAGTGACCCTGGGTGCACCCACAGCAATAGCATCCACTCCAGAGCAGCGCATGCACCTCAGGACCAGTCCCGCTCTGCTGTCTGTGGGGTGGGAAGGAGTGTCCCTCTGCACTCTCCATAGGGGTTTTAATGCTAGTGCCCCTGCTCCGTTCCCTGGATGAAGACTGTGCCTTCACAGGAGCTCCTGCTGGGGATGGGGGAAAGACTCCTTGCATGGCTGTTACCCTCAGTAGAGGGGCATGAGGTGCAGAGGCAGAACAACCTACTTGTTTGGGCCCCGAGGGCATCGCTGGGCTACAACCGGGGCATTTCCAAGCACAGCCGTTCCCGAGGCTCCCGCTCACTTTATTCACACTGGTTCAGAATGCAATGGGCTGCTTGCCAGCCCCCCAGTTCTGCAGCAGGGCGAAGAGGCTTGGGGGAAAGCCGCCGTTGTGCCTTGCAAGTGTACATGGCCCCTGGGCTGGAATCTGCCGTCGAGGGCTCCGATGTAAACTCAGCGACGTTACTGGCGTTCCTCTGGATTTCCAGCAGGCTCTCGCCTGTGACCTCCTGACAAACGAGGATGGGTGGCTGGGGCTAAAGAGCTGGTCGGGCTTTTTTCCTCCTTCGCCAAAAATACCAGTGGGGGAAATTTTCAAAAGGCTTCCGCCCTGCTTAACTCTGCCCCCATTGACGGTGGGTAAAATCCCCACGGACTTCAATGGGAGCAGCTGGTTTGAAAAATCACACCCTCGACATATAAATTCTATGAAACGCTTGCCACAGGCGTTATCCTGGGCTGGAGGCCGGGCTCCTCCAAAGCCATTTTTAGTGCATCTCAGCTTGCAATCGTAAAACACCTTGTGTCTGCGTTACTGAGCGGCTGTGGCTATTTCTTGGGAGTTCACTTGCTGTGGTAGCCTAACCGTTGTGACAGATTTCATGGAATGTCCTTCATTCACAGCGGCAACTCACATTCATTCACTGGCCCGTCCTTTCTGTGCCATGTGTTAGACATGGATAATGGTGCAGAGGTTTTTTTAACCCCATCCATGCAGTCTACGGGGTAAGAAGGAAAGCCAATAGGACCCAAACTTTCACAATTGACTGCCTAAAGTTAAGTAGCTGGGCCCCAATCCAGCAAACCACTAGAGCCGGGGCCGGCTCCAGGCACCAGCGAAGGAAACAGTGCCTGGGGCGGCCAATAGAAAGGGGCGGCACTCCGGGGCGGCACGTCTGGGTCTTCGGGGGCAGCGCTTTAGTCTTCAGTGGCGGGTCCTTCCTCTTCAGCGGCTGCTCAATCGGGTTTCTCTCTTTTTTCTTTCTTTTTTTTTCCCTTCACCGCTTAGGGCAGCAAAAAAGCTGGAGCCGGCCCTGACTACAGCCTATTTTTAATTAGACGCACACAAATAGTTCTATTGACTTTTATGAGCCCATCCAAGTGCTTAAAGCATGTGGTTAAAAGCTTGTAAATCAGAGCCCTAAATTGCCCTTGAGGCAGGCCCAGGACTAGGCCTTTTGTTCCCTTTGGCAGACCCTCCCCTTATTCCTGGAAGTTGGAGTGGGAGGAAGGGGAAGGCGAGGTTCAGGAGTGGCTAGTTTTGGCCACAGTTATTCCTTGCTCTGAGGGTGTGTCTCTGTATTCCCTTAAAGGAGCAGGCTCAGTTCCTCTGTGCTTTCCCCTTATACGAAGGGAAGAAATAATTTATTCAGCCTATAGCAGCTGCATATTACTACATCTGCTGGCTGGTGTATTGTGAGGTGGCAGCAAAGTTCTACCCCTAGTCCTCATCCCTCTCAGCCTACCTAATCCAGAGGGCAGTAAGGAGGTTCTGGGCAGGTGCTTAGATACCACGGTGATGGGCGTGGCATAAGGACAAGAATAGAATAGCCCTCCTTCCCCTTGACTAGCCCCTACAGGAGCACATGTAGGGGAGGGAGAGTTTTCTTACTCACTGCCCCTTACATCAGCACACAGCCCAAGTCACAATCTAGCTCCTAATGACCATCTGAAGGCAAGTCTGTCACCAGCAGCCATCAATATTAGCAAAAAAAAATCTCGTGTTGAATTTTTGCTTGCTCCTCTCTGAATATCATCAACAGGCTTGAGCCTTCAACATGCAGGTGCAATGTGGTCTAGTGGATAGGCAGGCTAGGGAGTCAGTGAAGCTGGGTTTTATTCCTGGCTCTGCTACTGGCCTGCTGCATTAACTTGGGCACCGCTGTGTGCCTCAGTTTCTCCATCTGTAAAATGGGAATACTGATACTCACCTCCTTTGTAAACTGCTTTTGGGATCTACAGCTGAAAAGCCCTCCATAAGAGCTACGTGTTATTACAATCAGGCCCAGGGATGCAGCTACCCATCGAAGGGAGCAATGAAGTTTCTGCAATATGAAGCCCTTAGGGGATATTTGTAACATGCCCATCACCAAAGCTTCAGAGTGAGCCTCAAAGGGCTAGAGGATCCCCTGGCTGCAAACCTGGCTAAGAAAGCCTGTGTTACTGACATCCTCATAATCATCTCTCTAGGGATGCCAATGTGAAGAGATGGCTCTCACCACAGCTTGTTTTGAAAGTGATAAGATCCCTGTTCTATCCTAACATCTTGAGGATGGAGCCCTATAGCCCAAGGACAGCTGCTGAAAATGCCTGATTCCCAGCACACGAGAATTTCTCCCTGGGCACAGTTAGCTCCAGCATCTTGAGGAGCACAGCTGTCTTGGTAAGTTACAGTCAATGGAGAGAGAGGTGAATGATCTAACAGGCTTTTCCCATCTCTAACTTCTATAAGTCTGTGCTTTAGAGATCTTTGTGTGTTCTTCCCTTCCTTCAGAAAGCACTGGCTCTCAAAGCCCTGTCCCAGCACTCACTGCAACATCTGGGCTCGATTCTGTAGGGAACCTGTCTCTGCATCCAAGCACCTCCTTCAGGAAAATGAAAGCAATCAGTCCCCTCTTCAAACCCAATGTGCATGGTCACTCAAAGGAGCTTGTGCTGATCCTTATAATGTGATTCTTCATCTCCTTGCTTTGGTGAGCAGTGAAATAGTTAACACGAACATCGAAAGCATTACCATTGGCATCTGAGTGTGTACCTGTGACGGGCTCAGTCACAGAGACCCCCTTGGGATTGTCACCTGACATGCTGAAATTACCTCTGAGCCTGTTTTTCCTGCCAGCTTGGGACTCCAGAACCCTGCCTTGTTGAGCCAGACACGCTAGCCCGCTGAAACCCAGACCTAGAGCCTGGTCCACACCCCCAAAGCTGCAGACTTAACTGAAAACCACTCAGCAGGTTACCTATTTCCAGCACCCGGACATCCAGCTCCCAATGGGATCCAAACCCCAAATAAATCCATTTTACTCTGTATAAAGCTTATACAGGGTAAATTCATAATTGTCCGCCCTCTATAACACTGATAGAGAGATATGTACAAGTGTTTGCTCCCCCAGGTATTAATCACTTATTCTGGGTTTATCAATAAACACAAGTGATTTTATAAGAAGTAGGATTTAAGTGGTTTCAGTAATAACAGAGAGAACAAAGTAAGTTACCAAGCAAAATAAAACAAAACATGCAAGTCTAAGCCTAATACATTAAGAAACTGATTACAGGTAAATCCCACCCTCAGAGATGTTCCAATAAACTTCTTTCACAGACTAAACACCTTCCTAGTCTGGGCAAATCCTTTCCCCTGGTACAGTCCTTGTTAGTTCCAGCAGGCATCTTAGGTGAAAAGCAGGGATGTTCTCATGACTGGAGCCCCCTTTGTCCTGCTCCACCCCCTTTTCTAGCTTTGGCACAAGGCAGGAATCCTTTGTCTTTCTGGGTTCCCACCCCTCCTAAATGGAAAAGCACCAAATTTAAGATGGATTCCAGTATCATGTGACACACGTATACAGGAAGGCTTGCAGGTAAATAAACCATTTACAACCAATTGTCCTAGTCAATGGGAGCCATCAAGATTCTAAACCACCATTAATGGCCCACACTTTGCATAATTACAATAGGACCTCGGAGTTATACTTCATATTTCTAGCTTCAGATACATGGATGATACATGCATACAAATAAGAGGAATATATTCAGGAGGTTATAACCTTTGTTATGATACCTTACAAGAGACCTTTTGCATAAAGTATATTCCAGTTACATCATATTCACACTTATAAACGTATTTCCATAAAACATATGGAGTGCAACGTCACAGTACCCACTGAAATAAACAGGGCAGTGAACACCTCAGAGCTACTGTTTCAGGCTCTTTGCAAACTCTGGCACTGGTTACACGTGGGTCACATTTTGAAGGTTTTCTTCATAACCATAACAGCTGGAGCCTGACTGTATTTACAACGAAAGCTAAGTGCCTGGAGAACAATTGGGCCATCTGTCTTCTGCCCCCAAGTCTTGCTCCACATTTTGGGCAGCCCGGCACTGAAGATTAACTCCTCTTCCCCATACTCACTATGGAGCCAATTCACAAATTTTTGGAAAATTGTGAAAAAAAAATTGCCCTTGTCCACAGATTCTGGCACAGCAACAGCTGTTAGTTTCACACCATGAGCCACCAGGCAGGGTAAGTGACAAGTAACCAGAATGTGAAACCCCGGTAGGGGACTAACAAGGCTGACAATAAACCCAACCAATGAGATTACCTATAACAAGGTTACCTATCCACTCACTCCATGCTGCGAAGAGCCAACTAGCAGCTAACTGTGAGCGTGGAACCAAATTTGAGTGTGAGGCACCGGGCCAGAGAGAAAATCGGGGCACCAAAGAAAGCAGGGATACTGCTCCAGCTGGACAACACCAAGTGAACCTAAGGAGAAGAAACCAAGGGCGCCGCTCCGCTCTCATTTACACTAGTGTAAACTGGAGGTAGGCAGGAGCTCAGCTGCCATCAGTGAAGTTAGTCTGGATCTACAACAGTGTAACAAGCGTGGGGTTTGGCCCAATGGGGCGAGTCTAATGAGCATCAGGAAACTTTGCAAAAGGAGCATCATTATGCACGGCAAAAGAGTAGGGCCGAGAACCTCGCTAGGAGTCAAATCACTTGCATGAGGAAGGTGATGGCCACTGGGGATGCCCTGGGAGATGGGATTTCCAAGCAGGACATAAATAATAGCGGTGACTCAAAGCAGATGATGCCCTGGCAGAATCCAGAAGAGGGTTGCTCAAAGGGCAGCCTCGTGGAGTTTGGATACAGCCAGCTGTCCCTGCATTTCCCTCGGAGGTATGCCATGGCCAGCTGGCCGGTCACTGCTTGGCTTGGAAACTGCTAATGGGGACACAGCCCCAGGTGGCTTTGCTAAAGGCGGCAGGAGTCCTATGTATAGGGAGGTGGAGGGGCTACTGCTGCTGCCTCTGGCCTGAGAACGTTACATGACACAAATTCTAAATGAATCTCGAACAGGAGAACAGTATCTGCCGGGACAGAGCCCTGCGGGAGTTTGAGGGCCACAGGGCTAAAGCAAAGATTGAGCTTGCTCCTTTTGAGGTGGTGGAAGAAGTGTATCTCTCTACTACCTTAAGTACCATTAAACAAAACCACAATTCATTCTCCAGAGAGAGTGGAGAACAGCCAACCCAAGGGGACGATGTGGTGAAGTCTGATTTGGAGGAAAAAAAGAAGGTACCTTGCAGTTAGGGAGGGGGCAAACCGAGTCAGGAAAGACATGCCCCAGCCCCACCTCCCATCTCAGACTCTGCATATGGAGAAGACCAAGGACAGACTGCTTCTGCAGCGTCACCAGCCTGCTCAGAAACAGGACACACTGCAGATCTGGCTCTTGTTTTCAACCAAGAGACTGAGACCACCCTGCCTTTCCCATCCATTGCTAAATTGGAGGCTAAATCCTGGCTAGATCTGAGGAGGACTCCAGGGGGGATGTCTGCCACTAGGTATCAATGACCCTCTCTGTCACAAAGGGTTCAGTGCTCTTTACAAGCAACTGTTGTCTCAGACCTGACAAACTCACTACACCTAATACACCACTTTCATGGCATTTATCCATAAAGGGTAGCATGTGAGGTCTCTACTCAAAGCTTGTAACTGAGCGACGCTCATAACCATGCCAAGATCTGTGTAGGAGTAATATTCAAGGAATAGTGTCACTATATTGAAAAGTATACCCTTGTGGCCTTGGAGTGAAAGTGTGTCACCAGGAAGTCATATGTCTTGGTAATGACCCATTCAAGCAGGATGGAGTTGTCACCCCTCCCTAGCTAGCTGGCTATGTAATGTATTGCTCAATTTTTCACAGTTGCACCAACCCAGAAAAGTCAACGGAAAACGACCAAAGACAAACAATAAACATCAAAACCATGTGGACGTGAAAGGGTCACTACAAGCACAAGGGAATGGCCCTGCCTGTGAATAAAGACAAAAGACTGATTCAGGATATCACAGTGGGGAGACAGACACTCTGGATCCGTTCACTGAGGAGGTACCCTGATGAGTGGAAGTGCTTCATGAAAACTAGGTCCTAGCTCCTGAGGGCTAGCAAGCTCTGCCAAAGACTGAACCTTGGGGTGAGAATCTACTTTATAACCTAGGAAAAGTGACTATTAATAAGTGCAGGCTGTAGCTCGCGTTTTATAAGTAACCATTTGTTTCCATCACATTGGTTTCTAATGGAATTGCTGCTCTTTCTTAAATCAATTTCCATTTGTTTTACCATAATTGCACTCAAGTGCTGTGTGTGATACAGGAGTGATGGGCTAAGGTAAAACTGGGGTTCACCGTTCCTTTGGGAATGGAGGATCTGGGATTTCGGTGGTATCCAGTGATCGGGGCTGGAAATCACAGGGGGATACTTTGAAGGGACTTGGGGGCTCGCATGCATCTATTGTCAAGCAGTGCAGGGCAAAGGCAGGGCTGGTGTAGCCCAGAGCAGAGTGCTTGAGTGACTGACAGGCTGGGTGCTAACACCCAGCTAGTACAGGCAAGACTCCCTCATGCTGGAGGCAAAAGCAAAACAAGACCCACAGCCCTGGGTGCCCCCAGAAGCGTCACAGTGTCTCAAGAGCTAAAGACCCTATTGTCATTCATTGCAGACAAAGTTTGCAGAGCCATGCTGTTTGGAGAAGGATCCATCCAAACTTGTGGCAGTTTCCCAGAAGCAAATGCAAATACAGATCCATTAGAAGGCTCACGTTTGACTGGGCTTAAAGCATGGGTCCTTTTCTGCATGTTGTCATCACTTGTCATTAGGGCAAGGAAACATCACACACAGGGAGAAATCCTCCCCCAACGCCTTCACCTGTGGGCATCACACAATTGGCCGCATGAATTGGGGCTGTGTTTATTTTTTCACCTTCCTGTGATTTAGGAGCAACTTGCTTCCCATTCTGCGCGTGCCATGAGTTACCCAGCAGAGCATGGAGTTATGTTCCCAAGCACTAAGTGGTTGATTAATTAATTAGACCTCCAATTTCTCTATTAGTAAATCAGGACTTTGCTCGCAGTCTTCTCAGGGCACGTTCAGACGGGCACTGGATCAGCAATTTGCATAATTCATACCGCTCGGGCCTGGTTCCTAACAAATGGTTTCATGATCCTGTCAAGCTGAGGAGAGCAACAGAAGAGTAACATGGAGGCAAAGAGTCCCCCAACTTTACATGGAAAGTTACTGTGATCAAGGCAATAGGCCGCGATGCAGCTCTGGTGTAACTGCCTAATTATGCTCTGGTTAAATAAGAAGTTGTTGGCTCAATGGATGTACAGCTTTACCCAGTGAGTCAAAGGGTCAGACTAGGTGATCCTTTTGGTCCCTTTTGGCCTTGAAATCCAGGATCTCCGTAGACTTCTGTGGCATTACCCCAAGATTGAATTTGGCCACAAATACACCACGCCTGATGCTCTCGGAATGGAAAGGTCCATCCATCCCATTCTAAACGCACTTCCCTCTCCAGCAGTGCATTGGACAGGTGGGTTTCTGATAGGGGAAGGTTTATTATTTTTAGGTGGTGTCAGGAATACATTAATGGGGACACAGCTTCTCTGTCTGATAAGTGATTGGTTTGTATCAGAGTGCTTTTACTTAAGACTACTTTTTACTTAAGGTTTCAAGCACACCCATATTTGCTATAGCAAGAGGTTCAGAGCACCCCAAACATTAGTTACCCAAAGTTTGAGATGATTTTGAGTGATCGCCAGCCGGACTTCTGGGGGCCCTCCTTCCCTCCAGCTGATGGGAAGTTTAGGTGTTAACTCCTTGCCCGAAAAAAGTTCCCTCGGATGGTTTTAAGGTGTATTATTTTTACTTTTTTTTTTTTCCTAACTAACTTAAACAAAGAACATAACTCACAGTGACTCCTAGTGGGTTACTGGTTTTTTTTTTTAGCTTTAGCAAATTACTTATTTTTTATTAGCAAAACATTTTTAGTATTTCTGGTCATAACAATAAAACGCATATGTCAGGGGCACTTTAAAACCAGGGTTGCCTATTCAAACACTTCCCCCCCCCCCCCATATTTATAGCACAGTAACTTTTTGTCCCATTCTTTTATTTTGATTAGCAAAACTGCAATTGTGCACCCGGTTTGGCCTTGCCTCTTAGAGCCCTAACAATTATTTTTAGCTATGTGGTATTTGGTTTTCAGCTAACAGTGGCTGGACACAAAATGGCTGACTGCAGTTATATCAACTTTAGTGCTTCCATAGCAGCACTGCACTAACTATCCTGCTCTAGTTAAAGCAGTACAGCCCCCCCCCCCCCCAGTGCTTCTAGTATCAAGGTTTTTATATAGGCATCGCCTGTAAGTCCCTTGGGGGCAGGGACCATCTTTTTGTTTTGATTCTATAGTGCCTAGTGTAATGGGCCTTGGTCTGGGACTCCTAGATGCTATAACAATACATTATTAGTATTCTTATTTATTGTTTGTATCTTATTCCTGTACAGGAGGGGGAATAAGGCCTGGTCTACACTACAGAGTTACGTTGACATAAGGCAGCTTACGGCGACCTAACTCTGTAAGCGTCTACCCTAAAACGCTGCTCCTGCCCATGTAACTCACCCATTACGCCGACTTAACAGAGGCGTAGAGTCAATGTTTATGCAGTTAGGTCGATGCAGTGCCAGTGTAGACGCTGCGTTGCTTACATAGACAGTTGCTGCCTTTCAGAAGCGGTTCCACAAGGCCCCACGCTGATGTAAATTGGTGCAAGCGCTCCTGGTGAGGACATGCACCACCGATACAAGGAGCGTAGGGTGGACAGGCAAACAGCGATTTAATTACTGTGGTGACTGTACAGTGACGTAACTTAGGTTGACTTAATTTTGTAGTGTAGACTTGGCCACGTTCTACTGGTGTATGGCATCTTTATACTGGTATAATTGCGTCCATACTAGGGGTTGTACCAGAATAGCTCTTTGGGTAAAAATATCACAAACACACCCCCCCAACAGACAGAGTTATACCAGTGCAAACACTGTGTGTGGACCGTTCCCTACATCAGTCTATTACACAGGAGCTCAGGACACCATGCAGCATTCCAGGTATTGGCTCCCCAGAGAAGGACCATAGAATATCAGAGTTGGAAGGGACCTCAAGAGGTCATCTAGTCCAACCCCCTGCTCAAAGCAGGACCAATTCCCAGCTAAATCATCCCAGCCAGGGCTTTGTCAAGCCTCCCCTTAAAAACCTCCAAGGAAGGAGACTCCACCACCTCCCTAGGTAACGCATTCCAGTGTTTCACCACCCTCCTAGTGAAATAGTTTTTCCTGATATCCAACCTGGACCTCCCCCACTGCAACTTGAGACCATTGCTCCTTGTTCTGTCATCTGCCACCACTGAGAACAGCCGAGCTCCATCCTCTTTGGAACCCCCCTTCAGGTAGTTGAAGGCTGCTATCAAATCCCCCCTCATTCTTCTCTTCTGCAGACTAAACAATCCCAGTTCCCTCAGCCTCTCCTCATAACTCATGTGCTCCAGACCCCTAATCATTTTTGTTGCCCTCCGCTGGACTCTTTCCACATCCTTCTTGTAGTGTGGGGCCCAAAACTGGACACAGTATTCCAGATGAGGCCTCACCAATGTCGAATAAAGGGGAATGATCACGTTCCTCGATCTGCTGGCAGTGCCCCTACTTATACAGCCCAAAATGCCGTTAGCCTTCTTGGCAACAAGAGCACACTGTTGACTCATATCCAGCTTCTCGTCCACTGTGACCCCTAGGTCCTTTTCTGCAGAACTGCTACCTAGCCATTCGGTCCCTAGTCTGTAGCAGTGCATGGGATTCTTCCGTCCTAAGTGCAGGACTCTGCACTTGTCCTTGTTGAACCTCATCAGGTTTTTTTCGGCCCAATCCTCTAATTTGTCTAGGTCCCTCTGTATCCGATCCCTACCCTCTAGTGTATCTACCACGCCTCCTAGTTTAGTGTCATCTGCAAACTTGCTGAGAGTGCAGTCCACACCATCCTCCAGATCATTAATAAAGATATTGAACAAAACCGGCCCCAGGACCGACCCTTGGGGCACTCTGCTTGAAACCGGCTGCCAACTAGACATGGAGCCATTGATCACTACCCGTTGAGCCCGACGATCTAGCCAGCTTTCTATCCACCTTACAGTCCATTTATCCAGCCCATACTTCTTTAACTTGGCGGCTAACCAGTCTCATCCCCCTCCAATTATAATGAAGGTGAAGGAGAAAAAACCAACAATGAGAATGCCATGGGTGGTGGGGGAAGGGCATACTTGGAAGAACCCATTTTTCCACCTCAGGGTCAAATTTGGCTAAACCCATCTGTTAAAGGGACCATGTAACCCAAAACAAGATGACTCACCACATCCTAGCATTCTGTCATGCGTGCCCCAGGGAGCAGAGCTCAGGCCAGGAACTCCAGTCAAAATAAAAGATTATGTGCATTGTGTACTTCTCTCTATATATAATATATATTACACAAAATGACCTCACAGGGGAAACAAACAAACAATCACTGCCCTCACATTGCAGGGATTATACAGTCTTTGGTCTGATGGTGGTAGTGGACCCCTCCATCACAGAGATCTACATCCCTATGCAAAGACCAGAGACCCTACCTATGGTTGGAACTTTCTATCCAGAGACTGGCTATGCTGCAAGCTATAGGCCCAATCTTAGAACTGTGATGGCTGCCCTCTTGGCTGACAAACTGGGGACTGAACCAGGGACCCCCAGAGCTGCTGGAGGGGTGTTGTACATCACATTATCTGTCGCTGTAGGCTGCATCTACGCAATGGGGCTATATCAACGTAGCTATGCCAGTATAGTCTCCATAGTATAGACACAGGCTTTGGTGCCAAACATAGGCCTTGAGCCAGCAAAGCATGGAAGCACCTGCATAACTTTAAGCAAGTGAACATCCCATTGACTCCAATGAGCATAGCCACATGCTTAAGTGCTTTGCCTGATAAAGGCCATAGGCTTTAGTCTGGCCTTGTGGATAAGCCACTGCACTGGAAATCTGGAGATGACAGTTCTATGCCTGTCTCTGCTATGGTATAACCTAGGGCAAGTAGCTTCTGTTTTCCCTCTCGCTATTTGGGGCAGAGACTCTCACTAGTATGTGTACAGCACCCACACCAAGGGGGCCCCCAGCTCAGTTGGGCCCTTCTAAAATAATCAAAGGAATTACAGAAGTCAGCCTTGTGCTTGGTAATAAGCCTTTGTACAAGTGAACGCTATGAATATTCCTGGCAATAGAGACACACTTGGATTGAGCTGAGAACTTCCCCATCCTAAGAGCTGTGGAAAGTTTGGCTTGCTTCCTCCACACCTCTCTTTAAAAAAAGATCTACAGAACTTTAAAGATTTATTACCCAATGTGCATATTTAATGAAGAGCAAAGAGTTCATAAATACAACATGGGCTTTAATATTACACATTAATTAGTAATTCTTTAGTAATGTCAAACAGTTGTAGATTTAAAAAAAACTTTAACACCTTTGATAAAATACACCCCAGCTTACTAAATTCCTTCAGATTTATACATCTTCCTAAACACGCTCAAGCAAATTAAATAATGTATACGGGTTTCCAAAAAACAAAACACCACGACAATTTATTAGGTCTTGATTTAATGGGAAATAGGTACTATTAAATCACTTCAGCATTTTATTATGTTACTTGATTGATTTCCCTATGGGTCTTTCTTCCAAAACGAAAGCTGGATACAAGGAGGGACAGGAAGTGCGGAGTAAAGCGATGCTGTTGTACAGCTCATGTCAATGTGGGGTTAGCTTTCATTCCTTCATGCCCTGCATGCTGTGTTTTCTCTCTCTGGACCTTACCCAGCATTCCTTACTCAGCCTGTCTATGCAGAGGAATTAAATGGCATAACTGTAGCAGAATAAGCTATTCTTCTAGAGCTGTGCTAGATCACCCCCTCCCTCCCCCCCCCCGCCCATGTGGAGATGCTCTTCCAGAATAAAGCCCCCCCCCCCCCTTTTTTTTTTGCTGGAATAGAGTGTTGTGGAGTCACCGGGTGTTATCCTGACATAGCTACAGTGGAACTGCTTATTCCGCTATAGTTATGCCAGTCAATTTCTCCCTGTAGACAAGCCCACAGTCAAAACTCCCATGCAGGCCCTTGAAGCCCAAGTTTTGGGTAACTCAGGCACACTCCCATCAACTTCAAAAGAAATAAGGACTGAGCTGGGTGGAAGTTTTCTTGTCCACTTGGCGAGCCCAGACATGGAGCAGAATGTGGGCATTTGAACTACAATTCCCCATGAGGCACCACAGCAACTCATAAGGACACAGATTAGTGTTGAACCATCCTGAAACAAAATGGCTACATTCAGTTCAAACAAACAAATATTTTGATGCAGGAATTTGAAAATGTTTTGTTAGGTCAAAATAGTCTGTTTCTCATTTTGGATCCATTCTGAACTGAAATTCATCAGGACTTCCTGCTCTACCAAAAATGACAGTCTTGACTTTTCATCATGATTTGAGATGAAAACAAATTTTGAAATATCAGAATTTCTAGAGGGACAGAAATTCCAATTTTCTACCAGCTCTAGTTATTTTATTTTTTGATGGATAGCATTTCCACAGCCATCATTGCCAGAGTAATTTCAGTGCCTCAAACATCATGGATTAATTATTTGTATCACAGGAGCACCTGTGGTCCCCGATCAAGTTTAAGGTCCCATTGTGTTAGGCATCGTAAACACATGTAGTAAAAACCAGTCCGTCCCAAAGAATTTACAATTTAAATAGACAAAGGTGGAAGAATGGAAGGATTATTGATCCCATTTTACAGAAGGGTGAACAGAGGCATAGAAAGGTTAAGTGACTTGCCCATGGTCAAACAAGTTGTCAGTAGCAGAGCCAAGAACTGAACCTACTTCTCCTGAGTCCAGAGGTGTAGTGGAACCGGAATAGTATTTTGGCACTTTTGCCCCATGGAGGACACCATTTTACTCTTGATATTATATTTATAGAGTATGCTTAATTTTATATTCTATTATAATGTTTTGCCATTATCAAAGTGCTTCAATATTATCAAAACAAAACATTTTGACATGGTCATTCCAAACCAAACATCTTTTGGAATCTTTATTCTATAAAGAAAAAAAAAATGACTTTTGTTCCAATCTGGCACAAAAACAAATTGCAGAAATCACAGAAGTATCAGAATTTCCTGTGTGTGTGAGTGTGTGAGAGAGAAATTGGTAGACAAATCCCAGGGAGCAGTGTGCATATGTATGCCAATATGCATGACCGGGAATGGCGGTGAGGACGGAGGTACGAGAAAGACCATAAAAAACACACTAGTTTGGATCAATGATCTGTATGTGGATAAAGATGGTGCTGGGTCTTAACACAACTTCTGTCAGAAAAAAGGAAAGACTGTAAAAACAATCAATTTAGAGGAAGACAGAGCCTTTGCATTAACTTGTTAGGTGAGTTATTGATTCTCCAATGCCTCGTACAGCCTTCCTAGTCAAGATCACTCATCCTGCTCCTAAAATGTATTGGTTATATAAATCTCATGGGACATTCACTAAAGTGTTATCACTACATTCGCAAAGGCTGTTCTGAGAGGGGGAAACTGTCCAAGCCACCAGCACTTTGAGCTGTTCTTGAAGGAATCAGAGCACCACACACATCCTCTGCAAGTTGGCAAAGAGTCAGCGTTGTCTTTTATCAGCTCCCACAGGCAAAATGACTAGGGGCATGTCTACACTATGGGTAGTGATCGAGCTATCGGGGATTGATTTATCATGTCTAGTGTAGACAATAAAAATCGATCCCCGATTGCTCTGCCGTTGACTCCGGAACTCCGCTTCCGCCTCTTGCCGCGGTGGAGTCGACGGGGGAGTGGCAGCGGTCGACTCGCCACCGTCCTCACGGCCAGGTAAATCGACCTAAGATACGGAAATTCAGCTATGCGAATAGCATAGCTGAATTCAATGTATCTTAGGTTGACCTCCGCCCCAGTGTAGACCTAGTCTTTGAAAACGACAGGGCAGAGAAGTCAAGCAAAGTATGTGATACTGCAGAAGCTATGCCAGGAACTCCAAAGATTATTCAGCGCCTCTTTTCTGCTGCAACTAGGGGCTTGTCTTTATGTACCGTGCTGCAGCTGTGCTGCTGTAGCACTTTAGTGAAGACGTGAGCGCACCGAGGGGAGAAGCGTAGTTAATCCGCTTCCCCAAGAGGCAGTTGCTTTGCAAACAGGAGAAGCCCTCCCGTCAACGTAGTGCTGTCTACACAGAGGGTCCTGTGGCACCTTTAAGACTAACAGATGTATTGGAGCATAAGCTTTCATGGGTGAATACCCACTAAGTCACCCACGAAAGCTTATGCTCCAATATATCTGTTAGTCTTAAAGGTGCCACAGGACTCTTGCTTTTTTACAGATCCAGACTAACATGGCTACCCCTCCGATACTCTACACGAAGGGTTAACCAGTATAACTACGTCACTCAGGGGTGTGGATTTTTCTGAATGATGTCATTATACCGATCTAAGTTTGTAGTGCAGACTTGGTCTAAAAAATCATCCTAAAAATGATGGTTCAGTTGTTTGGGAAGGTGCAAAAATCGAGCTGGCTGTTTTTGCAGACAAGGATGATACATAATAGTACATTTTAATTGCCGGCTAAGGATTTTATGAACAGTTAACTAACTGAGCACCCTGTAAGCCAGGGCAGTCAGTTATTTTTCATCAAGGTTCAAATTTCTTGGTCAAGATATAATCAAGGTCTGGACTTCAGAGAAACATTTTTCCTACTGCCAGTGCCCCTGTTCAATGAACATCTACTGTGAAATTGACCCAAGGCCTATTGCTTATATTTTTAGTGCATTCAATGAAAACTAAAAAGCAAACCACTGTATAACCTAAAAATAGCCTCCAAGAAAGTAGTAATAAAGACTTTGAGAAAGTACTTCGAAACAATGTCAACAGATGCAAATATTAGCATGAAAACACTTTCAGACCACTGGCTTAAGTTTTGAGTGTGTTTTGTCAAATACAATTATTGTAGATAGATCTGTATAGAGATAGATAAACCTATTCAAAACCTTTTAGCCTTTTGTGGTTTATTTAACGCAAGTATCAGAGTTTGAAAGAAAACACTTCGTACACATGAAGTCTTTATCTTTTATGATTCAAGTCTTTCCAATAACAAATACACATGGCTTCAGCCCCATGGGAGTCATGCAGGACTTGGGGCTTCAGCCCCGTGGGCCGGAGGGGCAGCTTCATTCCTGGTGCGCCTCCCGCAGGGCTGAAATCCCAAATCCTGGCAGGCCCTGCAGTCCACTGAAAAGCCTCTGGCGGCCTGGATTTGGACCACGGGCTGCCTATTGACTAAGCGATGCATAAGGCGCATGGCTTCTCGTCAAATGTAGCATGTGTGAATGAATGACCATCGCTGTGTCTGCAAAGGGCAGATGGCAGGGGAGTGTACATCAGTGGGCCAGGTTCCTTCACACTGGCCCCCCCATCCTGAGCCTTGAGAGCAAGCCAAGCTGCCGCTCAGACGTAAAATCCCCAGGGAGCTCTCTAGGAGGCCTGACAATGGGGGATGCAGAAAGGATGCGTCGATTCAGTTCATACCCATTGTATAGGCCCAACCGCTGATGGAAAGCTGGGGTGGGGTAAAAATCCACTCCACCAAATTCTAACCATCCAGCCTGTGCTTCCTTAACAAGCTGCAGGCCACTGGCACCCATAGGGGGCAGGGAGAGAGCACCACCCTGCCCATCCCCATCCCTGCTCCGGTCCTGCCCGCTGCCACATAACTGGCTCCTGCCCCCACCCCCAGCCTCAGCTGCTGACCGTGGCTCTGACCCAAGACACCCCTCCCAGTTGCAGCCCCAGCCCTTACCCCATCCATGCCCCCCACCCCGAGCCATGTCCCCACTCCTGGCCCTGGTGGGACAAGGAGTCACAGACAGGGGCAAAAAGGGGCATAACCCTCAAAAGTTTGGGGACCACTTCCCTACTAGGTAGGTGTCCTAACCACCAGGCTACTTGCTATTTTGGGATGGGTGACTCAGTCTCTCCTGTTGAAGTCGTTCCATTTTGCACAACTAAAACATTCCTTGGGCCAAAGAGAGAGAATAACGTTACAGCCTGACAAGGGGGACGAGGGAATCTCTTTTATTGGACCAGCTTCTGCTAGTGAGAGGAGACAAGCTTCTGAGCTGACAGAGCTCTGCATACAACTCTGTAGCCTGGTGTTTAAGGCTGGGAGGTTGGAGATGTAGATTCAAATCTTCTCTCTGCCTGATTCAGAGGAGGGGTATCAATCTACACCTGCTGCCTCCCAGGGGAATGTCTTAATCAACAGGCCAGAGAGTCACTCTCACTCTTTGCTTCCATGAATAGTTAAGTACAGTATTTATACCAAGTGGATCAGCTTCACCAGCAAAGACTGAGATCAGAATACCCTATAGCCTGGTGGATAGGGCACTCCCCAGGCATATACCAGCTTAGTGACAGCACTCCAGTGGCCTGACTCTTGGCCCAGTGCTCTAAGGAGGAGATCAGTCTTTAAAGAACTAAGCCTCTCCCTGCAGGGTCAGAAACGATGACATTGCCCCACTGACAATGTGAAAATGAAAGTGACTTACTTAGCCAACTTGAGAGAAACACAAACAAAAAGCATCTCCACTGAGAGATACACTGGCAATTAAGAGATTTTAGTTATAGTAGGGTTACCATATGTCCGGATTTTCCCGGACATGTCCGGCTTTTGGGGGCTCAAATCCCCGTCCGGGGGGAAATCCCCAAAAGCCGGGCATGTCCGGGAAAATCGGGAGGGAGGGAGGGCTCGGCCGGGGCATCTTTGCCTGGGGTCGGCGGTGCGGGGCCAGGCCGGAGTCGCGGGGCCAGGGGCATGGTGCCAGGCCAGGAGCGCGGTGCCGGGCTGGGGTCTAGGGGTGCAGTGCCGGGCCGGGGGCCAGGCCGGGCCAGGAGCCGGGGTCGCAGTGCCGGGCCGGGGGCGCAGTGCCGGGCCGGGGGCGCCAGGGTTGCGGGGCCAGGAGCCGGGGGGTGCGCCAGGCCGGGGGTGGTCGGCCGGGGGCCGGGGCCGGCACCCCAGGGCCCGAGCCAACCCAGGCTGGCCCGCCGCCGGGGGGCCAGCCTGGGCCGCGCCTCCTCCCCCCACACTCCCCCTTACCTGCTTCAGGCTTCCCGCGAATCAAATGTTCGCGGGAAGCAGGGGAGGGGGCGGAGACTTTGGGGAGGGGGCGGAGTTGGGGCGGGGTGTGTGGGCGGGGCTGGGGGCAGGGCCGGGGCCCCGTGGAGTGTCCTCCATTTGGAGGCACAAAATATGGTAACCCTAGTTATAGCAACAATACCGTGATGGGCATAGCATGTGCGCAGGACTGTGTTTCCAACAGATGATTTTTAAGAAGACA
The DNA here is from genome assembly GCF_027887155.1 of Malaclemys terrapin pileata. Taxonomy (NCBI): domain Eukaryota; kingdom Metazoa; phylum Chordata; order Testudines; family Emydidae; genus Malaclemys; species Malaclemys terrapin. The sequence continues at coordinate 199,686,856 of NC_071507.1, read as the reverse complement.
GGGGAAGAGTAATCTACTCATTTTTACTCACCATCCCAGAGCAACAGGACACCCCCGCTGAAGTGATCAGCGCAAAGAGCAGGAGGTAGACCAGGAACTCAGGGGGACCCACCAGGCAGGAGGGGAGAGAGATGCAATCAACAGCTGTCAGATCCAAAATGGCCACTTTAGGGCTGCAGCTGCTTGCCTCGTCCAGATTTAAAGGGGCCATCCATTAAACAAGCATGCTGGGAATGGGAGTGCACGGGGAGAACAGGTAAGGACAGTGAAATAAGCTCTCAGAGGGGACTTCCTCCCCAGACATTCCCAGCCCTTCACAAGGGCCTGCAATCTGGCTGCTCTTTGTTCCAAGCTGGGATAATATTGGAAATAGCCGTGGCCTTTCCTTTAATATAATAAAGTTCTAAGACACTTTCTGAAAGTCAGCGGCTGCCGGTGATTCATAGATTCCAAAGCCAGGAGGGATCACTGCGATCATCTAGTCTGACCTCCTGTCTAATCAAAGCGCCCACCCACTGAGTCATAAAGCAGGGCTTGAAAGTTGTTCCTAGTACCTGCCCTCCTGAGAGCAAATCCTACTAGCCCAGGGAAAAATTATGTGGGCTGCTACTTCTCTGGGCCATGCCCCTTCTAATCCCCCACCCATATATCATTTCTGTCTCCCTCCCCCTGATAAAATCAATTCTTTCACACACCTAGACATCTAGGCTCTCCTGCTCTTCTCTGCATTCTGGGCTTACTCCCTTGGCCTGTTAGTTAATAGGCTCCCACTCTTATCTGCACTGTGGGAGCACCTAGAGATTCAAAGCAGGGATCAGGACCCCACTGTGCTGTTCAAAAGGCCGTGGCCCCGATTTAGCTTTTTGATAGCTACTTGTGTATCTGCTTTTTAAACAGTTCTGAAAGTGACAGAGTGGGATCTGCTAATAGGGAACTCACTTAGGGCAAAACTCTGCCTATAGGGCAGGGGTCGGCAACCTTTCAGAAGTGCTGTGCCGAGTCTTCATTTATTCACTCAAATTTAAGGTTTCGAGTGCCAGTAACACATTTTAATGTTTGTAGGCGGTCTCTTTCTACAAGTCTATAATATATAACTAAACTATTGTTGTATATACAGTAAATAAGGTTTTTAAAATGTTTAAGAAGCTTTATCTAAAATTCAATTAAAATGCAGAGCCCCCCGGACCGGTGGCCAGGACCCAGGCAGTGAGTGCCACTGAAAATCAGCTTGCGTGCCGCCTTCGGCACGCGTGCCATAGGTTGCCTACCCCTGCTGTAGGGGAAGGGTGTGTAATAGAGTGATGAGAACCAGCACCAGCAGTTTGGTCACTGCCAGTCCAATTAGTTTCCCCAATTAGAGAACAGCGTGGTTGAGGGAAGCTGGGGCTCATTACCAGATCAGTCCTAGCTGGGGAGAATTAAGGTGCTCATTAACCCATTCACCAGAAGAGTAATAAGGCACGAAGGTAGGACATGTAAAGGGAGTAATGAGCAGAGAGTGAGTGAGGCTGGCTAGCAAGGCCAGGATAAAGGGAGCTCCCACCCTGGCCAATGAGGTTGAGGTTTGTATAGGACTGAAAATTGAGTTGCTGCACAGGACTGTGAAGGGTGTGTGATATAACACAAATAAACTACACATTGGGGTTACGGAGTGGAGGTTTACAGCTGTTTGTATAAGAAGATCGGAGCAGAGGGCTGTGCCCTGTCCCAGGCTGTTAAAGTCCCAGATTGTTTCAGTGCATTATTATTTATAATACAGTAGCACTTAACAGCATCAAACCCATTGTGCCAGGTGCTGTACATATGCATAGGCCTAATCTACACATCAGCTGGCACTGGCTTCATTGAGTGGTTTTAGTTATAGTGATGCAAGCCCTTGTGCAGACTCTTATTTTGGTATAAGTGTGCCTTATTTAGCTTGACCTGCTTCCAATCAACGTAACAATCATACCGAGCTCTCATAAAACGCTTTTCCTCAGTACGTCTCAGAGCACCTTACAAAGGAGGGGAGGCTCATGAGCTAGACAGAAATGAGGCTGGTGGAAACCAAAATAAGTGTGTCACACAACTGTTTCCACTGGTTTAACTTGGTTTAAAATCTCCCCTTCAATTAAACCCCTGCAGCTGTGTGTAGACAAGCCTGGAGTAAGAGACAGCGCTGCCTCATGGGGTTCACAGCTAGAGGCCCCAGTTACACATTTCACTTGCTTAAAGTTAGGTCCATGTTTAAGTACCTTGTTGAAGAAGGGCCTAAATAGACAGGGCATCTCATTATCTGCACTCTGCAGCTCGGAAACCCTGAGGCCTAAGTTCCCTCTAAGCTGCACGGCCGCACACCAGCCTATCAAGGGCCACGTAGGCAGGGAGAGGTGCCCTGGCCCGGCCCAGCCCTGCCATGGCCGTTGAGAGGTGCCTCTCCCCCGGCCCGGAGCTGCTGCAGCGAGAGAGGGCTGGGGGGAGTCCTCTCTCCCCGCCACAGGCCCAGGGCAGCCTGTACCCCAAAACCCTCCTCCCTGGCCCCACCCCAGAGCCTGTACCCCTCCACACCCAACCCTGAACCCTCTCCTGCATCCTGAACCCCTCATTCCCAGCCCCACCCCAGAACCTGCACCCCCAGCCAGAGCCCTCACCCAACCCTCTGCCCCAGCCCTGAGCCCCCTCCCACACTCAAACCCCTCAGCCCCACCCCCGCCACACATCACCTCCATATTGGTGCACATAACAAAATTCATTCCACACATGGATGTAAAAAAATTTGAAGGAACACTGTCTGGGGCCATAGCGATTCAGGGTTGGATTGGTCCCACTTATGTAATGTTACACAGGACCCCTAAGGGATGGCAACTCATGTTTTTTAAAGCTGTCCCCCCGCACTCCCCCGGCTTAGACTTGCATCGGGGCAAGGAAATACCAGAACCAGGAAGCCACAATCAGCTTCCTTGATTAACTATTATTCTTACCATAGCGCCTGTGGGCCCCAGTCATGAAACAAGACTCGGCCACTGGGCTAAGTACTGCAAAACATACAGTTTTGTCAGGCCCCGCCTCCACTGGGCCTGAGTTCCACATGAGTGCAATGAAGAATGCAGGCCTAAGACACATAGGGAGTTTGTGGCTAAAACAAGGTGCTGCACCCATGGCTTGTGAGGCCCAGTCCAGTGGCTTAACCACAAAACCAGCCTTACTGTCATTGCCTTTATATCAGCTTTAGCTTTGCTTGGAGTGGAGCTTCATTCTCCTCTAGCGAAATGCCACTCCCCTAGAAGTTTAATTCATAGAAGATCAGGGTTGGAAGGTACCTCAGGAGGTCTTCTAGTCTAACCCCCTGCTTAAGGCAGGACTAATCTCCAGACAGATTTTTACCCCAGTTCCCTAAATGACCCCCTCAAGGATTGAACTCACAACCCTGGGTTTAGCAGGCCAATGCTCAAACCACTGAGAAGTGCTTTGTAGTGTGCTAATCCCTTGGGAATGCAGCAAACACCCCCTGCAAAACGGGGGTTAAATCATGCATCCCTCCGCAGCTCTGGCTGAGCACAGGGAGGAGAAGTCACCCAGTTTGGGGTCTGGCTGCAGCTTCTCTCAGCAGGCAGACTGAGTGAGCTGCTGTTGCAACAGCCACTCCCCACTAGCAATGAGATGCAGATCTCCAAAGTGCCCTCCCATCCACTGCTGCTAGTGCTTCCTGAAGCTGCAGGGGGCAAAGAGGGGTCCTACCACCCATCCCAAGGGCAGGAGGAGCTATTTGACTAGGTGGCCCCTCTCCTGTTCTAGAGAAGCTTCTGGGGACCAAACCCTCTCGGCTGCAAGAGGTCTCTACTGTGTTCAGACGTTCCAGAGCCAAGAAGCAGCCTGCAGCGATAGGATGGCAAGTGTTCTGGGGTGGCAGATAGCAGACATGCCCACAGCACACCTACTGACCAATGCCAGCTGTGGAACAGCTAGAGCATTTGTATCCATCAGCAATATCAGTGCGGCGTCACGCAACCTCTCTGGGGCAGGGGCTCTTTTCTTTCTGTTGTGGGGGGCCTGGTCCATGATCAAGGCCCCAGCACTACAACAACAACTAGGGGGTCCCACATGCTCCTATAAAGCCATCATGATAACACCCTATGCTGCCATGCCCCTGACGGATTGCCAGGAGCAGCTACAGTACTCTCCAAACCAGCCAGTTTAGCCTTATGACAGGCTGCATCCATGTTTCTCCTGCTTTGAGGGCAGTGGGTCCCGCTTTCATTGGATAGAGAGACAAGATGGGTGAGATGTTTCATTGGATAGTAGAGAGACAAGGTGGGTGTGACAGGTTGGGACTCACCACCTGGCGCCTCCTGCTGGTTGTCTCTGGGAATTGCTCTGTCCAGTGGAGCACCCTCTCCTGGTGGTGTCCCATCCATCATCTCACCCTTGGTTGGCATCTGAGCCTGCGTCGCTCACCAGCTTGCAGCATCTTTTTCAAGCCACTGTCCTCCGGCAGTGCCCTTAGTCCATCCTCACCCCCTTCCGGGGTGAAGACAATCCACTGTCTCTCTGCACCCAGCAAATGTGGGCAACCGCACCTCCAAAGTCACACCCCTCTTGGCAGGGGGTTGGTGCAGCCCAAGATGGCCACTTCCATTGGCTGGGTGTAAGGCAATGGGGGGGACCCAGGCCCGCCCACTACTCTGGGTCCCAACCCAGGGACCCTCTAGTGGCAGCCATCCTGCCCTGCTTCTCTCCCTCCATCTGTCCACGGTCCCTGGACCATTTCCCCTTCGGCCCCTCACACCGGCTAGGCCCTTCCCCTCAGGGCCTGCAGCCAGGCTGACACAGGGCTGGAGTTCCCTTCTGCTCCCCTGGGCTTGCCCAGCGCTGTGCTGTCTCAGGTGCTAGTCTCTCAGCTCTGAAGACAGACCTTCCCCTCTCAAAGGCCTAGGACAGACTGCCTGCTCCCTCACTGAGCAGCCTTTTTATAGGGCTGAGCCTAGCCCTGATTGGCTGCCTCCAATCTGGACTCTGATTGGCTCCCAATAAGCCCTTCTCTTATTCGCTGTCCATTTGTGCAGGCCCACTGGCCTGCTGCAGCCTAAATTCTCTGGGAGTGGGGCAGTCGCCCCACTATAGTGGGTAAGATCATATCTTTCATTGGCTAGTAGAGAGACAAGGTGGGTGAGATCATATCTTTCATTGGATAGTAGAGGGAGAAGGTGGGTGAGATCATATCTTTCATTGGACCAACTTCTGTTGATGAGAGAGACATGCTTTCAAACTTACACAGAGCTCTTCTTCAGGTCTGGGAGAGACACCCAGTGTGTTACAGCCCAACGCAAAGTGGAACAGATTGTTTAACATAAGTAGCTAACACATATTTCAAGGGACCATTCAAGGTGAAGTGGCCAGTCATAGGAGCAAAAGGAGAAAAAGAAAAGCTGGGGGTTAGTGGGTTACAGATTGTTGTAATGAGCCGTAAATCCAGCGTCTCTCTTCAGTCCATGATTTTTGGTGTCCAGCAGAGTTAGGAATATAAGCGCCCAGAGTGATCGCTTTGTGAAACGTGTTCACCCACAGGGGATGTGGTGCTTGTGTCTTTTATCATTGTTTTGTGCAGGTTCATTCGGGAGTGTAGTGATTATCTTGTTTCCCCCACACAGCTGTGATTGGGATGCACTGGGTGAGGCATGAGACGGGCAGGGTTCAGGAAGCTGCTGTCCTTGGTACTGACGAGAAGCATGTGCAGGCTGGACAGAAAGCCACCTCCTTTCCCAGCTCCTCTCTAAGGCCCCTTTCTCTTCTCAGCACTTTCTGTGCCATGGAGCTCTGCTTCTTGGACTGTTTCCTTTGGCCTCGCAATGCAACACTGAGCCTGTGAGAGCTGGCATGCCAGCACTGTCCTACCCACCCTGACCCCCTTTGCTATGTCTCACTCAGATCTATGATTATTATTCTGGGGAGAGATCTCTGGCTGGTGCTAGACAAGAGCTGAAACTAGGTGATCACAGTATCAGAGGGGTAGCGGTGTTAGTCTGAATCTGTAATAAGCAACAGAGGGTTCTGTGGCACCTTTAAGACTAACAGAAGTACTGGGAGCATAACTTTCGTGGGTAAGAACCTCACTTCTTCACGAAAGCTTATGCTCCCAATACTTCTGTTAGTCTTAAAGGTGCCACAGGACCCACTGTTGCTTTTTAGGTGATCACAGAGGTCCCTTCTGGCCTTGGAATCGATGCTGTCTCTTGCCTGCTCACACTGACTGACTTCAGCGCAGCAAGCGCAGACAGCAGGGGCCCTTCTCCCTTTATGTGCAGCCTGGATCTGGCCTCCGACGCGCTCCTGTTCTTTGCTTTCATGTGATCTGCTGCCTTTTGTTCACTCCTGCCAGGTTCAGATAAAGCCCCAGCAGCTCTTCACTCACCGACACGACTTCTTGTGGGGACCGCACTACGGTGTTAGACAGGACGCTTGCTCCTTTTGATCCCTGGAAACCTTTAACTGCAGCTCCCAAGGGGAATCCAACATGCGTCTCTGAACATGAAATACACTCACGGAAGCGGAAGGGATGGAACTTTTAATACATGGAGGGGCACGATGTGGGTGGGGCGGAAGCCATCACCTTGCTCCTTGAGCCCCAGCATAGAGCTGAGGGGGAACATGGCCCCTGAGCACAAGGGGTCCGGCTTGCACAGCCAATGGCACTCAGCCCCCCACAGGATGGGGAGCTGTGCCCCAGCCCTGCCCCGGGGGCTGCTGGCCTCCAGCTTTGTAAAGGGGGCACGAGGCTCAATGCTGGGTGCCCCCTTCCCTCACCCCAGGCACTCTGCACGCACCAGCAGTGCCCATAGAGGAGGCTCCTCCAGCCACCTGTTTACTCACTGCACCTTCTCCCATCCACCCCGACAGGCGGCTCAGCGACACAACATTGCCTAGCCTGCCTCCGGCGCGCTAGCAGCAGGACACGCTGGCCAGATGATAACCAGGGAGGGCTGTACCCCGGCCAGCAGCGCTGCCACCCTGTGGAGTATCGCAGTTCAGGGTCTGCTAGCCGAGCTAGGCCGGACAGCAGCCGAGCGGTGGCTGCGGACATGCTGGGGACCTGTCTCGGCCCTGTCGTGTTGCTTAAAGACCATCCTTTGCCGAGTAAACCGGGATACGGTTTCTAAAAGAAACCCATTTGGGGCGGGGACACCAGACATCGAAGTGTAGAAGCTGGAAATATGCATAAATGACGCGGGAAAGGGGGGAGATAAGAAAGAGGGAGGTTGCTATTTTAAGGACAAGCTCTAGTTGTAAAGCAATCATCTCCCAAACATGGCTAGTTTTTGGCTCCGTGCCCTCAAGTCAGCAAGAAGCGGCTGTGTTTTCTATTCCGGTCACACTGAATGCTTCTTACCAATCTATCCATCTTAATCAGAGCCTACCAATGCTTGCAGTCCCACTGCGACGGAGGGCTGGTAAGGCACAAGTGGGGGGGGGGGGCGAGATGGGAGCTGCTATTAAATAAGGAGGATTCAGTGTGAACCCCAAACACCCCCAAATAACCCAGCCCCTCTTCTCCCCTAATTCTACAGGGAGGATCCTTGGGGTGATGGTGAAAGGGAGGATGGGAACGAATGCCAATCGCACTGCCAGGTAGGGACATGCTCCAAGGTGCAGTGGCGAGCCCTTTATGGAAAGCCGAGGGACCCCAAGGGAGTAGTGTCTACGCTGCTCAATGTTAAAGACCTTTTGCTCATTTCATCTGCATTCTGACGCTGCTGCAGTGGCCGGACAAAATGCCTCCCACGTCACCGATTTCCCAGACTCCCTCTCTCGGTTCTCCCCTTTCCACGGCTTACCTCCCCTCCCTCCCACCCACGCCACACAGCAACCGTACGATACTGCAGAGAGGATTTTGCTTCTGGAGTGATTGCAGCTCGGTGCCTGAAATGACCCTCCACCCCCGACTCCGCCGCTTCCTCCTCAGGCACTGAACTGTGAGGTTTAATGAACGGCTGGCTGGGGAGAGCTTCAATCCGCACCAGAGTGGGGACAGATGCACTCAAACAAGGCTCCATAAAGGTTATATTCTCTGCACTCTCTCCAATCCCATACACCGCACGCTGTCACCTACAGTAGTGAACACACAAACACATCCATGTGCATGGAACACAACAGTCACAGGCACGTACCCTGCACCCACAGTACGCATGCACCTGCATGCGCACACACAACTCACATGCAACACAACATGTGCACACACCACTCACCTGCACCACGAAACACACGCACATTGTGAAACACATGCACACACCACTCACCTGCATTGTGAAACACACGCACACAACATCCATCGCTGTTCACCCATAACACGCATACATGCACCATTCACACGTGACACAACACATGCACACACCACTCACCTGCACCGTGAAACACACACACACAACACATATCTATCACTGTTCACCCATAACACGCATACATGCACCATTCACACGTGACACAACACATGCACACACCACTCACCTGCAACATGAAACACAAGCACCTGTAACACAATATTCACACCGAACACGCACTCCACTTTTGCAAGATGGAACAACACATCCACTCACTGTTCAGACAACACGCATCAAACCACACATATGCTCACGCCACTCATATGCAAGACAACACACCCCACTCACAAGCATTCATGCTCTTCTCAGACATCCAGACCGTGGGACTCCAGAACCGAGGCCTTTCAAATGACCTTGTTAGCAAAGCCTTTATAATCAGCCAGTGTTCACACTTTACGCTGCAAGGATTTCCCCTTAAACTTCACCTTCAAAAATCAGATGTCCCTGAAGCCCCAAAAGACAAGGTTTTTTTCTGCTCAAAAAGCACAAGTGGTTAGGCGCTTGGTTTTCATCTTTTCCTAAGTATAACATTTCTCCAGAAGCACTGCCCAAGAGGGCTTAGCAGGATTCAGAAAGAAGTAGATATTTAGATGGAGAGCAAGACTTTGATTCTTCCTGGTGCAGGGCATAATCCAACCTCTAAATCTTGGGGGCTGAGAGGACATGTTCCCTGGGGGCAGGTTCCTCACATCTTCCTCTGAAGCATCTGTTATGGTCATTGTCCTACATTTCAGTGCCCTATGATGCAGCCTGGGTCACTGCCACACAATTCCCAGCTCTTCCATCAATACGTCCAGTCAGCCAGAGCAAGACAGGTTACCTCTCTGTGACTCAACTTCTCCACGTGCACAATGGGAACAGTCTCGGCTGGCCAGGACATTTGTCATCAAAAAATTAAATTCTCAATGAAAAAAATACCAAACAAACCCCAAACCTTGAAAAGTTTTGGGGATTTTGACCCCCTATCGAGCTGATCAAAATTTCTCTCCAATCAAAAGTTTTTGTCCAAATATTGACATTATTTGGAATGCTGAGACACCAGTTATTTGGTTTGGGTTTTTTTCAAAAATACCCATTGTCTTTAATGCAAGTTTGGCCAGCTCTAATCCTTTCACAACAGCATTGTAGAACTAGTAATTAATTACAGGCCCTGGTGAAAGGTGCAATTTTATTAATTAATTTATTATTATTTCACTCTTTGCACGTCTGTTTCCTGCTAAGGAGATTTCCCTTTGAGTGACTTTGGCCCTGATTCATCAAGGCGCTTAAGCATGTGCCTAGTTTTAGGGACATCTCCACTGCACATTCCTTTCAGCAGCGGGTAGAGTACGTATGGTCCACATGCCCCCAGTATGGGTATAAACAGCAGCATAGACTGTGAGCTACTGCTTAGGTGAATGGGGAGATATGATATTATGGAGGGATAAGACAGATATTAAGGGGGGTATGATAGCGGTCTATAATATGAATGTTATAGCGGAAGTAGTGTGATTTACACCTTTACATAACACAAGAACAAGGGGTCGCCCAATGAAATTAATAGGCAGCGGGCTTCAAACAAACAGAAGGCAGTACTTCTTCATACAACGTACAGTCAACTGTGGAACTCATTGCTAGGGGATGCTGTGAAGGCCAAAAGGTAAACTGGATTCAAAAGGTAAACTGGAGGATAGGTCCATCAATGGTAATTAGCCAAGATGGTCAGGGATGCAACCCCGTGCTCTGGGTGTCCATAAACCCCCTGACTACCAAAAGCTGGGACTGGATGAGAGGGGATGGATCACTCAATAAACGGCCTTGTTCTGTTCATTCCCTCTGAAGCATCTCACGCTGGCCACTGTCAGAAGACAGGATACTGGGCTTGATGGGAAATTGGTCTGATGCAGTATGACCGTTCTTATGGGTAAAGACACATCTGAAGTCTGTGAGTTTGGACCCAGGTATGTACTCTATACCCCTTCTACTTGCCCAAGCATTGCCTCCCTACCTACACCTACACCGCCCAGTCGTTCCCCCAATGATTCCCCCCTGCTACATGTAGTTACATATCACAGTGTGGGTGCATCCTTCGTTTCACCGGGGGGTGTAGCTACACATGCCCTACACTGGCGCTGGCAACAGTCAATGGGAATGGGTCAGGGAGGGTGGCACCATGGTAAGCAGAGCTGAAGAAATTCTAGCCAAGTCAGCATGAGGATTTTAGAGCGCTGAGAAGAGTCTTCTTTTCAACAGGAAGGAACTCTCCACTTGAACGACAGCAAACATCCCAGGCTTGGGGGGTTTGGATCCAGGATTTTAGCTCTGCCTCTTGGGCCACATTCTCCATCCCACCTCAGCCTCTTTGGGTCTCTGGGGCAGACTCAGTAGCTTGCAGACCCCTCCAGTGTAAAGGGGGTTCCTCCCTGGTAGCACAGAGCTCCAGAACGGCACGGGGCTGCTGGTCCAGGTGCAGCCCTCGGGGTAAGGAGTGGGTCCAAAGAGGGAAGATCTTGCTGCACTCTGGCTATTCTCTGATGTTGAAATGTCCCCTTGGGGCTGTTCTAGTTTATGCTGGGGACCTGGCAACCCCCCCAGAGTATGATCCCACCTTGCCCTCTCCACCCCATTCTTGAGCGGAGCAGAGAAACTGGCTACCAAAGATGTAAATAATCAAAAGAAAAGTGGGGCCCAACCTGAATAAACCCACCTGCTCTCTAGAGTTAACCTTATGTGCTCATCCAAGCTGCAGTCCTGCCTCCAGCATGCCCGGCCCTGCACTCTCCTTTTTCAATTCTGTGCTCCATGCAGTCACCTAGATGGGAGGACAAACACTGGCCTGCTACCCCAGGTGGTTCCCTTCATGACACACTCGATGCATTTCATGCAGAGTTGAGTGGGCACTTGCCAATGATCCAGATCAGAGTGGTGCCCATTATTCTAGTGGGATGGACCAGCCAGAAACCACCACCGAGTGAATGCTTTACATCCACACACATCCATCCGAGGTCCTCTAAGGCAGCTTTTGCACGTTAAACAGTGTCTCTTCAACAAATCCACACTCACCATGGCCCTGATGCAGCAAAGCACTTAATAATAATACTTAGCTCATATATAGTGCTTTTCATCCGTAGATCTCAAAGCATTTTACACAAGCGGTGAGGATCATTACCTCCATTTTACAGGTGGGGAAACTGAGGCACGGGGAGATGGCACACTGGCTTAAGTCCATCCCTGTTCAGCAAGCCATGTGCTTAAGCTCTATTGAAGTCCATGGGACTTAAGTATGAACTTAAGTGTTCTGCTGAATAGAGAGGGACTGCTGAATGGGGGGCCAGCCTCGCATGATGGACTAGCTGGCCAGGCGCCACTGGGAGTGACTCCACTGAATGGGGTGGGGAAGGAATTGTGGGTCTCATTTGTCCTGTGGTTTGCTCTGCGGGCACTGCCCCTTGCTCAGGGTGGGCTGTTAAGTTACAATCTAGCCCCTAGAGAATCTGCCGCCTAAAATAACCTCTGGCTTTAATCACATTTGCAGAAGAAGGTTAACTGCAGGATCAAAGAGCTAGCGAGTCAATGGGGGTGTGGGGGGGGATTTTTTTCCCCTCCCTGTCCCGTCCTGTAGGTGGCCTTTTCAGAAAGCACCGCAGAAGGGTCGCTGGTGAAGGTGTCTGAGGAAGAACAATGGAAACATGAAAGCAGCTCTACACCATGGACCAGCTACAACAGGACGAGTGCATAACTAAAGGCCGTGTTCTCATTCAGATCTCACCGCAAAGGTGGGTCTGCTCAGCACTTCGATGGAATACCCAGGGCTTAAATTCATATATAGAATATTTCCCAGAGCCCCCCCCACCATGTATCTTCCCCCCCTCCACCCCCATGTGTCTCCCCCCCAACATGCTGTAAAAACTCCAGGAGGATTGAAAATATTTACCCGAGCGCCGTTCCGGACAGCTCCAGCTGAATTTATGCTCTGGGGACACCTAAGATGCAGGAGATAATATCTGTGCTTATGTTCTTTTGAGGGCTTGTCTACACTTAAAACGCTACAGTATAGCCCAGGGGTGGGCAAACTATGGCCCGTGGGCCACATCTGGCCCGCAGGACCCTCCTGCCCGGCCCCTGAGCTCCTGGCCCAGGAGGCTAGCCCCTGGCCCCCCTTGCCCTGCCCCAGCTCACTGCTCCACTGGCTGCTCTTGGTGGTGGGGCTGCGTGCGTGCCGGGCAGCGCAGCTGCAGAGCCGCAACCCGACCCAGTGCTGTGTGCTGCGCGGTGGCGTGGCTGGCTCCAGACGGGCGGCGCGGCTGCCTGTCCTGCTGCTCTAGACTGCGCCACCAGCCACCAGTACTCCAGGCAGAGGGCAGGGGAGGTTGGATAGAGGGCAGGGGAGTTCGAGGTGGCGGTCAGGGGGCGGGGGTGTGGAGGGGAGGGATAGCTCAGTGGTTTGAGCATTGGCCTGCTAAACCCAGGGTTGTGAGTTCAATCCTTGAGGGGGCCACTTAGGGATCTGGGGCAAAATCAGTACTTGGTCCTGCTAGTGAAGGCAGGGGGCTGGACTCGATGACCTTTCGAGGTCCCTTCCAGTTCTAGGAGATGGGATATCTCCATAAGGGTCGGGGAGGTCAGAGGGTGGGGAACAGGGAGGTTGAATGGGGGCAAGGGTCCCAGGGGGCAGTCAGGAAGGAGAGGGGGGTTGGATGGGGTGGCGCAGCCTCCCCTAACCAGCCCTCCATACAATTTCAGAAACCTGATGTGGCCCTCAGGCCAAAAAGTTTGCCCGCCCCGGTATAGACACTACTTACAGGGGTTCTCCTGTCAGCGTAGGTAATCCACCTCCAGCTACACAGGGATTTAGGTCGGCTTACCAACGCCGGTTAGGGGTATGAATTTTTGACTGTAGTTAAACCAACCTAATTTTCTAGTGTAGACCAGGCCTGCGTCAGTACTCAACCAGCACCCAGGACTATTGTGCTATGGGACGCTGTGCTGCTGGGGGCCGTGCTGTCCCTCAGATGAGATGGAAAAGTGAGACTCTGATCCCTTGTGGCCAAAACTCTTTTTGCAGGAGTATGGGTGTTAAACCTGGTGTCCTGGGGAAATTCCAGCCTGAGCAATTATAGTCACACTACATTCCCTCTGAAATTTCAACTGAATGGAATGATCTTCATTTCTTGTCCTAAAATAGTTGTTCAGTGTTGCTATGTGTTGTTATTAATAACAAGTGTAAATAAGGGGATGCACACCCCTAATGAGAGAAGTTTCTAGGGTATATTTTACCCTATTTGAGATCTATTCCAATTGTTCTTACTACCCTTGAGGAACAGAGGCTAGGCGCATAATGAATGACTGGCTAGTGTATGTGAGCACCGCTGCCCTCTACTGGATAGACTCAGAATTGCTTCGCTATTGGACTTCACCCTTAGCTTAACAGCTATGGAAAAGTCTCCTTTTGTTCTAGTAGTAGACTCCTTTTCTTTTGGAGCAGGAAGATCTATGAAGCTCCAAGTAGCCACATTATGATGTATAGTGGCAACCACAAAGCCCCAGATAGCGACAGAATTGTTTTTAGAGATCATGCAAGAGAATGCCAAGTAATCTTATTAACACACCAAACCAGATTTTCCCATCAATTCTGAATCCCATCGTTTAAATCTCTGTTGTAAAGGAATCTAATTCTTGATATTCTTAAGACACAGGGCAAGTCCCTACTCTTTAAACAGGCTGAACACTAAAAATGGTGCTACAGAATTCTTTGACATCAGCCTCCGATAGACACTCTCCAGCATAACCCCACTCAGGATTGTGGCACAAAATAAGGGCAGGGTGGAGGGCTCCCGGATATATTATTGAAAGAAACCGCTACTAGCTACAGACAGGCTTCCACACAGCTTGAGTTCTAGCTTTATTTCCTTTGTTTACCAGGGTCAACACTCTGTTTGGAACTTTGTACACTTCATAGAGACATCTAGTGGCTAACTATTACACTACAAGTAAAGAGACCTTTACAGGTCCCATTCTTCTAAAGGCTGCGTGACCTACTGTGTGGACTAGCTGCGTCACAAGCCAATATGTTTTTCTACAAGCACAGAATACTGCTAGGGTTCAATCTGAATTATGCTATTTCAAGGTCTGATTTCCCATAAACTACTGAAGCTGGAAACAACTCCTATGCATCAGGTTCTACTGCTAATGGTTCATTCCCTACACCTTGCTATGGACACCAGTCTCTCGGGAGGACAGGCCACAATCAGGACAACGGCTGAATCTGATCAAAGGAGCCTGGGTAGTGACAGAGCTGTTGCATGGTTTCCTCAAGTCAAACTGAGTCGGTGAATGGAGGCCACTCTGTCACCAGCCAGGTTGCTTTCTTGCAAGCTGACACAGGCTGTCCCCGCTGCTTAATCTTTCCTTGAGTCGACAGCCAGCCAGTCTGCAGAGCCTGCCCCCAGCTGATTTAGACATCAGCTGCAGCATGGAGGCCCAGCTGGGCTTTCCAAATTGGCTGTCATTATAAAAAAGAAGGTGTCCCAGGGTAGGGGACGAGAAAAAGGAGTCATTGTACATTTGGGAGAACTGAAGTGTGTGTGTGTGGGGCGGGGGGGGAGAGGAGTGATTGCTGGAGCAGGTGGAACTACACAGCAAATATTAATAGCTTCTTGGAAAGCAATGGGCCAAATCCCCCCTGGTGTAACTTCATGGAATACCGGGGAGGAATCTTGAGTGTGCAGTTTGGAGGCGATCGCAAGGCAGCCCAGAGCAGGGCCTGTGTCCCAGGATATGTCTTCCCTGCAGAGTTTACCCATGTCAGAGGCAACAACACAAATAGGTTTGATAGTGCCTGTTGGCCACAGCCCCATGTTTGGGATGGTGAGGTACAGCTCTGTCTCCTGGGGGGTATGCTGGAAAGGCACCATCCCTGCTATGCTGGTGGTTCCCACAGTGCACTGTGCTTTTGGATAGCCCTGCCACCGTGACCCCACCTCCTCCTGCCTGGGTGGGAGTGACTGCCCCTGACGGAGCATGCAAGGCAGGAGGTGGGGATGGTGGGTAAGAAAGGAGCCACGCACCTGCCTCCACCTACTCAGGAAAGGACAAGACACAGTCTGTCCCAGCAAGGCCAATCCTCGGAGCCATTCCTCCAAGGACCTCAGTGAATTTTACAAACATTGTTTCACAAGGCCTCACACCAGCCCTGTCATTCGGATCCATGTTCCGGAGGGGCACAGCCGGGTTCATCAACTTGCCCACGGACACACGTCAAGACAGGAAAAGAACCCAGGCGTCCTGACTCCAACCACTGCCTTCTGTAATCCATAGAGTTACCTAAGCCTTCTATTCAGCACTAATGCCAGGAACCTACAGGCCTGTATCCTGTAAGGCATTAGCTTAAGCAGTGAGCACAAGGCTTTGAGACCCGTGAACTTCAGCATAGATAAGTTCCCCGGCGGTGACCCTGAGTTTTGGGACATTGGAAACATTGTAACCACAGGAACACTGAACCGATACTAGGGTTGGATATTTTAGGATAGTAATGTTGGCAGAAGCTTAACCATGAACTTCCCTTGGTAACGAATTGATATATAAAATAATAGGTTAAGATCATTAATATACTAACCCAGGGGTTCTCAAACTTCACCGCACCGCAACCCCCTTTTGACAACAAAAACTACTACATGACCCCAGGAGGAGGGACCGAACCCTGAGCCTGCCCAAGGCCTGGTACCCCAAGTGGGTGGGCCAAAGCCAAAGCCCAAGGGCTTCAGTCCCAGTTGGAGGATCTGTAACCTGAGCCCAACAGCCTAGAGCTGTGGGGCTCGGGCTTTGGCCCTGGGCCCTAGCAAGTCTAACACCAGCTCTGGCGACCCCATTAAAATGGGGCCGTGACCCTCTTTGGGGTCCTAACCCACAGTTTGAGAACCGCTGTACCAACCTATAGGATAAGGACGACCCAACATTATTAGTGTGAGGACGTTAGATATGGCCAAAGGAGGCTGGGTATTTGCATGACTATTCATGACAGCCCCTAGGCCCTATAATAGGCCACACCACCATGCAAAGAGGAGATCTGGACCATCACTCTCGTTCGGCATGCCAGGGACAGTACAGGGCCTATGCCTCTTACCACCAGATCCCTAAGAAAGGGTGTGAGTATATATGTGAGGAATGATGCAAGATATTAGTTTAACTTTGCTATTTCTTTCTGTGGTTTGGAGCATTTGTGTCTTCACTAATTGTGCTAATAAAATAGCTTGGAGTTTTGCTTTGCCCTGGATGGGAGGGTTTTCGCTCTGCACACTGGGGTTCCCAACCAGATATGGAACTTGATCATTTTGATTTTTGTTGTTCCTGATTGTGGGACTGACGCCCTACCACCCCCAGCTCTTTAATTAGTAATTAATTGGAAATCAATAATAATCAGTAACCACTAACGACTCGGGCAACACCTCTTCCACTAGAGAGATTTGGATTGCAGCACATTTCATCTTGTCTCTGCCCCAAAGTTCTGAGCTAGCTCCTCCCCATAAGAGTACTTTCTCCTCTGATTTGGGGACTCCAGCAAATTCCTCTGATCTTAGTACAGATTCTGCAGTGTAAAGGACTCTGTCCAGGTCAGTTTTCCAAGAGACCAAGAGTATCCCCCCTTCTGTTTCTGTGTATTATCATCATGGCAAATCCCAAAGGGATGTAGCGGATCAAGCGCCCCCTGGCTCTACCTCTCGCTTGGTCTGTAAGATGATCTGGCTGGATATTTCATTGATATGCATCGTTGGTGATCTTAGCGCACCACCAAAGGATGTGGTGCCCACATAGAGGGATTCTTTGCTTAACATCTCAATGACAGGTCCATACCAATAAAGCCACTGACACCGAACCAGTGCTGATGGAGGTGGTTGCTGGGTTCGGCTTTGAATATTCTCACTTGTGAACTTGTCCTGCCAATTAAAATGAAACAGCGGATAAAGGAGAATGGAAAACGTCTGTCTGTATGTGTGTGGGGTGGACTGAACAAATTATGTCTGACCGTTGGACAAACAGGATACCCCTTTTCCCTCCTGCTCACTGCCCACAAAGATTTATGATGTGAAAATGGAAATTGTTCCTATAA
The DNA here is from genome assembly GCF_027887155.1 of Malaclemys terrapin pileata. Lineage (NCBI taxonomy): Eukaryota > Metazoa > Chordata > Testudines > Emydidae > Malaclemys > Malaclemys terrapin. The sequence goes on along the minus strand of NC_071507.1, from coordinate 199,669,420 downwards.
ATCCTGAACCTTTGTCTTTCGCTGGGGGTTTTATAGGAACGCCCTCAAGTACCACTAAACCAATATTTCTATCACAGCAACCACTCAGTCTGAATCCTTGTGTGTGGAAGGAAGTACTGGGGGAATTAGGGAATCCCAGATAGGTGCTCCCTCTCAAGGGATGAGGGATTCTCAAGTTTTCCTGGCTCTTGGGGAGCTGGTGCCTGGGCCTCAGCGTATTGACAGAGGACTGGTCAGGTTATCAGCACTGCTTGGAAGATTCTGAGCTGCAAAAAACTGACCAGAGCCTAAGATTCCAGGCTGAGGAAAAGACTGTCCGGTCCTTTCTTGGCAGGTCTTTGTCCTAGGAAGCAAAGGCGAAGGCACTCACCTGAAATTTCTAGAGGGACCCTGCTCTGCCACAGTGTTGCCCTATATCCTTGGGCAAATCACTTAATCTCTCTGTGCTGCAGTCCCCCATCTGTAAAACGCGGATGACAGTGCTTTGTTTCTCCACCTTGTCTACTTCAACAGTGAGTTCCTCAGGGCAGGGACTGTCTTACAAGATGTAGACACAGTGCCTAACGCAATGGGGTCTCAATCTCAATTGGGTCCTCTTGGCCCTAAAGTAATATAAATAATCTTACTGCTCTTTCACCAGACCACCCATTTCCTCCTCCATTCATAAATCTGTGTGTCGCTGGAAACCTTTGTCAGAATCGATCTCCCCAGTAACTTAGTCCATTATTGACTCCCATCATTAGCTACTGCAAAATGATACATTTCCCCTCATCATCATGGTACAACTAATGCACATAATAAATGCAATTTCATCCAGGTAACAATCCTACTTTGCCTTTCTGTAACACTGGGGATCTCAAAGCACTTTGACAAACATTAATGCATTAAGCAGAAATAGGACCAAACCAAAGAACAGGATCTGCACATCCAGAAATTTGGATCCTGACAGGAACCTCATTGCTTGGGCCCATCTGTAGAATTTAGCTTCCAGGAGGTGGGGAAACTGAGGCACAGAGCGGTTACTCAACGTCACAGAGTAAAACAGTGGCAAAGTTGGGAATACGTTCTAGAAGTCCTGATTCCCAATCCAAGATACTCTGTCTGCAAAGTCTAAACTAGTGAGGGGTCTGGGCGAATAAGTGGCCATCTTTAAAATGAGAGATCATTTGAGGGTTTGGGAGAGTCCTTTGAATCCCAGAAGGCCCTGCTCCCCGGTGAGACTTGCTAACTTTGGGCCCAACCCCAGTCTCCATTGAAATCAATGGCACAACCCCCAGTGAAGCACTGTACATACACATTGTATGGAGCAGTTCCTAGCCCAAAGAGCTTCTGATCTAAACATACAAAGGAAGTATTATTATCTCCTTTATATTTGAGGAATAGAGGCATAGGGAGAAGAAACAGCTGGCCCCGGGGCCACGCAAGGTGTCTAGGGCAGAGTCAGGAATTGAGGCCAGCTCTTCGGAGTCCCGCTCCAGTATCTTAACCTCAGAGAGCATCCTTCTTCTCTCCTCATGGCTCACAGCCTCATTGGGACGACTAACAAACCCACTGGCAGAAAGCAGGAATGGTGCCATGTGATTCACAAACTATGACATGGCTGATACTAGTCAAATTTCTGCGTTGACGAATGCCATTCAAGGATCTCTCTTGGATCCTGAACGTTACCACCACACGCCCTGATCCTGCAGTGAGCTATGGGCGGTGGCAGTCCCCTTCCCCTACACAGGCCCCGTTGAAGTCAGTAGGGCTCTGCGTGGCTCTCAGTGCAGGGTCAGGGATTAAGAAACCTGAGACTGCCTGGTGGTCCCTGATTTCCCAGGTTGTTTTGCTTAACATCTCTCCTGCCCTGAGGTTGATCTTCTAAACATCTCCTCCCCATACTAGCCATGGTGACTTGCCATGCTGATCTCTGGCCGAGCACCAGCAGCTCCCACCGAGTCTACGCAAACTGCCTGTGTCCAGCACCACTCCAGATCAGCCTCTTTTCTGTTCAAGTTTCCAATCAGCAGCACTCTCTGAATGCACAAGGCAGCAGCCCTCCCCTGCCTGCCGAGAGGGGGAAGGGTTACAAAAGGGAACATGCAGCTTTCGGAAGCATGACAGGCCCGATGATGACAGGGACGCCCTCTCACTGAGCCGGCACACGATTTAGAGCCACCCAGGGATTCGGTGCAGAGCTCGGGGCCTGCACGCGCGACTGCCTCAGCCTCAGCAGGCCTTGAAATCGTTGGCTGGGGAGGATCGCATCAGGCTGAGTGCGCTGTGGATCACACGCCTGGCGCTGGGGAGGTGCGAGTGTGCATTCGAGAGCATGTGTGGGTGTCTTCATAAGCACAGGCAGGCAGGAGGGTCGAATGCAGCAGTTGCACCTCGGCAGGAAGCTCCTTGGTTCAGTCCCTCATCATTTATCACACTATCTTTTCGCCGCTGCGGTTTGCAGCTTCAGAAAGAGGAGGATAAAGAGCCATCCCCTCTCTTTTCTCAGCCTCTCGCTCTTCCCCTCCGATCACAGTCAAAAGACGCTCGAGTCGACACTCCAGCTCAGGGAGGATGGGCAGCGTGCTCCGCTCAGCCATTCCTTGCTGGACCCTGAGGGTCCCTTGTTCAGGATCCAGCCCCCCTCTCCATTTGCTGAGATGTCCCCGGTGAATGGGTACTTCAGAAATCAAAGCCCCGAGGTGCCACATCAAGGAACATCACTGAAAGATTGATCAGTCATGTCTGCATTGCATGGGGATCCCCAGGAACCACTGAGCTCAGTGTACAACCTGGGGTCAGTTTTCCAGGGGCTGGGTTATAGTTCCAAAACCCGGTCAGGGAAAGGTTCCAAAACCCGGAGGGAAAGGTCCCCAGCGCATTAATTGGAGCATCCTCACTGAGCTAACAAATTCTTAGATGTACCCTCCCCCCTCATCTATCCTGGAACAGTCCACCTGAAATGCTGCAGTTGAGACCACCCACCACTCCCAACCCTTCTTCCCTCCCTCCTTCCTTTCACATCAAGGTCAAGCCCTAAGCTTCACCACTCAATCGCTGCACAACTCCGCTCCTTCGTGGTACATCTCTGCTCTCCCTTCTTGCTACACCCTCCTCTCTGTCCACTCTCAGATTCATGCCGCCTCTTGCACCACTTCCCATTCTCACGCGGTAAGTGACTGTAAAGCAGGCAGGAGCTGGCTTTTATGAACTGCACAAGCACGCAACTCAGCCTGAGACTGCCTGGACCCCTGGGGAAAAAAATCAAGTTCACCCTGGCCAGGCTCAGAGTCTTAACACAGGTACTTGCTCAGCCACTCCCATGCTAGCATTATCATTTGCACAGCCACCTCATACCAACATGATATCATCTCATTTGCATAGCCCCGCCCATGCTTATATTACATCACCATTTGCAGAGCCAACCCCCCTCCGAGTAATTTGATAAGAACCTCATCACATCCCTCATTCAAATCCCTGTTCGGAACCCACCAGTTTAGTTGATCCGTCTTACAATGCTTCCTCCACTGTCTCTGAACTGTTTGACGCTGTATCTGATGCAGTGTCCTGCCTTGGGTACGTGGCCCCCTTCACCACAGCAGCCGAGCACCCCACAGTCTTTAATGTGTTTCTCCTCCCAATGCTCCTGGGAGGTAGGTAGTGCAATTATCCCCATCCATAGACAAGCTGAGACACCCAGAGACGCAGGCCGGGTCTACAAGTAAATCTTAGGTCGACCTGGCTACGTTGCTCAGGGGTGTGAGTAATTCACATCCCTAGAGATACAGTGAAGCCGACCTAAGCCCTGGTATAGATACCACTAGGCTGAAGGAAGAATTCTGTCGCGCTAGCTACCGCCTCTCGACAGGACGGATTATCTATAGCCATGAAAAAATCTCTTCTATCACATGTGGTGGTGTCCATGGCATAGATAGAGTATGTCTACACTAGAAAGGCTACCGTGGCATGACTGCACCACTGGAGTGTAGACAGTATTGTGATGCTGTCTTCTGTTGACCTAGCCTTGTCTACACTGCTTGGAACTTTTCACACCCCTGAATGACATCGTCAGGTTGACCTAACTTTCGAGTGTAGACCAACCCTACGCAACTTGCCCAAGGTGACACAGGAGACTTGTGGTGGAGCAGGAACTGAAGCCAGGTCTCCCACAGCCCAGCCTAATGCTCTAGCCACGGGACAGTTATCCCTCTCACAGATAAGATTCAGCCTTCTTTTACCTCCCTGCAACCCTATTGCTTCTAAGTAGTGTAGGCGAAGGAAGACTTTGGCCCATTAAGGGTATGTCTATCCCTCAGCTGGTAGAGTGCTTCCCAGCATGGGTAAACCGACATGCACTCGCTCTGCTTAAGCTAGTGGGCTAAAAATAGAAGCGTGTCCGTGGCAGCTCAGGCTGGTCACCTAAGCCCCGGTTACGCACGTGGGTGGCTGCCTGGGCCGCCGTGGCGAGGCTGCTATTTTTAGTGCGCTAGCGTGAACAGAGCTACCCTGTGTCTGTCTATTGGTGCATTCTCCCAGCTGTAGTCTGGACGCCCCTTAGTCTGTCAGCCAGCAGGTTCGGCAGGGGTAGGCCCTTGACCTTTGTGTCTGTAACGTGAACACTCGTTGCACTCTAACAGCCTGCGCACCCCAGCATGCTGGTCTCCTGAATCCCTGACTAGACCCAAAGCCAGTCCAGGAAACACGGGCCCCCTGATGCTATATGTATGCGTGGGGGCCGGGGAGAGAGGAACCTGCACCCAGGGGAAGCGCGAGTTCAGAACCTTCCTCTGCCGCATGCTCTTCCCTGTGTCGGGCTACCGGTGTCATGGGCAGAGTGGCTGGCTCAGCTCCCTCGGCTTCCCCCCAAAACTCCTGGTGGAAGGCAGCACTGTTTAAGGGTGACAGCAGGCTCCCGGGGGCCTTACAGGATAGCTCCGTTGAAGCTGAGGGACTGGAGAAGGAACTAGAGGGCCCCAGCGCTGGTGCGGAGGCACATGGATCTCTGGCCTGTGGCAGATCCCCGGGATCAATGTGGGTCTCTGGGGAGCTGTGGGCCCCACAAGGGGCAAACGCCCATCACCGTAGCTCCCACACCATCTGTGGGCCCTATACCGAGGCAGCAGGGTCAGCCGGTTATAGGAGGAAAAGACGCTGCCCGAGAGGTACGGGGACCCCCCTGCAGGGTGTGAGGAGAGGTTTGTGCTGGGGGAAGGGAGGGAGAAGTGTGGCGGGAGAGGGGTGGATCTCGTTCCAGCCCTGCACCCCATTTACACCTCTAGGACAGAGATGGGCCAGACCTACGCCTTTCAGATGTGCAGTACAGAGGCAATCAGAGGCGAGGCGCTGGCTCAGCTCATTAGAGATAGAGGCGTCAGGCCCCAAATTCAAATCCCTGTCTGGAGCCTAGGGCCGCTCAGAACTGGGATTATAGTTCAGGGCCATCTCTGCTGGTAGGTTATTTAAGGAGGAGGGGGGACCTTGAGGCGTAGGCCCCAGTTACACCTTCAAGGCACCAATAACAAAGCCCAGTGTGACGGGACTTGCCAAACCGCATGGCAGAAGCCACAGGTAAACAGCACAGAACCTGGTAGGAAAGGGAACATTTTCTCTCTTTCCCCTACAGCTGCCCTGTTCCTCTGCCCCAACAGCCTGCTTCGTGTCTACATGTCCCATTGGTGCACGGAGGAACAGATTCATCTGAGAAGGAAAAGGAGCCATGCACAGAGATACCTACACCGTGGCCTGAACCCGGCGAAAAGAAGAGACGCATGAAATCTGCAGGAGCCATTGAGCCAGCAGGAAGAGGCAGGCAAAGGGGTGTCTCCACAGGGGGTTTTCATGTAGAACTACAATTAACAATCACAAGAGAAGAATAGACTCCCCCGGAATTCACCTGCATTCTACACATCCTTTCATTCCCCCCTCCCTCCCCAAACACTGTGCAGTTACCTTGGCAACTAATGTGTCTCCGACACAGAGCACTGCTTCCCATCCAGCTCCAACGCCTGTCAGGGGAGCTTTCGCCTCTCTGCGGAATTGTACAGGGAATCATTTGAACCTGTGGAGCAAGCGCCAAGGATCTCAACGTGCTTTGCAAACCGTAATTGAATCTTAATGTCGCTGACGAGATGACGTTGGAAATCCTCCGGATTGGGGATCATCCCTTTATCTAGGATTGTACAGCACCCAGCGCAATAGAGTCTCCATCTGGATGAGAGCCTTTGGGGGCTACCAAGGCAGAAATGTTTATTAATAAACAATCACCTCTGTTTCACAGGTCGGGAAGCTGAGCCACAGAGAATCGAAGGGACATGCTCAAGGTCAGGCAGTGAGTCAGTGGCAGAGCTAGGAATAGAACTCAGGAGTCCAGATGCTCTGACCCACGCACTAGCCTGCAGGCCTGTCCATTCTCTTTTCTTCTGCGGTAGCGTTCTACCTAGTCTGTGCGTGTGCGCAGCATGTCGAACAAAGGCAATAACAAAAGCAGCAGCTTAAAATGATCCGACAAAGCTATTCGCCGAACGCTAAGGGCCATCACCCAGTGTGGAGAGTGCTAAAAACAACCAACTGCGATTTTAGCATCCGGCACGGAGCTCATACATTTTTAGCAATCCCTTTACGGGGTTGCTGGCTGCACGGCTGGAAGAATTTCATCCAGTTCAAGCGTCTTCCATTCCCTAGCTCCGCTGGTTTATATCAAGCAGGGCATTCAAGGACAGCGATAGAGTTTCTCGTGAGTTAATGAATTATGCCTGTGATTCACACAACGCCTGCTCGGCTGCTAGGTCTCCGATTGGGATGAATTTAGGAATGAAATCGCTGGCTCCATAGGTTGGCTGAACAATAGCGAGGGGATGTGGGAGACGTGATCACTGACTATAGCTATGGGAAAGGTGTGTACACCAAGGACTGGGAGGAGCTCTTGAGGATGGCACAAAGGCAGGGGCGCTGGACCACGGGGGGCCATGGGGCAATGGCTAGGGTGACTAGATGTCCCGTTTTTAAAGGGACAGTCCCGTATTTAAGCCCTCCTGTAGGTGTCCCGACTTTTCCTTTAAAACAGGCAAATTGTCCCATATTTTCTGTCTCCCCGCCCCCTCGGTAGTGGCGGGTCCTGCTGCTGGCTGGATCCCTGCACGCTAGCCACGGGTTGCCAGCTGTCTAATCGCACAAACCCAAACACCCTTGCCCCGCCCCCTGCTCCTCCCCCAAGGCCATGCCCCTCCCCTGCCCCTTCTCTGAGGCTACACTCCCTGTTCCGGCCCCCCTCCCTCTGTCACTTGCTCTCCCCCACCCTCATTCACTTTCACAGGTCTGGGGCAGGGAGTTGGGGTGTGGAGAGGGGGGTGCGGGCTCTGGGAGGGATTTCAGGTTCCCTGGAGTCTGTCCCTGGCACACAATGCAGGCTTAGGGCTTAACCCCATCCTGCCCGCACTGTAGCCAGAGGCGACTGAGTTATGTCAGTGGTCAGCAGCAGCCTGCAGGTGTTAGTAGGGTTGCCAACCCTCCTGGTTTCACTGGGAGTCTCCCAGAATCGCACCCTATCTCTTGGAGGAGACTGAAGCCAAACCAGGAGATTTTAGGTGCTGAAAGTCTGGCAGTGCAGTGAGACTAAGGCACTGTCCTGTCCTGTCCCAGTGCTGCTCCCAGAAGCAGCTGGCACGTCCCTGCAGCCCCTGGGGAACTTCGGCCAATGAGAGCTGCAGGGACGGCGCTTGCAGGTGCGGGCAGCACGTGGAGCCCACTGCCTCCCCCCCAGGACCGCAGGAATGTGTCAGACGCTTCTGGAAGTGGCACCAGGCCAAGGCAGGCAGGGAGCCTGCCTTAGCCCTGCTGTGCCACTGACTGGGAGCCACCCGAGGTAAGTACCTCCCGGCCAGAGCCTGCACCCCTCACTCCCTCCTGCACCCCCACCCCATGCCCCAGCCCAGAGCCCCCTGCTGCACCCAAACTCCCTACCAGAGCCTGCACCCCTCACCCTCTTCTGCATCCCAACCCCATGCCCCAGCCCTGAGCCCCCTCCAAGACCCAAACTCCCTCCCAGAGCCTGCACCCCTCACCTCCTCCCACATCCCAACCCTGTGCCCCAGCCCTGAGCCCCTTCCAGGACCCAAACTCCCTCTCAGAGCGTGCATCCTGCATCCCCACCCCCCTGCCCCAGGATCAGCCCAGAGCCCCCTCCCACACTCCAAATCCCTCTGCCCCAGCCCAGAGCCCACACCCGTTCCCTCATCCCAACCCCCTACCCGAGCCCGTTGAAAGGGAGTGAGGGTGGGGGACAGCGAGCGATGGAGGGAGGGGGGATGGAGTAAGCGGGGTGGGGTCTCGGAGAAGGGGGCAGGGAGGGGAGGGGCAGGGGGCGAGGGAAGGGTCTTTGGGTTTGTGTGATTAGACAGTTGGCAACCCTAGATGTTAGCTGCCTTTCAACACTGTGTGGGCAGGAAGGGACAAGCTGCTTCCAGCCACACCAGGGGCGTGGGGAAGGAGAGATGAGCGCTGCAAAGACACGGGCCAGGTCATCCCTCCCCAGCCAGTTCCTGTCGCAAACGGCTGCTTCTGGCCACGTTCTGGTGTGAACCCTGACAGAAATAGAGTGTGTGTGTGTGTGACCCTACATCCCCGCACCCACGTGTTGCCTCAGGAAGATGCAGTGCCAAGTACCAGGGTAGGCGGGTCCGTCCCGGGGGCCCAGCCAGGCATGGAGGGTGGAGAACATCGGGCAAGGAGGTCGGGTCTGTCGGTCACCCCCGACCCCGTGTGAGAGAGGTGTAGTGGACTGTGTGTTTGTCACCCCTCCCCTGTCAACCCTAAAGCCTTCCAGATAAGAAGGTAAATAAAATAATCCAACTATGCAGTATTTCTTTTTACCGGGGGCTCAGTCCACTTGATGTTCATTGGATCGTTTGTACTGCATAGTTCTGATTGATTGCCGCTGAACTCACTTGAATACGAGTAATTTTACCAGGTGTCCCGTATTCAGTATAGGCAAATATGGTCACCCTAGCAATGGCCCCATCACTTTTAAAAGTGGGACGGCATAGCCCTAAGGGTGAACATCGGGGCGTGAGGGGGTGGAGAGGAGCGAGTGGGGGGCAGGGCCTCAAGGGAAGGAGGGGTGTGGGGGTGGGGCCTCAGGGAAGGGTCAGTGCAGGGGTGGGGCCTCAGGAAGAACGGGTGGCATAAGGGTTGAGGTCACGGTTCGGGCGCCAGTGGCCCCCCCACTTTTAGGGCGCTTCCGCTGCTCCTGCACAAAGGGGTATAACTAGGCACTCAACAAAACATGTAACTAACGAACGGTGCCAGTCGTCACCTAATCAGTCTCCTGCAGGTTCTGATCCCTGTCCCCAACCCCCCTGCTATGTTTGTATTTTCGACTATGAGCTCCCTGGAGGAGAGACCACCTTTCTTTGTGTTTGTACAGCTCAGAGCACAACAGGCAGTCATCCTGATGGAGGCCTTTCTGTGCTACGGTAATATAAGTGTTTTATCATAACCATCAGATACCAGGGGGATGGGCACAATGCACATAGTTTTTTGGGGTTGTATTACATTAGTACTCAGAATGTCCCGACGAGGTCAGGGCCCCATCGTGCTAGGTGTTGTATAAGACACACAGTGAGAACCAGTCGCTTTTCCCGAAAGAGCTGACTGTCTGAACAGGCACAAGGTGGAAAGGGAAACAACAGTGCACAGAGAGATGAAGTCACTTGCCAAGGTCATGCAGCAGGCACAGAATGCAGCTCTCCTGAATCAGTCTAATCCCCTACCCACCATAGGTGCTGACTTTTATTTTCCCCCAGGTGTGCTCCACCCCCACTCCTCCCCTTCCCTGGAGGTCCCGCCCTCGCCCCGCCTCTTCCCGCCCCAGGCTCCAACCCTTCCCTGGAGGTCCCGCCCTCGCTCCGCCTCTTCCTGCCCTACCTCCTCCCTTGAGGCCCTGCCCTCGCCCCGCCTCTTCCCGCCCCAGGCTCTAACCCTTCCCTGGAGGTCCCACCCTCACTCTGCCTCTTCCTGCCCTGCCCCCTCCCTTGAGGCCCCACCCTCACTCTGCCTCTTCCCGCCCGAGGCTCCAACCCTTCCCGGAGGCCCCCGCCCACCTGCCGCTCACTGCCCTCCCCAAAGCGCCCCCCCAGCCGCCGAACAGCTGATCGGTGGTGCCTCCCCAAACAGCTGATCAGCGGCATCCCAGAACAGCTCATCGGGGTGCCGCTGCACAGCTGTGGCTTTTTCTGTGGGTGCTGGAGCCCCGAAACACCCACGCAGTCGGCACCTCGGCTACCCACTTTACTGTGCTAGACTGAAGCTACAAAACACACATTAAAGCTGAATGTCAGGAAAAACTCCAGTGTGGCGAGATCCATCTGCTGCAGTCTCCCAAGACAGGCCCCATCATTTCAGATATTTAAAGCCAGACTACGCAAGGCAGCGGAAAACGTACTGTAGGAAGCGATCCTACACGGGATCCTATGGAACGGGCAGGATGACCCCCTTGGTTTGCTGTCTCTACCAGCCATGATTCATGCCTCATCCTTCAATGGCAACATCTCTCTCCAGGCTACAATGAAAGGGCGGAACTGGAGAAGGGACAGAAGCATCGACATGTTGGAAGAGGGGCAGGCCAACACCCCGGTGATCAGCTCCAAGACTGCATCTCAGAGACCTCAGAATAGGAGAGGATGTTTTATTTCTTTACTTGTTTTAACCTGGAAAAATCCGAGGAAAAGGTGAAATCATTTTGCCTCCCAGCTGGGCTCTGGAGGTGGACAGCGGCAAACAGCAGGTTATAAATAGTGTTGCGTGTGCCAGCGTACGGACATAAATCAATGGCTGGAAAAAACAACTCTGGTGCGCTGCAGCTGATTGTGTGCATCAGACCACTGAAGACGGAGAAGGACAAGGAGTGAGAGATACGGCTAGATAGAAGACCTCCTCAGAGTTAATTATTGCCATTAAATCAAGCATTTTTTGCACCTTTGGAGGACACTGACGGCTCAGTGAAGAGACAACAAGGGATTGAGCTGGTGCTGCTGGAATAGGTCTGTGTGGTCATGTCATGAGAGCAAGGGCGGGGGAGGGATAGCTCAGTGGTTTGAGCATTGGCCTGCTTAAACCCAGCATTGTGAGTTCAATCCTTGAAGAGGCCACTTAAGGATCTGGGGCAAAATCAGTACTTGGTCCTGCTAGTGAAGGCAGGGGGCTGGACTTGATGACTTTTCAGGGTCCCTTCCAGCTCTATGAGATGATATACCTATTATTAAAGACGGGTCTAAACGGGTGGGCTTATTCATGGATTAGATTCTAAAGTTCTCACTCCATCCTTACCTAACTCCCTGGCAAAGCATGTGTTGCCTCTGCCTCACTAGAGGATAAAAGCCTAGCACTGCTGCCAGCTAACCACATTACTCCTTTAGTTCAAGTGGTAGACACCTGCGCTTGCAGTGCGGAAGCTTCCAGATTCAAAACTGGCTGATGTTGAGGTGGGGTTTGTTCTCCAGCCTGTGCTACGTAGGAGGCCAGACTAGGTGATCACAGTAGTTCCTTCTGGCTCTTTAGGGTATGTCTACACAGCAACTAGACTCCTGTGGCTGGCCCATGCCAGCCGACTCGGGCTCATGGGGTGAGGCTGCGGGGCTGTTTCATTACTGTGTAGATCTGTGGGCACAGGATGGAACCCAGGCGCCTGTGCCCACCTGCACCTGCGAGGTGAGAGGGTCCCCAAGCCCAGAAGTCTACACAGCAATGAAACAGTCCTGCAGCCTGAGCCATGCAAGCCCGACTCGGCTGGCATTGGCCAGCTGTGGATGTCTAGCTGTGCATAGACATACCCCCTAGTCTTTGAATCAGCCCCATGCTGTAACCACCTGTTCAATACTCGTGTTACTGATCAGAGGGGTTGCCGTGAATCTGTAAAAAGCAACTGAGGGTCCTGTGGCACCTTTAAGACTAACAGAAGTATTGGGAGCATAAGCTTTCGTGGGTAAGAACAGGACTCTCTGTTGCTTTTTACTCGTGTTACTGTTATCCTTAGGAAAATTAAAGGTATATTAGTCAAAGGCCAAAGCAAAACGCATTAATATTTTACAAGTGTAAATAATCGCAGGTTAGTGGTGAAGCAAGGATCGTGGTTGAAATTGCTCGGTTAGTAGTAGAGTTTAACACTGGTTTTGCAAATGTAAAGAAATTAATCAAGGCAAGTCATACACCTAAAACAACTGGCAAGGACTAGATTTTAAACAGCATCTTCAACCTATTCTTATAGGGCGGAATTCACCTATTTACCTGCTGTACAATGTGCATCACTTCAGTCCCACTCGAGAGCTAGTATTGGCCCAGTGACACGCAGTAATCCCCCTTGAAGGTGTGATGCAAAAGTGTGTCCAGAAACGGCTTGAAAGATTCTGAATGGAAGGTGAGGACGCACCTGGCCACTGCTTAGAAATAGTGGGCCGGATCGTCAGCAGGTGTCTGTCAGCTTTGAAATCCATGGAGTGATTTTGCAGGAGCACAGCTCACCTGCTGCCGACAGGGTGTGGCCATTGCCTCAGCTTCCCTCCTGGGTGTGTGGTATCACACGTGACGATTGTAGCCCCAACACCCACTCACCCCACCTAGCTTATTATCCCACAGCACAGAAAGTCTGCTCCGTAAGCTCCAGAATTCCCTCCATCTGATGGGAAACCAGGTACAGGTCACAGCTGATTGATCGCTTCTTAAAGGTCCAGCTCTCAGTGTGACATGTTCCCATGTACACCCGCTGAGGCCCTGGCCTACAGCGCCCTGTTCTGCCAAGGGCTCAGGGTGCCTCTGTTTTTGCAGATTTCAATGCTGAGCATCTCTTAGGATCTGGCCCATAATCCGCTGGGAATTGGCACCACCTTTGAAAAACATCCTTGCTCCTTAGGTCTGAGTTTTTACTCCTGGATGCAGGAACTTTCTCCGAAATTCTCCATTGTGGCTGAAATTTCTCCGGCCCAAAGGTGACATCCTCTCACCCCCCCCCTTCCAAAAAAATCTTCTGCAAAATCAGCTGAGCTATTTGGGGCCCACAAATGCACACAAGAGAAAAAATAAAGGCTCCTTCTCAACTGCTTTTATACCTCACCCAGCCACGTGGTCAGCTGGGAACACTTAACCCTTTCCAACCTATTGTATCCTGGGAATTACAGTGGACGAGAAGCTGCATATGAGTCAGCAGTGTGCCCTTGTTGCCAAGAAGGCCAACGGCACATTGGGCTGTATTAGTAGGAGCATTGCCAGCAGATCGAGGGAGGTGATTATTCCCCTCTATTGGGCACTGGTGAGGTCACACCTGGAGTATTGTGTCCAGTTTTGGTCCCCCCACTACAGAAGGGATGTGGACAAATCACAGAGAGTCCAGCGGAGGGCAATGAAAATGATTAGGGGGCTGAAGCACATGACTTATGAGGAGAGGCTGAGGGAACTGGGATTATTTAGTCTGCAGAAGAGAAGAGTGAGGGGGGATTTGATAGCAGCCTTCAACTACCTGAAGGGGAGTTCCAAAGAGATGGAGCTCGGCTGTTCTCAGTGGTGGCAGATGACAGAACAAGAAGTAATAGTCTTAACTTGCAGTGGGGGAGGTCTAGGTTGCATATTAGGAAACAGTATTTCACTAGGAGGGTGGTGAAGCACTGTTACCTAGGGAGGTGGTAAATCTCCATCCTTAGAGGTTTTTAAGGCCCAGCTTGGCAAAGCCCTGGCTGGGATGATTTAGTTGGTGTTGGTCCTGCTTTGAGCAGGAGATTGGACTAGATGACCTCCTGAGGTCTCTTCCAACCCTAATATTCTACGATTCTATCTAACTTGTCACAGTCAGCACTGTGGCTTTGGGGTTTTGTCTCACCTGAAAGACACTGCAGCCGATAGCGCCATGTTCTGAGCCCCATGCCGCTGAGGCATTGCCTGCGTGCCGACTCAGAGGGGAAAGTGCCCCAACCTCGCTGCTTATAGCACCAGGGTCTTCCTCAAAGGTCACTTGTCTAAGCACTGTCAGGCCCCAGCCCTGCTTAGCAGGTGGAACCTGAAGCAATCACTGCCCAAGGCAGCATGGCTTCATCGTCCGCAAGTACATACTCCAGCCAGGGCAGATTCTTGGGGTGGCTGATCAGAGCAGTTGCTCTTGGTGCCAATTTCTGGGGGCCAGTTGGCCACGCTGCTTTTTATTTTTGCTCTGCTCTGATTGACTGTCGTTTTTGCTTGAGTGATGATTGGCCAGTAGAGAGAGAGAGAGTGTGTGTGTGTGAGCCGCTGGTGGTAGGAGAGGGGAATCCATGCATATGTTTTCCTCCCTGGCCGGTAAAACAGCTAGGGCCACTCCTGATTCTGCCTGAACACAAGCTGATTTCCTGCTGCTCTCGGCCTGGGGCGGGGAGCATTTGTAACGAGAGCTGGTCACCTGCACCATGGCCCTCTGGATGTCATTAATCACTGAGCTACAGTCCTTGGAGGTCAAGGGAGAGCCACCCATTGCCTTGAACAGGCTTTGTATCACATCCGTCTGTGTGAGTTCAACCCTCCCGTCGATCCTCGATTCATCCACAGATGCATACCGGCTTAGACCAAGCTCTGCCCGTTGGATCGGAGGGGTGAGTGGTTAAATAATCCCAATGTGCTGCTCAGGTTTATAAACAGTCTCCAGAGGGGCAGGGGAAATCCTGTTTCCGTGGCAACCTATCGCAACTCTGGCCTTCAGAAAAAGCTCCTAGGTCAAGCCTGAGCATTAACTTCACATGCAACGCCGGGATCGAGAGGGTTAGTTCCACAATTTGCATTCAGTCTATATCCTGGAATCTTTCACATGACAGCTATCAAACTATTAATCATTTTGATACCCGTAACACCACGACCCTGCTGCCTGGAGGTGAGGTCACTAACAAATGCAGAGCAAAAGCTCCTTTCTCCCGCCCTCTTGCTTGGAGGCAGCGCTGGGATATGATTACAACAACATCCATTCAGACGCTCCGTTCCAAGCCACCTTTGACCTAGCCCTATTTAAAACAGTCCATAGCTTCTGATTCTTAATGTTTGGGGGAAACGTTTGTATTGTTAAAAGGCTTTCTGGAGAAACGATTCACCAATTCTCCTTTGCGGAAGGAGGCTGGCACACAAATCACTGCATCCCGAGAGCTGCCTTCGAATAAAAGCTAATGACAGGCCCGCAAAACTATAATGGCGTGCGTGGGAGGGGCCGCGTTACTAAAACCTTAATGCCGCCTTGCTGGGATTTTAATCAAATTAGGGCTCCCGTTTACACCGACCTAGCGGCTGCGATAAAACACCAAGTGCTAATAACGACAAGGAAAGGACTGAGATAGCCAGGCTCTGGCTAGAGCAGGCTGAAACTGGCGAGCTCTACGTTAGGTTTCAAGAGCAAAAAAATTAAATAAACTAAAATCACCAATGCAGTCAGCATGTACCTTTGTTAGCGTGGAAGGTGCTGCCCTGAGGACCTAGCGAAAGCAGAGCTTGCACAATTAAGTGGTTTTGTTATAAGAAATTACTTCATTTATTTCTGGAGCAGGAGGGGAGAGATGGATAATGGTGTTAGGCAGCAGGGAAAGGGGATAAAAGCTTGTAAGGCTGAGGAAAATGTTCCTTTCCTTTCCTGAAAATGTCTGTGAGTGAATTATTTTTGGTAAATCCATTGCCAGATAGAAGCACCCTGGGCATTGGCAGGTGCAAGGACAGTTGAAGTAAACCACCTAGGAAGAATATTTATAGGGGATCTCAGCCCTTATGCTTCAGGACACAAGCCAGATAATAACTGCTTGGGGCTAGAAAAACATTCTCCCCCTCCCTCCCCCCCGCCACGCCACGCCAGCCACTGAATTTCACACTTGTCCACAGAGGAGACTTTATACCTTCCTTTGAAGCATCTGCTACTGGCCCTGTTGGGGGCTGGATGTTGGATGGCCTGGAAAACGGCTGGCATGGAAAGAAGCACTGAGCATAGATTGCTGCAAATGAAGCCAGGTTGTGTATTGTTTGCATTTCAAAACTCTTTCCCCTCTCCCCGCTTTCCAGCTCAGCGGTGCAGTGGAAAATGGTCAGGAAAGAGACTTTTAAAAGTTGCAAACAGAAATAAAGAAAAAACAAAAGACACAAACCCCAGAGCTTTGACTGTGGCGTATTTCAGAAAAGGAAATCATAAAAAGTCACACTTCTTCGGGGGGCAGAGATGAATGTTAGGAACAATTAGAACACACAACACTGAGAGAGCAGAGGTGTGACGGAAAGAGGGCTGGCCTATGTTCTTACAATGGCCGTTGAAAAGTTCCCGTTGTTCTGCCAGGATGGAGAGGATGTGAGTTTTCAGTTGTGAATCAGCCACAGTTTTTACTCCTGCACAGTCCTCGCTTCCTCTCCTTGCAATGTAATGATCCCCACTACATCCCAGCAGCATGGTCTGAGCCCAGAGCAAGCACAGGCCACAACCACTCAGTGTAAGGGAATATCCCCATTAGCTGGCAGCAGTAGTAGGTTATCTTCTGCAGACCCCCCACAGAGGGAGACATGTAACGTGCTTCACAACATGACCAGGCACATTATCACTGCTTACGACTGGTTCCTTAGTTTTGTTTGTTTGTTTTCACAGCAAGCTATGTTTAAACTCTCGGCCAGGAGATCTGGGTACTCAGCTGCTAAGATGCATGGAGAGAGGCAGTCCCAGTCCCATGGTGTTAGGCACTGTACAGATGCATGGTGAGAGGCAGTCCTGGCCTCACGGTGCTAGGCGCTGCATAGATGCATGGTGAGAGACAGTCCTGGCCCCATGGTGTTAGGCACTGTATAGACGCATGGCGAGAAACAATCCCAGCCCCACGGTGCTAGGTGCTGCACAGACGCATGGCGAGAGACAATCCCAGCCCCATGGTGCTAGGCACTGTACAGACGCATGAGGAAAGGTAGTCCTGGCCCCACTGTGCTATGCACTGCACAGATGCATGGTGAGAGACAGTCCCAGATCCACGGTGCTAGGTGCTGTACAGACTCATGGTAAGAGACAGTCTCTGCTCCCAATGGCTTGTTGCCCTGGGAAGGGAAGGGCTGAGACACTCCTGGACAACTTTAAAGATGCTCTTCCCCGATGTATCATGATTGTGACGTTTTAGAATTAGAGATCCCATTACAGTTCCGCAGAATACGTCTCCACTGCAGCTGGAAACAAGTCTCCCAGCCCAGGTAGACAGACTCATGCTTGCTTGGCTTGAATGAGGGTGCTAAAATGAGCAGTGTGGATGTTCTGTTCTGACGGAGGCTCGGGCTAGCCAGCGGGCCAGGTGGGTTTGAAACTGGGCAAGGACCCAGAAAATCTACATTCAATTCTAGCTCTGCCACAGACTTCCTGTGTGAGTTTAGGCAAGCCCCTTACCCTCTACTCCCCACCTGTAAAACAGGAGTAATAATACTGTCATTGATAGATTGTGAGCTCACTGGGGCAGGGACTGTCTCACTATATGAGCATCACCTTGCTCAGTGCAGCCCTAATATTAGTCAGAGCTTCTAGGCTTTCCTGGCATGCGTACAGTAATAATAATGTACAACTACTGGAATCTTCAGCCAAGCCTATTGTGCTACTGAATTGGATTTACAGGAGAGAGGAGCAGCGAGCAGGAGCGTTGAAATCTGCTCAGGGACGTCATGTGAAGTATCTTCCGGGAGGAGATTCTTAGCATGACATCACAGAGTCATAGAATATTAGGGTTGGAAGAGACCTCTAAGGATGGAGATTCCACCACCTCCCTAGGGAACCCATTCCCTGAGCAGATTTCATGATCAAAATGGCCAGGCCTGCCCCAAAGGTGGCAGATGAGGCACTGGCTAGGGCGATCCATCGGGTACATCTTGTGGATACCTCCCCAAAACCAGCAGGACTCTGCCTTTCTGCCTCAGGCCCTGATCCTCAGAGATGCCAACAGGGAAAATTAAACATGAGTCGGGCTCCATGTTTGTCACGGATGTCACAGATTCCGTGACTTGCCACAACCGCCGTGACTTCTGCAGTGGCCTGGGTGGCTGAGCCCAGGGCCGCCCAAGCAGCTGCTCAGGTGGCCCTGGGCAGGGCCGGCTCCAGGGTTTTGGCCGCCCCAAGCAGCCAAAAAAAAAAAAGCCGCGATCGCGATCTGCGGCGGCAATTCGGCGGGAGGTCCTTTGCTCCCAGCGGGAGTGAGGGACCGTCCGCCGAATTGCCGCCAAATACCTGGACGTGCCGCCCCTCTCTGGAGCGGCCGCCCCAAGCACCTGCTTGCCAGGCTGGTGCCTGGAGCCGGCCCTGCCCTGGGACAGCCACACTGGCTGTTGCTCAGGTGGTCCCCGGGCCCAGCCACACCGGGCGCTGCTCGGGTGGTCCCCGGGGCAGCTGGAGCAGCTGTTGTCGATGGCCCGCGGCAGCGGACCCCGGAGCAGCCAGAACAGCTGCTGTCAGTGGCCCCAGCAGATGGAGCCCCTGGCCCCAGCCGTCCCCCTCCCAGCAACAGCCCCACCCCCCTCCCGGCTCCCTCCCAGCAGCAGCCTCCCAAGATCTAGTCAGGGGTATTTATAGTATAAATCATGGAGAGGTCACAGACCGTGAATTTTTGTTTATTGCCTGTGACCTGTCCATGACCTTTACTAAAAATACCCGTGACGAAATCGTAGCCTTAAACACGAGAAATAAGAATGAAATGAGAATAAATGTAGATTATAAACACAAGCAAAATAAAAACGTCACGAGACTAAATAGACACTACGAGGAAAACGGGGCAGGGGAAAAATAGAAACGTTTTGATTTTGTCTTACCGCTGAAAGGGCTAACCAGAGATCGAGCTTTACTGCTGCACTCCAGGGAAGGGGAAACAGATGCTTGGAGACCGGGATATGGAATATGCACCATTCTTCCCGACACAGCTGCTGCTGCTGCTTCGGGGCTGGCGATATCCAGAACATTCAGGAAGTTCAGAGACCTGACAGGCAGCCACGTGCGCACCCCCCGCCAAGCCATCTTGTGCTGCGGTCTGAAAGCAGGGCTTGGGCCAGTGCTGGGGTAGGAGACCACTAAGAAACACTCAGGTGCAAAAGGAAGAGTATCTGTCATTCCCTAGGTGGCACGGTTTTCTCTGAGTCAGACTGAATCCAGTGCTCCAGACACCATCGGGCTGTGGGAGGTATCATCTGCCCAGTGAACTGTACAAAATGAATTCATGTCCCACAGGGATCAGGACCTACTCAGTGGCAGCTGTTGCAAGAGAAGCAACTTTAGCCCCCGAGTGTTGTAGCCAGATTCCAACCTCAGTGGTTGCATTCTCCTTACCTCTCATTTCCTCTGAAACTCAATGTGGGTGAGATAGTCTTCAGTTTAGGGGCAGGATGTGAGTCTGCGAGCATGCACCAGACTGCAGGATTCGGGGCCTGATGTTACAAGTGCTTTGGGGCAAGGACCATCTCCTCGTATGACTTATGTAAGACACCAAAAGCACCTTTATAGCAACCAAAGTCATCGATAACAGTAAGAGCCGTTCCCCGCTTGGCAACTACCTAGAATAGGTGACATAGACACACCCCCCCCAGCCTGGCTGTTTCTTTTCCACAGGGTCATGGCCCAGTTCTCAGAGCTTTCTCAAGTTTGCCCTTTTTGGCTGAAATTTTACTCTCAGGGAGCAAATAGTTTCTGAATTATATATAAGTTAAGGCCAAGATTTTCAAAAGTGACTGGTAGTTTTGGGTGCTACAGCTGCTGGGTGCCCAATCTGAGAAGATTTGATGGTGCCGGATTTTCAGAGCACAGGTGAAAATCAGGTGTCTTTAAAATGTTTCAAAGTTGGGAAACCCAAAATCACTAGTCATTTCTGGGCATCACCTAATCAATTCCCTGTCAGTGCAGAGGCCTGGTGGTATCTTGGTTTCTCCTTTTCTTTCTCTGTGGCATACAGTCTAGTCTCCTAAGGACTAAATGCTTTGGACTAACTAAAGTCTTTGGGCTCAACATAGGGGTATCTGGGCAAAAATTAGTGGTCAGACTAGATGATTTGATGGCCCCATCAGCCTGAAACATTATGAAAAGCTTGCTTGTGTGCTCTCTCTCTCACACACACACATACACACAGAGTTCTCTATATAAGTCATAAAGCCATGCTTTGGATGCCCCACTTAGCACTCTTGTCACTTCAAATGATTTAGTTGGGGATGGACTAGATGACCTCCTGAGGTCCCTTCCAACCCTGATATTCTATGATATTCTATGATTCTATGATTAGTTGGGAATTGGTCCTGCTTTGAGCAGGGGATTGGACTAGATGACCTCCTGAGGTCCCTTCCAACCTTGATATTTTATGTTTCAATGGTTCTTCTCCATGCGGAGATGGTTCAAAACAAAACAATCCACCCGCAAAAAAAAACCTGCAGAAAATTCTGCAATTTCCAAGTTGTTTACATTTCTCAGGCATTGAAAGAGCCTCGCGTTTCATTTCTCCAGAGTATTTCACAATTATTTTTTTAATTGCACTCATTGTCAAAATGTTTTGCTTACCAAAGCTGGATTTCCAGTAAATAAAAAAATTGTGATAAAAATTCTGCCGATAACGTTTTTTAAATCACAAAAAAAACTGGCGCAAAAGACATTTTTTAAAAGGTTAACAGTTTTTCACCAAAAAATCATTAAAAATACATACTTGGGCAAAAATATTTTCTGTTTGTAAAGTTCCCTCTATATCTTCATATATTTCCTACGGGGCACGTGTGTGGAACTATAGCTATGTGATTAATAGCCACCTTTGTCTGCCATAGAAGTGCTCATCTCCCTAACCCGCATTATTTGTGTAATTACAAAACTAAACATCAATCTTAACACTGCACACATACACTAATATGAAGAGTCTATTTAAATCTTGGGATAGTGTATGGATTATTGTTATTATTTATATTACCATAGTGCTGTTGTGATAATTGGGCCTATCAATTTATGCGAATTGTGAGCTCAACTGTTAAAAGAGCATGTGAAAGTTCATGAGATATCAGAATAACCTATTATAACAAATATTAATGGGGAAAGGTACAAAAGGGAGACAGGAAGACTGAACAAAACGGCCTCCTGATATATCTCAAGGACTGTGTTAAAATCATGCTTGTTAAATTAGAAGACGTGCGTCTGGAAATTAATGGACCAAAATTGGTATGGCAGATATTAGGCCTAATTGGTGTACAAAATAATGAGGGAATGGGCTATTCCACCCTTCAGGGGCACCGGAAAGGGGGAGACCAGGGGGCCATGGAGCCATCACTTTTACTGGCTGTAAGGACGAGCAACTAGGGAGCGGGAGGGAGAGCCGGAGAGGAGTGAATGGGAGGGTGGGGCCTCAGGAGAAGAGGTGATGTGGGGGTGGGGCCTCAGGGGAAAAGGGCAGTGGGGAAAGGGCCTCGGGGAATGGGCGGCGCTAGGGGCGGCGCTAGGGGCGGGGCCACAGTTCAGGCCCTGGTGGCTCCCCCACTTTTAAGGAGCTTCCGCTGGTCCTGCGACTCATCACTCCCTTTTTGGGTCCTTAAAGAGAGACTTCAGAGGGAAAATATGGAAGAACAGACAGAGGTTACTGGACCAAGCTTCATTATCATGGCCACCACCATTTCCTGGGACCCCGGGTCTTCGCCACCCTGATCCCGAGAGATGTCCTGCCCAGTCCAAAGAGAGACAGAGAAATCCAGATGGTATCACCACCCAGCTGAATCCCAAACACCAGCTGGGATCAAATGGGATTGGACTCTAACAACAGCTCCAGGTCACCTCAACTACCTTCCTTTCTTTTCCCCAAAAGGACAGTTATCATCATCTGTAGAACCATCTAAGAGCCTGTCAAACAAGGGGATTTTCCATCTAAAAATTCTCGCCGGCTAAAGGAACAGGGAACAAGGAATGTTGTTAAAATGGAAGCTTTATTTAATACTTGACATTTCAAATGTTTTAACTGGTTTCCTTTCTTTTCTTTATCTTTCATAGAAAAATGTTTAATGGTGTGTGTGTTATGGTATTCAGCAAACTGAGGTCTCTGTCTATACCAAACGCCGGACCTTGTTTATTTCTGTTTAACGTTGGACAACGATGGGGTTATGTTAACATCTTTGGGCCCCTTTATTCCATGTAGATCAATACAATACATAGACCAGGACCCCATCGTGCTAGTTGTTGTATAAACACAGAACAAAAAGATTGTTCCTGCCCCAAGGAGCTTACAGTCTAAATAATGGATATGTGATGCTGACTCCCCTTTGTAAAGTGCTTTGAGATCTAGGGAGGAAAGCTAGGTATTATTACAATTTTTACCAGCACTGTCCAAATCAGTGGTCCCCAAATTGTGGGGCCCCCGCTTGAGGGCACGGAGGAATGTTAGGGTAGTGTGATGAGGCCAGGACCGGCCCCCATGGGGAAAGGGATGGAGCGCCACCCAGCCCCACTTTGCCCCCAGCTCTGCTCCAGCCACACCCCAGCCTCAGCTCCTAGCTCCTGGCGCCCGGCTCAGCCGCGGCTCCGCAGCTGGCCATGGCCTGGGCTGCCAGCCCTGACTGCGGTAGGGTTGCCAACTTTCTAATCGCACAAAACCTCCCTGCCCTGCTCCTGTCCCGAGGCCACGCCCCTGACCCATACCTTCTCCAAGGCCCTGCCCCTACTCGCTCGATCCCCCCTCCCTCCATTGCTCACTCTCCCTCACCTTCACTCACTTTCACCGGGCTGGGGCAAGAGGGGGTGAGAGCTCTGGGGTGGGGCCAGGAATGAGGGGTTTGGGGTACAGGAGGATGGCTCTGGGCTGGGGCAGGGGGTTGAGGTGCGGGAGGGGGTGCAGACTCTGGCTGGGGGTGCAGGCTCTGGGGTGAGGCCAGGGATGAGGGGTTTGGGATGCAGGAGGGGATTCAGGGCTGGGGTAGGGGGTTGGGGTGTTGGAGGGGGTGCAGGATGCGGGGTCCCAGCAGCCATTATTGTAGCTCCCAGGAAGTGACCGCCAGGTCCCTGCAGCCCTTAGGTGCATGGGCAGCCAGGGAGGCTCCGCGCGCTGCCCTCACGCCTGCAGGTGCTGCCCCCGCAGCTCCCATTGGTCGCGGTTCCTGGCCAATGGGAGCTGTGGAGCCAGCACCCAGGGCAGGGGCAGCACATGGCGCTTCCCTGGCCACCCATGCGCCTAGGGGTCGCAGGGACCTGGCGTCTGCTTATGGGAGCTGCACGGAGCCAATGCAGGCAGGAAGCCTTCCTTAGCCTGGAGCCCCCACTGCGCCACTGACCAGACTTTTAATGGTCGGTTGTGCTGACTGGAACCACCAGGGTTCCTTTTTGACTGAGCGTTCCAGTCGAAAACCGGACACCTGGCAACCCGCACTGTGGCCTGGCTGCAGCTCCGCTCCCGGCCCCAGCCCTGCCCACAGCTATGGCCCTGGCCACGGTCTCTGGCCCCAGCCTCAGCCTCCTTACCCCTGTCCACACACATACATGCCCCAGGAGCTGTGGCCCCACTCCCGGCTCCAGTTCCCAACCGTGGCTCCCGGGGAGGGGGCATGGACAGGGGTAAGGGGTTGTGAAGTGAAAAGTCTGGGGACCATTGCTCCAGATCTTTCGGTTTGTGTGCCCAGACACTGAAAACACCGCAAAAGAGCACTCTGGCTATTTTGAAAGGCAAACAAATGTGTTGAGTGTAATGTACAGCAAAGAGCTGTCACTTTCTGACCAGCATGTGTGTAACACTGCTATTTTCAACCCAAAGGAGCAAATTATCCACAAAAAGAAGTGGCTGGCACACGCTGAGCCCACAGTCAAACAGGGCCTTTGAATGCATCTATTTCAAACGCCGTGCAAAAAAAAAAAAAAAAGTCCAACCAGCAGAAAGGTCAATAGTTGAGCAAAACAAGCCTTCAATTCACTCCTAAAAGCGTAACTTGCACACTGAATTATGCCAAGTTCACACCCTTGCTCCAAAACAAATGGAGGGAGTGCGTTTACAATCAGCACCTCCTGGATGGCTGTTCACTCAGGTGACAGAGACTGAAAACGTGATCTACAGACCTAGAAAAAGGTCTCTTATAAAAATAGGACTCCTCATTTATAGATTCATAGATTCTAGGACTGGAAGGGACCTCGAGAGGTCATCGAGTCCAGTCCCCTGCCCGCATGGCAGGACCAAATACTGTCTAGACCATCCCTGATAGACATTTATCTAACCTACTCTTAAATATCTCCAGAGATGGAGATTGCACAACCTCCCTAGGCAATTTGTTCCAGTGTTTAACCACCCTGACAGTTAGGAACTTTTTCCTAATGTCCAACCTAGACCTCCCTTGCTGCAGTTTAAACCCATTGTTTCTGGTTCTATCCTTAGAGGCTAAGGTGAACAAGTTCTCTCCCTCCTCCTTATGACACCCTTTTAGATACCTGAAAACTGCTATCATGTCCCCTCTCAGTCTTCTCTTTTCCAAACTAAACAAACCCAGTTCTTTCAGCCTTCCTT
Source organism: Malaclemys terrapin pileata (assembly GCF_027887155.1). NCBI lineage: Eukaryota > Metazoa > Chordata > Testudines > Emydidae > Malaclemys > Malaclemys terrapin. The sequence continues at coordinate 199,644,968 of NC_071507.1, read as the reverse complement.
CATAGGTCATGTTCTCAAGACCTTTAATCATTCTTGTTGCTCTTCTTTGGACCCTTTCCAATTTCTCCACATCTTTTTTAAAATGTGGTGCCCAGAACTGGACACAATACTCCAGCTGAGGCCTAACCAGAGCAGAGTAGAGCGGAAGAATGACTTCTCGTGTCTTGCTCACAACACACCTGTTAATGCATCCCAGAATCATGTTTGCTTTTTTTGCAACAGCATCACACTGTTGACTCATATTTAGCTTGTGGTCCACTATAACCCCTAGATCCCTTTCTGCCGTACTCCTTCCTACACAGTCTTTTCCCATTCTGTATGTGTGAAATTGATTTTTCCTTATACAGAGCATGTTTGTTTTGGATACGCTCTCTGTCCTTCTGACCTAGTGCATCTTGTTGCCTGCTTTAAAGCTCTCCCTCCTGCATTTAATTGATGGTCCAGTATTGGGCAGAACTCCAGGTTTCTTTCCTTGATCTGCCCAGGACTCACTCATGGTGGGAAAGTCACTTCAGCTCCCTGATTCCCACCACCCCCCTCTGTAAGTTGGGGATGATGATATTTATCTACGTCAGTGTTCCTCAACTTTTCCCATACAGGAACTCCCTGGGCCCCCGCCCAGGATTCCCCACACATCTAGCCATGGCTTAGCCAAGACCCTGCTCTTTGACATAGGTCTTGGAGCAAGTCAGTGCAGACTACGTGGCTCTGGGAAGAAGGATAAAGGAGTTTGAGGTGAAAGTCGTGTTCTCGTCCATCCTCCCTGTTGAAGGAAAAGGTCCAGGTAGGGACCATCGAATTGTGGAGGTAAATGCGTGGTTATGCAGGTGGTGTCAGAGAGAGGGCTTTGGACTCTTCGACCATGGGATGTTGTTCCAGGAAGAAGGATTGCTAGGAAGAGATGGGATCCACCTAACAAAGAGAGGAAAGAGCATCTTCACAGGCAGGCTTGCTAACCTAGTGAGGAGGGATTTAAACTAAGTTCACCAAGCCTAGAGGTAAGTGGGGAAGTGGGATACCGAGAGGAAACACAAGGAGGAGGGTGCAACAGGGGACACCTCCTGATTCATACTGAGAAAGCAGGGCAATCGGCTAGTTATCTTAGGTGCCTGTACACAAACACAAGAAGCCTGGGAAACAAGCAGGAAGAATTGGAAGTCCTGGCACAGTCAAGGAACTATGATGTGATTGGAATAACAGAGACTTGATGGGGCAGTTCACATGACTGGAGCACTGTCATGGATGGGTATAAACTGTTCAGAAAGGACAGGTATGGGAGGAAAGGTGGAGGAGTTGCATTGTATGCAAGAGAGCGGTATGATTGCTCAGAGTCCCAGTATGAAACTGGAGAAAAGCCTGCTGAGAGTCTTTGGGTTAAGTTTAGAGGCGAGAGCAACAAGGATGATGTCGTGGTGGGTGTCTGCTATAGCCCACCGGACCATGAGGATGAGGTAGACGAGACTTTCTTCAGACAACTAACTGAAGTTTCCAGATCACTGGCCCTGGTTTTCATGGGGGACTTCAATCACCCTGACATCTGCTGGGAGAGCAATACAGCAGTGCACAGCTAATCCAGGAAGTTTTTGGAGAGTGCTGGGGACAACTTCCTGGTGCAAGTGCTGGAGGAACCAACTAGGGGCTGTGCGCCTCTTGACCTGCTGCTCACAAACAGGGAAGAATCGCTAGGGGAAATAGACGTGGGTGGCAACCTGGGCAGCAGTGACCATGAGATGGTCGAGTCCAGGATCCTGACAAAAGGAAGAAAAGAGAGCAGCAGAATACGGACCCTGGACTTCAGAAAAGCAGACTTTGACTCCCTCAGGGCACTGATGGGCAGGATCCCCTCGGAGGCTAATATGAGTAGGAAAGGAGTCCAGGAAAGCTGGCTGTATTTTAAAGAAGCCTTATTGAGGGCACAGGAACAAACCCCGATGTGCAGAAAGAACAGCAAATATGACAGGTGACCAGCTTGGCTTAACAGTGAAATCTTTGGTGAGCTTAAACACAAAAAGGAAACTTACAAGAAGTGGAAACTTGGACAGATGACTAGGGAGTGTATAAAAATATTGCTCGAGCATGCAGAGGTGTAATCAGGAAGGCCAAAGCACAAATGGAGTTGCAGCTAGCAAGGGGTGTGAAGGGTAACAAGAAGGGTTTCTACAGATATGTTAGCAACAAGAAGGTCAGGGAAAGTGTGGGACCCTTACTGAATGGGGGAGGCAACCTAGTGACAGATGATGTGGAAAAAGCTGAAGTACTCAATGCTTTCTTTTCCTTGTTCTTCACAGATAAGGTCAGCTCCCAGAATGCTGCACTGGGCAGCACAGTATGGAGGGGAGGTGAGCAGCCTTCAGTGAAAGAATAGGTTAAGGACTATTTAGAAAAGCTGGACATGCACAAGTCCATGGGACCGGATCTAATGCATCCGAGGGTGCTGAGGGAATTGGGTGATGTGATTGCAGAGCTATTGGCCATTATCTTTGAAAACTCGGGATCAGGGGAGGTCCCAGATGATTGGAAAAAGACAAATGTAGTGACCATCTTTTAAAAAGGGAAGAAGGAGAATCCAGGGAACTACACACTGGTCAGCCTCACCTCAGTCCCCGGAAAAATCATGAAGCAGGTCCTCAAGGAATTCATTTTGAACCACTTGGAGGAGAGGAAGGTGATCAGGAACAGTCAACATGGATTCACCAAGGGCAAGTCATCCCTAACCAACCTGATTGCCTTCTATGAGGAGATAACTGGCTCTGTGGATATGGAGAAAGCAGTGGATGTGTTATTTCTTGACTTTAGCAAAGCTTTTGATTCGGTCTCCCACAATATTCTTGTCAGCAAGTTAAAGAAGTATGGGCTGGATGAATGGACTATAAGGTGGATAGAAAGCTGGCTAGATCATCAGGCTCCATGGGTAGTGATCAATAGCTCGATGTCTAGTTGGCAGCCAGTATCAAGCACAGTGTGCCAGGGGTCGGTCCTGGGGCCAGTTTTGTTCACCATCTTCATTAATGATCTGGATGATGGGATTAATTGCACCCTCAGCAAGTTTGCAGATGGCAATAAGCTGGGGGGAGAGGTAGATATGCTGGAGGGTAGGGATAGGGTACAGAGTGACCTAGACAAATTGGAGATTGGGCCAAAGAAATCTGATGAGGTTCAACAAGGAGAATCCCATGCACCGCTACAGGCTGGGGACCGATTGCTTAAGCAGCAGTTCTGCAGAAAAGGACCTGGGGATTACAATGGACGAGAAGTTGGATATGAGTCAACAGTGTGTCCTTGTTGCCAAGAAGGCTAACTGCATATTGGGCTACATTAGTAGGAGCATTGCCAGCAGATCAAGTGAAGTGATTATTCCCCTCTATTCGGCACTGGTCAGGCCACATCTGGAGTATTGTGTCCAGTTTTGGGGCCCCCCACTACAGAAGGGAAGAGAACAAATTGGAGAGAGTCCAGCGGAGGGCAACGAAAATGATTAGAGGGCTGGGGCACATGACTTACGAGGAGAGGCTGAGGGAACTGGGATTGTTTAGTCTGGAGAAGAGAAGAGTGAGGGGGGATTTGATAGCTGCTTTCAGCTACCTGAAGCGGGGTTCCAAAGAGGATGGAGCTCGGCTGTTCTCGGTGGTGGCAGATGACAGAACAAGGAGTAATGGTCTCAAGTTGCAGTGGGGGAGGTTTAGGTTGGATATTAGGAAACACTATTTCACTAGGAGCGTGGTGAAGCACTGGAATGGGTTATCTAGGGAGGAGGTGGAATCTCCTTCCTTAGAGGTTTTTAAGGCCCGGCTTGACAAAGCCCTGGCTGGGATGATTTAGTTGGGGCTGGTTCTGCTTTGAGCAGGGGGTTGGACTAGATGACCTCCTGAGGTCTCTTCTATGATTCTATGCCACCTCACGATCTTACTGAGCATTCAACCCCTCACCCTACGGCAATGTTGTGAGACTTAGGCCAGTCTACACTGCCTGGCAGCGAGGACTACAGGGGTGTGAATTGCAGAACACAGCAAAGTGTCATAATCCATTTGCCCCATGTGGATGCTGCTGGCATAAACTAAAAGGGATCTAGTTCGCATTAACATGGTTGTGACTGAAAGAGGGCTACATTCATATGAACAAGTTACCTTTCAGGTCACGCCAGCAGCAGCCCCACGATGGGGTTAGACTGCAACACTTTGGCGCGCTCTCCAATTCACCACCATGAGGTGGAGCACAGACAAGCCCTGAACTGATCAGCATTTTCAAAGCACTCGGAGGTCCTCAGAGGAAAGCAGAGGTTAATGGGAAGCATTGTAGTGGGACGGTTGCCATACGGCCAGCCCTAGGGACTGAACCGTGGGCCTCCAGGGCTAGGAGCATGAATCACTACAGTATGAGCGACAAGAGTCAGGTGCTGTGATTAGGGGTGTAACAGAGTCATATCCTCAGTGGACTTGACACAGAGGGGGACACCTAACACACACGCACCAGAGGGCTGCAATAGCACTGCAGTTCTCAACCTTTTCCACACCATGATCCCACGCTAGCAAACAGTTTCAGCACCCTCCTCCTCTGCAGTCACAAACAAGGGGAGGGTGATCACAGCTCCCTGGACTTGCTCATGGGCCCATCCCCAAGGACAAGACCCCCCAGGTGAGAGCCCATGTGACTGCATAGGGCCTGGGTGAAGCTGGAGTGGTGGAAGGCTCCCCAGGGGCGTTAGCCACTGAGTGCACTCGGCCTCGCTAGCTGCTCGCTGTCTTAAAAATCCTCTTGCAATGGAAACCTCCAGATGAAATTCACCGGCAGTGCAAAGAGCTCCCTGCACCCTCTCCCATCCCCGCACCCCCCTCTCAGCTAAAGATTGTGAGTCACATTCGACAAAAAATCTGACCATGGTACAGCCAGGTTATCAGTTTACCAAGAGCCCAGTATGTCATCAGGTGCCATTATTGTTCCCATTTTACAGTCAGAGAAAGCAAGGCACAGAGGAGATTAAGTGATTTGCCCCAGGCCATAGAGCAAGCCGGTGGCAGAGCCAGGACTCAAGCCCAAGTCTCGTAACACCCAGTCCTGCACTCACTAGACCATGCTGCCTCCGAGATCATGATCAGTCTCAGGGGTGAAATATCACACTTCTGCTATGGGTCCTAATGGGCTGGGGCAGCCATACCAGCAACCCCTTGATGGCAGGAGAGAGTCGTCACAACAGGGCCTTCACGGGGGGCATTCAAAGGCAGCACCGCTGCTGAGGGCTCCAAGAACAAGACTGGTCTTGTGGAGTGCAGGCCCCTTAGTTGTCACTGTGGGGCGCCCTTCCACTCCAGCAGTGCTCGGGCTGTGAGATGCTTTCCCATTGGCTAGAGAGAGGCACAATGATTGGAGCCTTGTGCAACTTCTCCTCCAGTCCTGTTGCCAGATGGGGACAGCTGAGCCCCACGGTCTCTTGCCTTGTATGCACCAAGGCTGGCTCTGTCCAGGGGACCAGGAGGAAGCTACTTGTAAGTAAACCAAACAGGCTACTAGGCCCTGAGTATCGGCAACCCCCAGCTGAGCTCCCTCCAGGCCAATTCTCCCCGGTTCAGACACTGACCCTGAGAAGAGTGAGGGTAAGATGCTACCAGAGCAGAACTCGCCACTCACTCCGGGCTAAGAGGGATGTCATTAGCTACCCACTCTGCACAGCCAGGAGGGAGGAATTAGTCCTGGCACCAGATCTCAGGGACTGTCCCTGGAAAGGACGAGGGAAGGGGCGGGGGGAGGATGTGAGAGATAGAGAGAGAACAGCTTTAGAAAAGCTTTGCAAGTGAGAAAGGACAGCAGAAGGAGATGCACAAGAGCCTCTCCAATGACTTCATTTACGTGTGTGTGTGTGGGGGGGGGGGGGTTAAATCCCTGGCAAGGCATCGGCAGGATGACCTCCACAGGGCGAGGCATTAACAAACAGTAACGGGATCTCGCTGTGACTCATCATCACCGATCCGACAAACTGTTGATTCCATTGATAAAAGCCCGGAGAGCTCGGGCAGACAGCCAAATCCCTTGGTTTCATTCATAGAAAGGGGGGTTGGGTGGGGAAAGAAATCAACTAGGCAATGGTCCAGGGAACAGACACCCTGGCAGCTCCAGCTATCAGACAGGGTTCTCCATTAGCCACAGAGGGTTGCTGGAGACATGGCCAGGGAGAGAAAGTGATACTTATAATATTTAGTCTTGCCATGGGTGCAGGGGACTGGACTAAATGACCACCGAAGGTCCCTTCCAGTCCTATGATTCTATGATTGTTACTCAGTAAGAGTTGAAAGGGAAAAGAGGGTAATTAATGAAGTGGGGGGCCTAACTTAGTGTCTCTGGGGCAAGAGAGAGAGGCAGGACTCGGGCTGCCCCCAGAAGGTACAATCAGACACAAAGGAACAAGTAGCTATTTTCTGTACCAAACACCCCGGAGAAAGACAGATCTTCAAGCACCTGTTTGTCCATCCTCGAATTCCTCTGCCAGCAAAAGTAAACTGAAAGATTATGCGTGGGCTTTTCTGCTACGGCTGTTCCATTTGTGGGCGAGATTCTGAAATCTAAGGTGGTGTGGCAGGATTTTAAGAGCACAGCACAAGATGCATTTCAAAGTGGCATTCTCCAATGCTATGTCAGCAAGGCAGCGTGAGAGGTGGGTAGGAGAAGGGGCAGGAATAGGGAAATAAGGGGATGGAGCAAGTTGAAACAGCTCTCTCCAATGGGAAAAGGCACAGGACATGCAGGCAAAGGGGACCCCAGAGTAGCTGGGGTAGATTGCATCACAAATTCAGCTTAGGACAATTAAGAGTTCATTTAGGTGGGAGGCTGATGCCTTTGTGACCTTAGCACCTCTTGATCTTGGCACATTCCTCTGGGATCTGAGCTAATAGGAGAATGTATTTAAGATATATATATATTGTTTTAAGCAACGCTTTAGCCATTGTCCATGACAGCAATGGAACTATAGGAAAAGATTGTAGCATTTACTCATTTAGGCAAGGTTTTTATTATTCATCAATACCAAGCTGCAAGGTGCAGTTTGCGATTGTCAGCTGAAGCCAGAGACCAAACTGTGCCTTTGCATTCACCAGCGCAGGCTGGATCTTACAAAGAAACAGGCAAAGGAGAAATGAGATTTATTGCTGGAGGAGGAACACCTTTCAGAGCCAGGGAAAGTGAGACGGAGATGAGTAGGGAAAGCAGATGTGGGGGCTGGATGCATGGAAATGAGCACAAATCGTGCTGGAAAGAAGATGGAAAAGGGAAAGGCTGAGGACTGGAGTTAATTGCTAAGGTTCAGAGACGGATTCTAAACTAAACCTGGATCCAGCTCGGTCTAACCTGGAAAGATCCGACTCCCATCTCTATAAATGACCAGATCAAAGCCCATGAGCTGAGCAGCCTCAGATATCAACGGATCCGAAATGCAGGTAGCGATCTGAACCTTGCATTGGTCTTTATGTCTATAGTGGACCCAACCCCTTGGACCCAAACACCCCTGAACTTGCACTTGCTTGAAGAGGAGGATCGCAGACAGGGATCTATCTCTGCTAGGGGCTATAACACAGTTCTCTGCCGTCCGGTGATTCCATTCCATGATATTGTCAATCCCAATGTAGTCACATCACCCTAGCTCTGAATGATGCTCACATTCTCCCCATCCACTATGAAAATCCCCATTTCTCATCAGCGCCTTTCTCAGCCCTGTACCCTTCCAGCTCATTAGTATTAACCTACATTTTCCTTTGTTTCATTTATTATTATTATTTATTTGCATTATCATAGCACCTAGGAGTCCAAGTCATGGACTGACCTGGTTGTGCTAGGTGCTGTACAAACCACGGGACAAAAATATGTGCCTGCCCCAAAGGGTTTACAATCTGAATCCAAGACAAGACCAACACAGAGCGAGGAGGAATACAAGGGAACAATGAGACCAGTTGCCAGCATGGTAGGCAGTGGTCTCAGCAAAACAGCAGCCCAACCTTTGTCTAGCTTTCTGTAGGCTTTTATCCCGTTACTTCTTGTACCACCCTAAATAACATGGGCGAAATCCTGTGGGGCATGCAAGTCAGTTGCAGGATCTGGGCCTAAATAGCTGCTCTCCTATAGCTTGCAATGCCTAACCAAACACATACCTCAAAATTCCTCTGAATTCTTGGAAAACTGAACTTACTACCTCTATATCAGAGGGGTAGCCGTGTTAGTCTGAATCTGTAAAGAGCAACAGAGGGTCCTGTGGCACCTTTAAGACTAACAGAAGTATTGGGAGCATAAGCTTTCGTGGGTAAGAACCTCACTTCTTCACTTGCATCTGAAGAAGTGAGGTTCTTACCCATGAAAGCTTATGCTCCCAATACTTCTGTTAGTCTTAAAGGTGCCACAGGACCCTCTGTTGCTTACTACCTCTATAGTTATTCCTTCTAAGAGCCTAGTGATATTTTTATATTAAAGCCTTGACATATAACAAGAAAAAGGCAGAACTAGAACCAGTGGTTGGAAGTAAAAGCCAGAATAATTCCACTTAAAAAGAAGGCACCATTTTTACAAGTGAGGGTGATTGGAATAAACTACCGAAGGAAGTGGTGGACTCGTGACATCTTCAGATCAACACTGGATGCCTTTCTGGAAGATCTGCTTTGGCCAAACACGAGCTACTGGGCTTGATAAATGGGTGAAAATTAATGGCCTGTGAAATACAGGAGATCAGACTAGATGGTCGAATGATCCCTTCTGGCTTTAAAATCTATGCACTGTACCATTATAAATAATAATTAGAATAGAATCATAGAATATTACGGTTGGAAGAGATTTCAGGAGGTCATCTAAATGCTTATATGACCCTCATCATGTAGTATCAGAAAGTCTCCCAAGCCATTAGAGAAACAACCCTAGGTGCTGCAAAACAGCCCAGGCATTTGACTGCAACTGGCAGGCTCTACATTTGAGCCTGGACTCTGCTGACAATATTCAACGTCAGCTCCTAATCGAATCAAGTCTATAGAAAACTCTAATAGCAATAAAGATTGACCCAGCGAGTCTCTGCTCCCGCAAACCCAGGCGGAACTGTACTCCTGCTTGTCGTCCTGGGAGTCAGTGGTTTCCAAGTGCGATCCTGGAAAGCCACTGGGCTGGACAAGCAGTGTAGCAATCTGGCTGATAACCAATGCCAAGGCGTTTGAAATGCTCAGCCCCTGGAATCGTCTCATTCAACGTGTTCTTCACATCCAAAGAGAATGAAGGCACCTGGGTTGTAAACCTACCCAAGACTAGGGAGTGCCGCTGTATTTCATGATAGTATCACAACTCTTGTGATGTCTGGTGTCTTCCTTAAAGCCTCTCCTCCTGACTTGAGATTTCAGCTGTCATTAAAACAAACAGGTAAGTTTCTAACCCTGAAAGTTGCAGTGAAGAGCATGAAAATGAGAACCCTTAAAGGCTCAAAAACCAGAAGGCAAATAAAAAGAACCCCACCTTTATTTTATAGCTCGGCAGTTTAAGCCAATCTCATAATTTTTGAATGTAGTGTTACTCACATGAGTAAAGTCATGTAGATGCTTCCTGTTTGCAGGACGCCCAATTCCCCAGAGCTCAGGATCTAGGGTTATGGTACAGCCCGTTCCCGTAGAGAGACAGAGGCGCGTGGCGGTGGTTAGTTCTGACAGGACCCCCCGGCCTAGCCTGTCCCTGATTCCAAGACCATCTCTCCCCTCCCCCCATGCTGAAAACTGCCACTGGGGCTATCTTCTAACTGAAGCTGTGCCGTTCAGCTTTGCATCTGAACTTCCCCAAAGTCTGGGCTGCTCAGATCCAAGGCCTATCTTTAGCACAGACAGCGACAAAACAAATCACCAAACAGCGACAAAACAAATCACATGACTGGCCCACGGTCAGCGGCAGACGAGAGTCTCCTGACTCCGCCCCTGGACTCTACTGCCTCCCTGAACCCAGGGGCGGCTCTAGCTTTTTTGCCGCCCCAAGCACGGCAGGCAGGCTGCCTTCGGCGGCTGCCTGCGGGAGGTCCCTGGTCCCGCGGATTCGGCGGTGTGCCTGCGGGAGGTCCGCCGGTCCCACGGCTTCGGCATACCCGCCGCCGAATTGCCGCCGAATCCGCGGGACCGGCGGACCGCCCGCAGGCACGCCGCTGAAGGGAGCCTGCCTGCCGCCCTCGCAGGGACGGGCAGGGCGCCCCCCATGGCTTACCGCCCCAGGCACGCGCTTGGAGTGCTGGTGCCTGGAGCTGCCGCTGTCTGAACCCTCCTTCCCCCATCAGACGGCGGTATAGCCCTGCGGGCAGCGACATCAAGGGCAGTCGGGCTGCTGGGTTTTCCTTCCCCGCAAGCTTAACCCCCTCCTGTCTGCCCCTCCCAGCTCCCCAGCAGAAATCACAGGAGGTGATCAATACACACTTCCTGCTGCACCTTGTACTAATTAGAAAGTAAGCAGGCTCTGGGGGAGAGGCACAGCTTACTGCTTCCCAGACAGAGAGGCGGATAAATGATTCATGAGCCATCGGATACTGCACCAAGTCCCACAGTGCCCAGGAGACCATGGAATGAGTCACTCGCCTGCAGTCAGGTCTGACCTCCAGCCCCCAACCCCTCCACCGCGTCACCCCTTAAAGGGGCAGCATTCCTGGAGGGTGAGCACCCGTGTGCTCAAAACAAGGCCGGATCTGCTCCCCAGAATGCCAGCTGGAGTTATTGGATGTGGTCTAGAGGAGTACAGGAGGATCGGGGCCGCAGGGGGTTCTGTGCAGAGATGTTTCCAACCCCCAAACCCTGGCTCTGAGCACCCCAGAACCTGGTGCTATTTGAAACCAGCTCCAGTTCCTGCAGACTGACCCGTTGGGCTCTGCATAAGGCTGGCCAGGTGGGAGTCTGTCTACCCGTGCAGAGCTGCTTCCTGGATTAGTGTCTTCAACTGTCCTATTTCTAGTGAACTCCATCCCTTATTTCCCAACAGCATCTCAGTTTGCTAAAGCGACTCACTAGTCTGTTGTCCCTCCCCCCATCAGGGAAAAGCCCAGCAGAATTTAAAAGGAGCAAAACAAAATAAAGGCAAAAGAAAAGTGGAATTTTCAAAGCAACCCCAGGTTCTGTGGCACCTCCCCAGGGTCTTAGAGAAATCACTCTAAGGACTTGTCTACACTGGCACTTTCCAGCGCTGCAACTTTCTCACTCAGGGTTGTGGAAAAAAAACCCCTCCTGAGTGCAGAAAGTTTCAGCGCCATAAAGCACCAGTGTAGACAGTGCACCAGCGTTGGGAGTTACGCCCCTCATGGAGGTGAGGTTTTTTAAAGCGTGGCGGCAGCACTTCAATGTTGCCAGTGTAGACTAGTCCTAAGGAACTGTAGACAAGAGTTTCCTTTTCCACGTGTAACGCCGACAGACCCCGGTCATCGGCAGGCGGGATCGAACCTAGGACCTCTAGAGCTTAGTGCATGAGCCTCTACTGTAGGAGCTAAAAGCCTGTTAGCTAAGGCTGTAGAGCAGACTCATTTTATCACTCTCTGTGGTCTCGGTGCCACTACAAGGGACAGAACACCACACCCAAGAGGTGTGTGGGTTACACACAGATGGAATCCCGGCCCTGCTCAGGAATCCAATGGGTGGGTTTAAAAACCCTGTAGGGAAGTTGCTGTTCTCTACGCAACTCCGTAAGATTTTCTGCACAAAGGCGAAATCCGTGTAACGTCCTTTCAGACTTTCACACAACGGGTAACAGCATTTTGGCTGCTTTAGGTGTTCGGACACCTCTGATCCCATCCACCATGCAGCAGCCAGCTCTCCTCAGCAGCTGTTTGTGTGTTAACCCCCCAAGTAGGTGACACCTCCATTAATAATGAACTCAGACCTGCCTTCGAGTGATCCTGCTGCCACCCTCAAGCTCACGAGTGCCGAGCTGAGCCCGATTCACACTCTTAGCTTGTCCTCTGTTTGTTCGTTCTTTCTTGCTTCTTTCACAGCTTTGCATTCGCCTGATGAAAAGCAAGATCCCACAGTTTGTCTGAGGGAAGCACTTTGTTTTGACGGGTGGCTGCGGTACCATGAAGGGTACCATGAAGAGGCCAGTCCTGAAGCTAAACCCCAATGCTCAGTTCAGCACAGCTAGAGAAGGCCGGGGCATTATGCATTACCAACGCTTAGATACCACAATGCTGAGGGCCTTAGGAACGTGATTGACAGGTAGAATGATCATTATTGTGCTGGTGGGCTGAAGTCAGGGGCACAAAGTACTGCTTTGTGCCAATCCACCTATGCAAAGCTGACCTGCATCTGGCAAAACAGGAATCCCTCAGCATGGGAGAACCCTCCGGTAGCACAGACTACCTAGGGCTACCACCCTGCTTCTGGCATGGATGGAGGGGTGTCCGGGGGAAGAGGCGGGGCTAGGACACTAGGAAGAGGCGGGGCTAAGTGTTTCTGAGCGGCTGTAAGAGCTGGTCCCTTGAGGGCAGGAGCAGGTGGGCACAGCTTACAGCAACCTTGCAAAGTCATTCAGGATGTCGGATGAGTGCGGCTATTGTAGTAGTATAAATCAATCAGTCAGAAGAAGGGATAAAAAGGATCAAAACATTTTTGTTTGAAAGGGTTTCGGTTTGAAACAAAAAAAATGGCTTCTTCGCCGAGATGGAAATTTCTGCAGCCAATGTCAGTTTTTGCCTCATTTTTTGTGTGGGGTTCACCAGAAAAACTGATTTCTTCCCCTGTCCATTCTTGAGTTTTGAACAAAATAAAAAACAACTTTTGAAGGGGAGAAAAAACAGGTTAAAAACTTCCTTTTAGTTTTCAGAGAAATTTTTCATACCAACAAAAACCCTTTCTCAGCTGGTTTCACAGAGAGCTGGCAGTGCCAGCGTTGTAATGGGGGCGGGAGGGACAGGATGGCTGCCTCCTACTCCACTCCGACTGGCTTGCTGGGTGACCCTGGACAAAGCACCAAACCTCTCCGTGGCCCGGTTTCCTCTTTTGCAAGCTGAGGACAAAACCCGTCTCTCTCAGAAGGTGTTCGGAGGGATTCACGTCATAGTTCTCAGGTGCTTTGAGTGCTTCAGCTGACATGCGCCCGAGATTTAGAGCTGGGCGGGAAACAGTTTTCTTGTCCTGTTCCACTTCGGGATGGAAGAACTTTTGAGGGCCCTCACCTGGGATGTGAGGTCCGAGTCTCTGGTCTGAATCAGGCAGAGCAAGGATTTGTACATAGACGGGCTAGGCTATTGCCTATTTTGGCTATTTTATTTTGACCAGAAAATCCATTCTGGAGCTGCAAAGTCTCTCTCATAGTCACTGGCACATGTCTGCGAAGAGTTTCAGGCTCAATGAACTAGCATTTTCCAATGGAAAAAAAACTGTTTCGTCAAAAATTTCCCGACCAGCCATAGGTGCTGGAACTAGGGATGCTGGGGGTACTGTTGCACCCCCTGACTTGAAGTGGTTTCCATCATATACAGGGTTTGCAGTTTGGCTCAATGGCTCTCAGCGCCCCCACTATACAAATTGACCAGTCCTACTGTAGTTGTACAATGTATTACTGTTACCCTGTGGGGTCCAAGAATAGCGTTAGAGCCTTGGTTTTCAACCTTTTTTCGTTTGTGGACCCCTCACAAATTTCAAATGGAGGTGAGGACCCTTTGGAAATGTTAGATACAGTCTGCGGACCCCCAAGGGTCTGCGGAGACCACAGGCTGAAAATCACTGTAGAGCAACTGCAAAACTCCAAGGACCAGATGGCCACCTGGTGAAAAAGAACGGTTACTTACCTTCTGTAACTGTTGTTCTTCGAGATGTGTTGTTCACGTCCATTACACATTAGGTGTACGCGCGCCGCGTGCACGGACGTCGGAAACTTTTTCCCTTAGCAGTTCCCGTCGGGCCGGCGGGCCCCCCCCTTCCCGCCAGAGCGGCGCCCCGCTCCAGGGTATATATATCCCTGCCGACCCGACCACTCCGGTTCCTTCTTGCCGGAGACTCCGACAGAGGGGAAGGAGGGTGGGAAGTGTAATGGACGTGAACAACACATCTCGAAGAACAACAGTTACAGAAGGTAAGTAACCGTTCTTTCTTCTTCGAGTGATTGTTCACGTCCATTACACATTAGGTGATTCCCAAGCTTACCATTGGAGGTGGGTAGGAGTCAAGATACAACTGACTGTAGCACGGCCCGCCCGACCATCGCGTCCTCTCTGGTCTGATGATGGATCGCGTAGTGGCTGGGAACGTGTGTACGGACGACCAGGTGGCTGCCTTACAGATCTCCTGGATAGGGACCTGAGCCAAGTAGGCCGTTGAGGACGCTTGGGCTCTAGTCGAATGGGCCCGGATCTCCGGGGCCGGAACATTGGCGAGCTCATAACAAGTGCGTATACAATGCACAATCCATGCCGACAAGTGCTGTGTCGAGATAGGCAAGCCTTTCATACGTTCCGCAATAGCAATGAACAGCTGGGGTGTTCTGCGGAATGACCTGGTCCGTTCCAGGTAAAATGCCAACGCCCTTCGGACATCCAGGGTATGTAGGCTGCGGTGGTGAGGGTCCGTATGGGGTTTAGGAAAAAACACCGGTAGGCAAATGTCTTGCCCCATGTGAAACTGTGATACCACCTTTGGGAGGAATTTGGGGTGCGGTCTCAGTTGCACCTTATCTTTATGGAACACTGTATAGGGTGGTTCCGAAGAGAGGGCCCTCAATTCCGATACCCTCCTGGCCGACGTGATGGCCACGAGAAACGCCACCTTCCACGAGAGGTGCGTGAGGGAGCAAGTGGCTAGGGGCTCAAAGGGAGGACTCATGAGCCTTGTTAGGACTAGGTTCAGACTCCATGCTGGGATTGGCGGGCGCGAGTAGGGAAACACCCTTTCCAGCCCCTTGAGGAATCGGGCCACTGTGGGGTTGGAGAACACTGACACTCCCAACTCTCCTGGATGGAAAGCCGAAATAGCGGCTAAGTGAACTCTAATTGAGGCGGGCGCAAGCCCTTGATTCTTGAGGTGCAGTAGGTAGTCCAAGATTGACGGAATTGAGGCTTGTAAAGGCTGTATGCTTTGAGGCTCACACCAGTGGGAGAACCTTTTCCATTTTGCTAGGTAGGTCGCTCTTGTAGAGGGCTTCCTACTATTAAGGAGGATTTGCTGAACTTGGTGAGAACACCTGTGTTCTGCATCATTCAGCCAGAGAGATACCATGCCGTGAGATGTAGCGAAGACAGGTTCGGGTGGAGTAGGCGGCCTTTGTCTTGCGTGACCAGGTCGCGATGGAGGGGGAGGGTGATTGGATCGGCTATGGACAGTTCCAGCAGGGACATGAACCAATGCTGGCGTGGCCAGGCCGGGGCAATAAGTATGATCGTCGCCCTGTCCCTGCGGGTCTTGAGGAGAACCTTGTGTATGAGTGGGAACGGAGGGAAGGCATATCTTAGGCTCCTGCCCCATGGGATCATGAAAGCATCTGCTAATGATCCCCGGCTGAGGTTCTGGAACGAGCAGAACTGAGGGCATTGGCTGTTGTCCCTGGTGGCGAACAGGTCCACCCGGGGAAAGCCCCACCTTCGGAAGATCGAATGCAGGACGTCTCGCCTCAACGTCCATTCGTGCATTCGGTAGGATCGGCTGAGGCGGTCTGCTAAGCCGTTTTGAATCCCCGGAAGATACGTCGCGATGAGGTGTATCGCATGGGCTATACAGAAGTTCCATAATTGGAGTGCCTCGTGACAGAGGGGAGAAGACTGGGACCCACCCTGCTTGTTTATATAGAACATGGCGGTAGTGTTGTCCGTCAGGACTGCCACGCTGTGACCTTTTATGGTGGCGCGGAAGGTCTGACAGGCGAGGCGAACCGCTCTTAGCTCCTTCAGGTTGATGTGAAGCAGCTTGTCTTCTCTGGACCACAGCCCTTGGGTCCGCAGTTCCCCCAGGTGCGCCCCCCAACCCAGGTCCGATGCATCTGTTAGCAACGTCAGAGTGGGCTGTGGGGCAGCGAAGGGGATCCCTTCGCATACCTGTTGGCGATCGAGCCACCAGCGTAGCGAGCTGAGCACCTGGTTCGGGATCGTGACTACTTGATCCAATGGGTCTCTGTTGGGGCGATGCGTGTGGGCGAACCACAACTGTAAAGGCCGGAGCCTCAGGCGGGCATGTCTGACCACATGTGTGCAGGCTGCCATATGCCCCAGAAGCTGCATGCAACACCTTGCCGTTGTCGTGGGGAATTTTTGGACCGAGCTTACGGCTCTGTGAATTGACATGAACCGTGCCTCCGGTAGGCTCGCTTGCGCGGTTACCGAGTCCAGGGTAGCACCTATGAAGTCCAGCCTCTGTGTGGGGACTAACGTGGATTTTGGCACATTGACCCGGAGGCCGAGCTTGTCGAACGTCTGCAAGGCCAGCGTCATGTGAGATCGGACCTCGGCCTCCGACCTGCCCGCGAGTAGCCAATCGTCCAGGTACGGGAACACCCGCATCCTTCTTTTTCGAAGGAAGGCTGCTACCACAGACATGCACTTCGTAAACACCCGTGGTGCTGATGCCAGGCCGAAGGGCAGGACTGTAAATTGGAAATGGCGCTGGTCGACAACGAAGCGCAGAAAACGTCTGTGGGCCGGATTGATCGCGATGTGAAAATAAGCATCTTTCATATCGAGGGCAGCATACCAATCCCCCGGATCCAGGGATGGGATAATAGTTCCAAGGGAGACCATACGGAAGCGCGCTTTGATCAGAAACTTGTTTAGATCGCGCAGGTCCAAAATAGGACGGAGGCCCCCTTTCGCCTTGGGGATCAGGAAGTATCTGGAATAGAATCCTTTTCCCCTTAGGTCTAGAGGGACCTCTTCTACTGCTCCTGCAGCGAGAAGGGTCTGTACCTCCTGTATGAGGAGTTGCTCGTGAGAAGGGTCCCTGAAGAGGGACGGGGAAGGGGTATGGCAGGGAGGGGGCGAGGAAAACTGGAGGGTATAGCCCGCCTTCACTGTGCGCAGGACCCAGCGGTCCGATGTTATGCGCAACCAGGCCCGTAGAAATGGGACAGATGGTCCTTGAAACCCAGAGGAGGATCCGGTATATGAAGTGGCACGCTGTCCTCGGGCGTAGCTTCAAAAGCCTGGTTTATTTCCCGGCTGCGGCTTGCCCTGGCCGTGACTCTGGCCTTGGTTAGGCGTATTGTTACGTCTCCGCCTGTTATCCCTGCCTCAACGGCGGTAAGGCTCGTGCCGGGGGCGAGGGTGATATTACCTCTGTGGTGGCTGTGGCTTAAAGGGTTTACGCTGCGTTACCGGGGTGTGCATACCCAACGACTTAAGGGTCGCACGCGAGTCCTTAAGGCTATGCAGCCTGGCTTCAGTTTGGTCGGAGAACAAGCCCGAACCTTCAAACGGGAGGTCCTGCAGTGTGGTTTGCACCTCTGGCGGGAGACCTGAAGCCTGCAACCATGTCGAACGCCTCATCACGACTCCCGACGCAATTGTTCTAGCCGCAGCATCTGCTGAGTCTAGCGCGGCCTGTAAGGAGGTCTTGGCCACTGCCATTCCCTCATCCACCAGGGCCTTGAACTCCTGATGCGCGTCAGATGGGAGGGAGTCCTTAAACTTGGCGACTGATGCCCAAGAGTTAAAATTGTGTCTGTTTAGAATCGCCTGCTGATTGGCGATCCTCAGTTGAAGGCCCCCCGAAGAATAGACTTTTCTCCCGAACAAGTCCAATCTCTTGGCTTCCTTGCCCCTGGGAGCAGGAGCTTGCTGGCCATGCCGCTCCTTTTCATTGACCGCCGAGACCACCAACGAACAGGGGGATGGATGCAGGAAGAGGAAGTCAAACCCTCTAGATGGGGCGAAGTATTTCCTCTCCACTCCCTTTGCAGTTGGAGCACTGGAGGCCGGTGTTTGCCACACCGTCTTATAGTTGGACTGTACTGTCCGTATAATGGGGAGTGCGACTCTGGAGGGGCCCTCTGGGCTCAGGATATCGACCATGGGGTCATCCTGCTCTACAGTCTCCTCCGCTTGCAAGCCCAGATTGAGGGCTACCCGGCGAAGCAGGTCTTGGTGTGCCCGGTGGTCAATCGGGGGAGGGCCGGACACCAGTGTACCCGCTACCGCCTCATCTGGCGAGGAGGAAGAGGTCGGGGCCTTCTGCCCATCCTCATTGTCCTGTAGACCTGCGTCAGCCAATTGTTCCTCTGTGGCCTGACCCGCAGCGTGTGATTGGGACGGTACCGTACTCGGTGCCGAGTCCACTCCTTCCCGCTCCGGTGGTCTAGAGACCGTTGCCTCCCTATACGATTGCGGGCGGTGCCGCGGGGAGCGTGATCGGTACCGGGATGGCCCGGATCTCGAGGCTCTCGATGGGGGCCCTTGTTGGTGGTAGGCCCAGGGTGTCCAGAATGGCCATTGGCTCGACTGGCCCCATTGGGACTGACTGTAGTCCCTGCTGTCCTGTGACCTATGGGCATACCCGCCGTATCGGTCTGAGTCAGCCCCCGAGACCACTGACGGTGATCTGGAAGGCCACGGTGGCGCCGTCGGATGGTGCCGGTCTGGTCTTGGGGAGTAGCGCCTCCGCGACCAGGATCTGGAACGGTGCTTTGCCGACCTGGACCGGGAACGGTACCGGTGATCTCGGGACCGGGAACGGCCACGGCTGGTCGGCCTCGGGTAACGAACCGCCGATGCTTCGCGGTGCCGACTCGTGCTTGGTTGCTGAGTCGGTGCCGACCGCTTGCTGAAGCCCGACTGCTGCGGTGCTTCCTGCGCCGAGGGCAACCGGGAGTCCACCGAGGCGGAGCTCGACCGGGACCGGTCCCTGGAACGGTGCCGGGATGGCGACCGTGATGGGCGCACCATCGCCGGCTTGCCTCTGCGCGGCAGCATAGGCGGGGCGCCTTCAGCGCGTGCCGGGGCCTCGACGGACAAGGCAATGAGGTCCTTAGCTGCCTCAAACGTGTCCGGAGTGGAGGGCTGTTCCACGAGTTCCTCCAGCCCTTCCTCCTCGCTCGACGCGCCCATCCCGGGGCTCGACGGGCCCTTCGGCGCCGGAGCCACTACCGGGGTCCGTGTTGGGGCCGTATCGGCCTTAGGGGCACTCGAGGTCTTTACCGGTGCCGCCCTCTTGTGCGGGGCGCGACCTCGGGCCTTAGGTTGGCCCTTCACTTTCGCCGGCGAAGACGACCGGCGTCGTGTATTTCCCCGCTGTGTCGGTGCCGCGGTCTTCGGATGACCCACCGGCGCCGGGTCCCGCACCGAGGCAGGGGCACTCCGCACGGAGGCAGACGGTGCCGTCGAAGTGGAGGGCTGTAACGCCGTCTCCATGAGCAGCTGCTTAAGGCGGAAGTCCCTCTCTTTTTTAGTTCTGGGCTTAAAAGCCTTACAGATCTTGCAGCGCTCTTTCTGGTGAGTCTCCCCCAGGCAACGAAGACACGAAGCGTGGGGGTCGCTCAATGGCATGGGCCTACGGCACGTGGCACAAGCCTTGAAGCCTTGGGCGTGTGGCATACCCCACCGCCCGGGGCCAGTGCCGGGGCTGAACAAACAACCCCGGCAGGAACTTTAAGTACTCTAATGAGCTGTTAACTACTGACTAAACACTACAACAACTAACTGATAACAGTTAGAACTCTAATTGACTATTGCTAAGGGACACTCTCAGACGAGAGACAGAGTTGTTCCAACGCCGCCACGGACGGTAAGAAGGAACTGGAGTGGTCGGGTCGGCAGGGATATATATACCCTGGAGCGGGGCGCCGCTCTGGCGGGAAGGGGGGGGCCCGCCGGCCCGCCGGGAGCCGCTAAGGGAAAAAGTTTCCGACGTCCGTAAACGCGGCGCGCATACACCTAATGTGTAATGGACGTGAACAATCACTTGAAGAAGAATGAGGGTCGTTCCACTGACTTTAATGGAGCCCTTGGGTCTATGATTAGGGCCCTTTGTGGAAGCAGAGAAAGAACTGACAGGAAGGGGATTGCAATGCATGACAGTTTGCTAGCAAGAGTCAGGCTTACTGTAACCCTAATAACGCGAGATTTGTAGAAGTGAGGATTGTGTGAGGTGAGTGGGAAAGAACTGTGTGAGAAGTTGTTGCAACCTTGTGTAGATAATGTGCAGACAATATGGAATGTAGACTAAGAGTCTACATAAGTGAGAAAAACAAGATATCAGAATGACCAATGTATAAACAAAATGCAGCTGTTGCAACAAAAGGTATAAATGCTTGCTGTAATTGTTTACCTGGGAGAGACCTGCCTAGGAGGGGGAGACCCTGTGTCCTAGTGCACTCTCTCCCTCTATGCCATTGATAGAGAGAGAATAAAGTATCTGACTTTGCTGTACCCAACCAAAAGAGTGAGAACTGTGTTTTTCTCTGACACCTTAGTTGCTATGGTAATAGGGATAATAAATAATAATATATTGATTTACACCAGAAGAGGGTCTGGCCCGAACTATTTTAATTACTGTGAGGCTGAAATGACCAAGTGGGAAGAGGGAGAGGCGTGTCAGACATTTAGAAGAACAATATTATCTCCTCTTCTTTTAGTGGTATCCGTATTTAATGTGATGCTCTTTCTCTACCCTGGCTGCGTGGCAGTTTATCACACTCTGAGCCAGCTATGCAACTAACACGACCAGTCCTGCTTGGGAGCAGAGGGTACCTTGCATGATTAGGCTGTCCAAGAACAAACCTCCTCACAACCCCATAGAATGAATGGCGCCCCCCTTGTAAAACTGGAGTGGGAATGCCAGGGCCAGCGGCAGTAGGAGTGACTGAGAAACCAGAATGAGTCACGGATTCTGTGAGCTTAGCAAAAGCTGCATTAATAATTTGTAGGTTGTTACTATCTTAATGAAAATGAGTAACAAGAGACGGGAAGTGTTTTGAGTTGCTTTCATGTGCCATGTCTCGTGACTGGGGAAGGACAGGGAAACACACAGGAGGTTCATTTTAAAGCACAAGGCTGAGCAATGAGTGACATGAGGTCGAACACTCCCCTGCCCTGCGTCTGGCGGAGTCATTTCCACTCATGCACATGAGACACATTCCCAGCAGTATGAGTTTAGTTTAGAACTAGAGCTGGGCAAAGAACTGATTTTTCAGTTCAGTGGCAGGTCTGAATTTCTGTTTTGTTTTTGTTTCAGTTCAGGTTGAAATTGGAATTTTTGATGAATTGAAAAAGCCTAGTGTGGATTTGAACATGGGGCTTCTACATCCAAGGTGAGTGCTCTAACCACGGGGCTAAAAGTTATAAGGGGCAGGCAGCGCAGCTCGGGGGAGGGTAGAGATGGCCAGCACCTCCTCCTCCGGCCGCTTTGTGTAAGTATGAAACTATTAGTGGCAAAATCACAAATTGTTTTGCATTGACTGAAACTGCATTTTTTGGCAAATGAACTCTTCATCCGCAAAGGTTCGCACAGCTCTCTTTAAACACCTGCTTGCACAGAGACAAATGACAACGCTGCTTATGTACTTACAGGCAAAGGGGGGAGGTGCAGAATTAAGATGTGTGTCCCATCTATTGCCCACCACAGTTATGGGAACCCACCTGTTATTCCCTGTGCACTGCTCAGACTCATCGTCCTGTGAAGCAGGACCTATTTAATGGCCGCATGCACCTAGATAACATCCACCCTCACCCAAAATTTTCCAACCCCAAACTGGTTGCCAATAGCAGTCCAGGGGTACAAGCTTGCAGAGAGCAAACACCCCCCATTTCTCCTCTGTCCAAGCTGCTCTTATCCTAGTGTCTCTGTACTGGAGGACTGACATGAGTTTGGCACACGGCTCCAGGAATGTCGCGTTCTACATCTGTACATTCTGCAGCTGCTGCTGGCTGTCCCAGGTTGGCATCACAATCCGATCCCCAGCACTGCGTGCTTGTTTCACAGGCCCTGAAGCACCACTCCACCATGTGTAGCTGGTCGGTGAATGCCTGCAGGAGCTGGCCAGTTTCATGCACTGTCTGTATCATCCACTCCTCTGCTTTCCTAGAATCCCTACTACCTGGCCAACCGCTGTGGTCATTGTGGTTCCACAAATACAAGAGGATCAGTCACCCTGACTCCAAAACAGACAAGAGAGCTCTGCTGATCTGTTCAGCAGCCGTGTTTCAGGTGACGAGATGGTGGGGATATTGAAAAACAGGGCAAAAAAACCAGCACATTACAGGTTGAACCAGAGGGAACTGAGAGAAATTGACCCCAAACTACTACAATTCCCGGAGAGGAGTGCTAGTAACCCACAATGCACTGCAAACATTTCCAACAAGGTAAAGTACTGGAGAATGGCATGAAGCACACTGGGATGCCAACCCCCAATGCCACATGTCTTTTACCAAGAGAGTCTGTGAATATATGCTGCACTAGCAAAGGGAGCCAAATGTGACTAACCTTTGCTGGAAGAACTATGTCAGTAGCTGTATGCCAGCAGAACTTCTGACAGCAAAATTTCTAGGGTAGACAATCCAAGGCTCGTGGATTTGATTGGCTACACAGCCTGGAATCAGACTCCCTTAGGCAAGTTACAGAGCTGCCCTGTAACTCAGTTTCTCCATCTGTAAAACAGGGCAACTCACACCTACTTTAGTAGGGTAATGGGCAGCTTATTTGATAACTCTCTGTAATGCACTTTGAGACCTGCCAGCAGAAGGCGCTATAGGAATGCAAAGTGTTATGGTTTTCCTGCTGCCCTTTCAGTTACGTTGGGACATAACCTATGTCGAATATTAGGGCACGTGAGGGCAAAGGGATGCACCAGTTCCCATCATTGCAGGTGGCCGTATGCATTGTCCCTTTACCATAAAGACTGCATTATACATCTCACAGAGTCAAATAACTAACAGGACATTCTAAGCCAGCTTCTTCCAGACGGATCAATGAACTGTAGACAGCAATGGCTGGCCAGATACAAAAGACAAATGAAAAGATCATGCCTGAATTTTGATCACTAGCCCAACTTGTTCCATATATATTTCGGGTTTCCCTGAAAAGCTGAATTAGTTGAATAAACCAGCCAGTGGCCGGGCTTGTGACGTTCTGAGTGTGATATAATATCTCATTGAAAGATGACAGGGCCAGAAACAGTTAATTAACTCACAGACTGACCTGACCCACGGCTGAACTTTAGAGACTAGTTAGGAAGATATGTAAATGAATAGAGCTTTGAAATGCAAGTCTGCATTGTTAGAGATGGAAGGGTAAATGCTTGCTCAGGTCTTGTGATGTAAGCAAACAAGTCTTGTCTATTTCTATAGCTTTAATTCAAAGATCAAAAAAAAGAATATTAACATTTAGGAAGACAGTTGAGTGAAATAGTTTTATTGTCTATATGTCTCTTTGAAGGTTGTAATAACCTGTATATGAACTGTTTAATAGACAAATTACCCTGTGCTAACTGCCAAGATGTTTGGGAGAAGGAGAGTTAAGCCTATTGTTTTCTCAGGCCAAAAGGCTGTTGGGACATGATCCTTCTTCATCTCAGATCTGCTTTGGGTTTCAAGAGGGGGAACCTTAAGCCACAAGGATTGAGATCCCCAGTCACTTACTGGAGTCACCCTGAATATGGACATTGAACTATAACCTATGGACTATTTCTAAAAGGACTTTTGGCAACTACAAACCAATCTCTGCTATGTACCTGAACCTCAAGAATTGAATTCAAGTCTGTATGTATATTGATCTTTTAACCAACACTCTCTCTCTTTTCTTTTTTTAATAAATTTTAGCTTAGTTAATAAGAATTGGCTATAAGTGTGTGTTTTGGGTAAGATCCAAGTTATAATTGGACCTGGGTATGTGGCTGATCCTTTGGGATTGGAAGAACCTTTTATTTTATATGATGAGATAAGATTTGCAGTAAAAATCATCATATCTGACGTGTGTGTCTGACCGGAGGCCTGAGGCTGGGTACTTTAAGGGAACTGTGTTGTTTGGACTTCCGAGTCACCAGTGAGGTACTATAGAAGCTGTTCTGTGCTGGCTTGGTAAACTAAATATTGGAACATCCACCAGCGTTTGGGGTTTGTCTACCCCGTTTTGTTTGCAGTTCACCCTAACTGAGTGACCTCAGCTGGCTCCCACGGGCAGCACCATCACAGGGCTGGCATTGCATTAGCCTTTAGCATTGCTAGACATTATATGCAGAACAGCTATGTAAGGACTTGTTCCTGGAGGTGTTAACATTATAGGGGGAAAGAGAGCTATTGCTTTGGGTAGCCCAAAGAAGGATAACAAGGAGTAATGGCTTGAAAATGAGCAAAGGAAAACCTAAGCTGAGTATCAGGGCAAACTTCCTATCGGGGAGATTTGTCAGACTGTGCAACGGTCTCCCCAAGAGACATGGTGCAAGCCCCGTCTCTTAAGTCCTTGGACGTTGAAGCAGTGCAGCCCAGGCAGTGGGGATCAATCCTGCACTACTCCCACAGGGATGGGCTGGACAATCCTAGTGGAGTTGGATTTCAAACAAGCAAGGCACGCAACTGCGTGAGCAAAATGCATGCTCAGGCCCCGATCGTGCCATTAGCTCCGTGCAGACAGACCCAAAGGATGATCCGCATGGATCTGACAGCAGCACCGGGGCCATAATTTTCTCCTATGACTCCCATGACTGAGTGCACAAATCAAGTAACTACACATGCAATGGACAACAATTAGCCAAACAAAGCAGCAGGGCTGTGTCTCATGGGCACACAACACGCCCACCCACGTGAGTCAGAGAAGAAGATGAATGTTCTAGGCTCTACTCCTGCAAACACGTATCCACACGCTCAACTTTATGCACATGACTACATATGTGTAGCTTCACCCACATGAGTAGCCCTTTCAGTCCTAGGAGTTACTCGTGGGAGTACAGATAAGCAAGTGAAGTGTGTCTGTATTTATAGGACTGGAGCCTTCGCCTTCATGTTGCTTTTAAGAGAACATTTTATCTTGGCATCAATTCCCCCCTTTGCCCCCTGCAAATCACAGAACAGTCTTAAAAAAAATCCACACACATACACACATTACAGAGAAAAATGGCAAGAAAATATAATTGTAGAGGAAGGGACTGAATGGAGGGGGGGAAAGGCAGCTGTATTAACCATCTGCTACACAGCTGAACAACACCCACTTAAGTGTCTGTTTACAAATCAAGTTGCCTATGTTAGTGGAAACATAGCCCCTTGCTTCAGAAGTATCAGACGATTGGCTGCCAACATGCAGTGTTTATTAGGAAAGCAGACTGGCTCTTGTAGGAGGAATAAAACAGAAATCTGTTTTTAACAAGTAAATACTAACTTAGAAGCACATGTTAGAAATTACATCCCAGGCACACAGCGCTTCCAAGAACTTTGTAACCACAAAGAGCAAAGTGCTTCTATCCCATGACATCTGTCATGATGTTTAGAAT
This sequence comes from Malaclemys terrapin pileata, assembly GCF_027887155.1. Taxonomy (NCBI): domain Eukaryota; kingdom Metazoa; phylum Chordata; order Testudines; family Emydidae; genus Malaclemys; species Malaclemys terrapin. Next base: position 199,619,609 of record NC_071507.1, on the reverse strand, counting down.
CCCAGGCCTTCTTGAACAGGAGAAAACGATTGTAACTACAAACAGTCCACACAGCTTGAGTCAGGGCTGTCCCTCAAGAGGCGCAGGGCCAGGGGCGAATCAGCATGTATGGGGCCCCCCTTAACATTTTTTATACAGGTGAAATCTGGTAACAGTGAACTTCAAGGGCAGCTGCTGGCCGCAGGTTAAATATTGATGACGCCCAGCTGTATAATTATAATGTTGTTATATTAGATTGTAGTTCTTTTTTATAATTATAATGAAGTTCATATCATTTTTAAAAAAGCTCACCAATCATGATCAGTGTCGCGCCGCTTGCATGCTGAAATCCACCTTCCTGGACTTCCTTGCAGCAAACTCACTTCCCAGGTGCATATGATCTTGCTACCCTCAGTGGATTTTTTTAAATTTAATTATACATTCGCAACCCTGAGAGCCCATGTCTCGGGAACTGGGTGACTCTTGGAGGGCTTATATGTGCCCTAGTGCTGGGGGACCCCAGGACCCTCCAGCACGGAGGAGAGGCTCTAAGATCTGTTTTCTCTGGGGGCTGGGAGTGGGAGGGAAGGCAGAAAAGCAGATGGATGGAGGACCCCAGTCCTGGTGGGTGGTGGAGAGAGCAGAGTTGTGGGACCCCGGCTCCTGGTACTGCAGGGAGGGGGACCCCAAGACTGGACAGCTGAAAGGCAAGGAGGACTCTGAGACCGGGGGGGTGATAAGGGCTGGCCCTGGCCTGGAGATGGCATTGGAGGACCCCACCCAGTGCTGGGAGAGGGGAGAAAGGGCAGTGGAAGGGGGAGGTGTGGGGCACTGTGGGGACATCAGTGCTGGGCGAGGGACAATGGAGACTACTGGCTGGCACTCACCTGTGCTAGGGGGCCCCCTGTGCTGGTGGAGGGTCCCGCCCGAAAAGGGAAGGGTCCGTCCAAGACGGAAGGGCAGGGTCAGGGTCTACCTGGGTCAGCTTGCCCTGGCACTAGTGGTTGGGGGCGCTAGGACCCTGCGACAGCAGGCGACGCCGGGAGCTGGCAGAGCGGAGAGGGCTAGGGCCAGGTCGCTTGCTGCTGCCGCCGCAAAGACTGCACCTGAGCCTGGGGGCCTGCGGGCAAGAAAAAGAAATAAACACCCAGGCTGGTGCATGCGGGGCACAGGCCTGATCCCTGTTGCCAGCATCAGGCCCCCCACTAGCTCCCCAGCTGCCCCACCTGCCCTGTGTCCCCCTGAAGCACGGGGCCCCCCAAAGTGCAGGGCCCGGGCAGTTTCCCCCTGTCCTTCCTATGGACAGGACGGCTCTGGCTTGAGTTCCAGCTTTGTCTCACTTGTTCACCAAGGACCACATCCTGGAACACTATCCAACCACAGAGCTATCTAGTGGCTGGGTAATATACTGCAAGTGAACACCTCACGTCAACATCCTCTATGGATAACACTTTGCAAGCCTGTATTACGTGCTGTTGTTTTTAACTTCGCCCTTGTTTCAAGGGTTCCTTTCCTCAGTGTGGGCTCCACCCCAGGGCACCTCACAGAATCAGGGTCTATATCCCTCATATAGTGGCTTGTTTTGAAACGCCTACATGGTTGGAATGAGACCCAGATTGAGAGTAACCTAACATGGTTACCATCTGATGGCTGTTCAGTGCCTTATGTGAAACAGGTTGGTGGTCTCACTTCACTTCCAAGTGGGTATAAAATGGCCAGCTGGAGCCTCCATGTTAAGCCATTAGACTGAGAACTCCTCTAGTTTTCATAATAATTAGTCCCACTAATTGCCTCCCACCTCCCCAACTACCCGATCCAAGTCTGACCAGAGCCCAGAACAGAAGCTAGCTCCCTTTTTTGGCAGTCTTAGGAGCGAGGTTAATGGCTGACTGGGCTCAGAGGCTGGCCTGTGGTGCCCCCTAGAGGCTGTGTCCCTGTACACAAAGTTTGACGCATGGGTGTGGCGTGGTGAGAGGGGGACACGCGTCCTCACTGCCAACAAAAAAAAAGAAAAAAGGGTGTTCTTAAAAAAGCAGCAAAGACAGGGCAACTCGGCGTTTCACTCGGCTTAGCAGCTTGAGTTAAAGCCTATAGGAGAGCCTGGGGCTGAACCCCAGAGGCGTGCCCGAGTGAAACGCCGAGTTGCTGTGTCTTCGCGCGTTGGCTAACCTGAGCTAAGGACACATCTTCGTCCGCAGTGAAGACGTGCCCTGACACTGCTGCTGCCTGCGTGGCATCTGTCATGTGGAGCCTGCCTTTGGGGCCCTCAGTGACAAGCACAGCGCTCACTTTTTAGTTCATTTCTTTAGGAAAAGCTTGAGTTCCATTAGCAGGCGCTTCAGATTCTGGTTCCAATTCTGACTGTCCTTGGGTAAAAATCAACCCCTTATTTATTTAGTTAGTTTACAGTAGCACCTACAGACTGCAAGTGTGACCTGGGCCCCATTGTGCTAGGTGCTGCACAATCAGAGACAGTCTCTGTCCCAAAGAACTTGCATGCTAAGTCAACAGTGGGAGAGAAAGGAAGGATTATTTTCTCCATTTTACAGATTGCAGCAGAGAGAGATTAAGGGCTTGTCTACACAGTGGGGATAACATGCTTGATGGGGATGTGATTTCTAATGCTCATTAATACGCTGCACATTAATCGGTCCCTGTAGACCCTGCTGGTGTGCACTAAAGGTTCTCTAGTGTGCTTTAACGTAGTGCCACTTCAAACAGTACTGAGCAGAAGTGCACTAGCGGAATCTACGCAGACCAATTAACGCACAACACAACATGTTAGGGCACTTTGAAAATCACACCCCCGTTGAGCACATTACCTCCACCTGGGGACAAGCCCCAAGGTCACTCCTGTGGCAAAGCCAAGAACTGCACTCAGCTCTGCTGATGCCGCGGCGAGGGCCCTAACTACAAGGCCACACTTCCCTGACGTTATGAGTAGCTGAGAGAATAAGGCCTGGTCTACACCTAAAACATAGGTCGACCCAGCTACATCACTCAGGGCTGTGCAAAATTCACACCTGCAGAGATGTAGTTAAGCTGACCTAAAACCAAATGCAGACACTGCTGGATTTTTCTGTTGACCTGCTACCACCTCTCAAGAAGGTGGATTTACTACAGCAACGGAAACCCCCCTGCTGTCACTAAAGTGAGGCCAGGTCAACATCAAAAGCTAAGTCGACCCAGCTATGTCGCTCAGGGGGAGGTGAAAAATCCACCCCCACAAGCAACATAGTTAAACTGACCTAATCCTTGGTATAGCCAGAACTAGGTCGACAGAGGAATTCTTCCATCAACAAAGCTACTGCCTCAGGGTAGAGAATCCCCTGGTTGCTGTCGTGAATGTCTACACTGAAGTGCTACCGTGGCCCAGTTGTAGCTGTAGCATTTCAAGTGTAGACAAGCCCTAAGTGTCTTCACTTCAGTGATGTAGCTACAACAACCGTGCTTGTGGTGTAGACATACCCTGATTGATTCAGTCTGGGTGGAGGTCCAAAGAACTGAAAACTTTTATTTGGGGTCAACCTGCCACAGAAATGTTTTGAATTTTTCAGCAAACTGAAATATCTTTTTTTAAGCTTCATTTCATGTTGACCAAAACATTTTGGTCAATCCAGACCTAAATGTACTGTTTCAATTTGAGATTTTTTAAACATTTTTTTAAAAATAAAGAAATAAAATTGAGGGAAGTTCTGAAACAAAACATATTTCCAAAACAGAAAAGTTCAAACATTTTTTTTTTCCAGAAATGCCAAAACACTCCCAAAGATTTTGGGATTTTGTTTTTACCAAAAAATGTTATCAAATTTAACCTGAATTTGCAAATTATTTCAGTTAACCCAAATCTGCATTTTTTCCCATCAAAAACCAGTTTCATGTGATAAATTTTGCTTAGCTCTAATCATTAGCTCTCTAGCAAGGTACTTATATGGCCCTCATCACTGTGATGTCCGACCACCTTAAATGGAGTAGTTTGTAGTTTAATATCCATTTTTATGGTAGCACTAACCAAAAATAAAAACGCTTTTTACAGAAGCAGATAACAAGCGTGGAGATAACACCACCATGATGGCCCCTGAACGATCCCGTCAACACATACAAATAACTACCAATATAAATACGATTTTAAAGACTTATTATTGGCTGCCAAAATGCTGGCTCCGTTCTGTCAGAATCAGCTGAGCTCCAAGAGTAGAGATACCTACTGACGTGTGGGTCGGCCCTTATTTTCAGAGATGCTGAGCACTTGCACCTCCCAGGGACATCAGCTGGAGTTGGAGGCGCTCAACACTTCTGAACAATGGCAGGCTAAGGAGCTGTGACACGATCTCTACCACTGCCCGTTTGTACGGCGACATTCCTGTCCATACGTCCCACAGAGACAACTTGTACCTGCTGATCGTGGGGAAACAGAGGGAGGGCAGCCGGCTTCAGCGGATGGTACTGAGCATGTTCAATCCGTGTGAGCATGCTCAGTTCAAGCCAAGCAGCAAATCTTGAAGGGCACATGACCCTGCGTGCCCCCTCCCCCCCCCACCTGTCGCCTCTGGCATAGAGGGTTGGCCTGATACTCCATTCACCTGGAATGTGGATCTTATATCCACCTGTGCGGAGTGGGTATCCAACGGCACTGTTGTGATCTGGACTCATTTCACGCTTATTTTGCTCCCAGTTGCACAGACATACAGGTAGATTCTAAAGCACAGTGTGAGATTCCCCTCCCACACTCCCCCAGCTATGGCATTACTCCAAGAAGAGGTAGGATTTAACAACTAACCACGCCCAGCTCAACTAAGATGACCCAAGGAAGAGGACGATAGGTAAAGGAATACAAGCAGAGCTGGCTGAATATAGCTATCCAGCGGATTACTTTAAGTTAAAGATGCAAGAGCTGTCAGAGGCCTGTATCCCCAAAAAGGGAAAAAGATTACTAAGCAAGAGACTTAGACCGAGCTGGATGAGCGACCGGCTGAAAGGGGTGATTAGGAAAAAACAGAAAGCGTACAAAGAGTGGAAGAGGGGAGGGATCAGTAAGGAAACTTACCTTAGCGAAGTCAGAGAATGTAGAGATAGAGTGAGAAAGGCCAAAGGCCAGGAAGAGTTGGACTTAGCGAGGGGAATTAAAAGTAATAGTAAGAGGTTTTACAGCCATATAAATAGGAAGAAAGCAAAGAAAGAAGAAGTGGGACCGCTGAAGACTATAGCCGGAGAGGAGATTAAAGATAATCTAGGCATGGCGCAATATCTCAATGAATATTTTGCATCGGTGTTTAATGAGGCCAATGAAGGTATTAGGGATACTAGCACCGTTACAGAGGGGCATACGGGATGGGGGATTACCGCATCCGAGGTAGAAACAAAACTAGAACGCCTTAATGGGACTAAGTCGGGTGGACCGGACGATCTTCATCCGAGAATATTGAAGGAATTGGCGCGGGAAATAGCAGGCCCATTAGCGACTATATTTAATGAATCTGTAAACTCGGGGGTAGTCCCATTAGACTGGAGAATAGCCAATGTGGTTCCTATTTTCAAGAAAGGGAAAAAAAGTGACCCGGGTAACTATAGGCCTGTTAGTTTAACATCTGTAGTGTGCAAGGTGCTGGAGAAGATTCTGAAAGAGAAACTAGTTGAGGACCTTGAAGTTAATGGCAAATGCGATAAATTACAGCATGGTTTTACGAAGGGCAGATCGTGCCAAACGAATCTGATCTCCTTCTTTGAGAAAGTAACGGACTTATTAGATAAGGGAAATGCGGTGGACCTAATATACCTGGATTTCAGTAAAGCGTTTGATACAGTACCCCATGAGGAACTATTGGTTAAAATGAAAAACATGGGGATCGATATGAAAATCCAGAGGTGGATAGGGAATTGGTTAATGGGGAGAATGCAGCGGGTCGTATTAAAGGGTGAATTGTCGGGTTGGAGGGAGGTTACTAGTGGAGTGCCTCAAGGTTCGGTTTTGGGACCCATCTTATTTAATCTATTTATAACTGACCTCGGGACCGATTGCAAGAGTGGGCTGATAAAGTTTGCGGATGATACGAAGGTGGGAGGAGTTGCAAACTCGGAGGAGGATAGGGATACTCTGCAGGGAGACTTGAATGAGCTTGTGAATTGGAGTATCAGAAATAGGATGAAATTTAATAGTAAAAAGTGTAAGGTGATGCACTTGGGGACGAATAATAACAATTTTAGTTACAAGATGGGGACGCATTGGTTAGAAGTAACGGAAGAGGAGAAGGACCTAGGGGTCCTTGTGGACCGCAGGATGACTATGAGTCGGCAATGTGACGTGGCGGTGAAAAAAGCCAATGCGGTCTTGGGATGTATTAGGCGAGGTATATCTAGTAGAGATAGGGAGGTCCTGCTTCCGTTGTATAAGGCGCTGGTGAGACCTCATTTGGAGTACTGTGTGCAGTTCTGGTCTCCCATGTTTAAAAAAGATGAACTCAAACTGGAACGGGTGCAGAGAAGGGCGACTAAGATGATCAGAGGAATGGAAAACCTGTCGTATGAAAAGAGATTAGAGGAACTTGGGTTGTTTAGTCTGACAAAGCGAAGGCTGAGGGGGGATATGATTGCTATGTTTAAATATATCAGAGGGGTTAATACAAGGGAGGGAGAGGAATTATTCCAGTTTAGTACTAATGTGGACACGAGAACGAATGGATACAAACTGGCCGGGGGGAAGTTTAGGCTTGAAATTAGACGAAGGTTTCTGACCATCAGAGGGGTGAAATATTGGAACGGCCTTCCGAGGGAAACGGTGGGGGCGACAGACCTGTCTGGTTTTAAGATTAAGTTGGATGAGTTTATGGAGGGAATGGTTTAATGATAAAACATAGTAGCCAAGGAAAACCAAGCAATGGTACATGATCGCCATATTTGGGGTCGGGAAGGAATTTTCCTCCAGGGTAGATTGGCTGAGCCTCTGGAGGTTTTTCGCCTTCCTCCGCAGCATGGGGCAGGGATCACTAGCAGGAGGGTCTCAGCCGATTGAAGTCACTAAAACACAGGATTGGGGACTTCAACGGTAGAATCCAGGGAAGGGTCTTGCGGCCTGCAGCATGCAGGGGGTCAGACCAGATGATCATAATGGTCCCTTCTGACCTTAATGTCTATGAGTCTATGAGTCTATGAGCGGCCGCTGAAAATTTTAGCATGAAATAAAAACAAAAAAACATTTCATTGGAAGGGTTTTGGGGTTTCAATGCAACAAAAAGCAAAAGCAAAACAAAGTTGTTTTTTGGGCCTCCCCCCTTTACTACCCTCTTTTCGCCACTGGAAGGGGTGGGGGAAAGAGAGAGAAAAGGAGAAGAACAAACACCAACCTGCAAAAAAGAAAACGTTCCCCCAAAACCATTTGGATCCATTCCAATGACAAGCATTTGATGGGCAGAAATACCAGGTGGGAAGGAATTGCTTGGGGTGTCGGAGAGGGCACAGCTCGGGGTGAGGCCCGTGATTCCGAAAAGTGCAGCTCCCTTTGACAAGGAGGGACAGATCCATGTTCCCTCTATGTCCCCGTTGGGCTGCTCAGATAACACAATGGACCTGGGAAGCTGGTGTAATGAGCTAGGTCAGAGCCTCCTAATGTTTGGGGGAAGTCCCTGGGTGGCGCATAGAGGGGGCGTGTCAAGGGCCTGGCCACACAGCAACTGCTATGGTGATCCCTTGGGGGCTGCTACCAGTAGATGAAAAATAGAGTAGCTCGGAGGCTGCTTTCCCTTGTGCAGGAGACCAAACAGTAGCTCCAAAGCAGCTGGCTGTAACGAGCAAGAAGAGCGCTCATGGTGCGTGGCTGTACCCTCCCCAGAGCAAGACGCCAGAGATCAACCTGGGCAGGAGGCCTACACGTTTCTTACAGGCTAAGATAAAATCTAAAGGCCTGATCCAAAGCCCACTGCAGCAATGGGAGACTTTCCATTGACTTCACAGGTCTAGATCAGCTCCTAACCTCTTTCCCCTTAACTTCAGGCACCTGAGTGTTGAAATAAGAGGCCGGGTGATTGTTAGCACAGAAAGGTAGCAAAGGCAGAAGAAAAAGCCCAGGAAGTGTTTTGGCTATCGGGTCAACATTTCAACCGGAAAAGGGTCCTGCAGCCCAGCCGTGAGACGCACAGGCCGATATGATCATATCTGTCGGGCTCCGGCATATAAGGGAGAAGTGTATGTGAGTGCATTCTCTGTGGTGAAATAAGTGCCATTTGCCAAAGGAATCTTTGCAATGAGCTGGCTAATATGTATGCACACCACCGCCCTCCACTGGTGGGGATCAGAACTGCTCCACTAGATGACAGACCCTTTGCAGCTGAACTCAAGTGGATTTTTCAGGGGAGTTACTCCGGATTTCCACCAGTGACTGGGAATGGAATGTGGCTCACTGAATTTTTCCATCGTCGAGGAAACATTTTTAACCAATCTGTGAGTAGGAAGCTCCCCTCTAGGGCCAGATCCGCAGCTGGTGTAAATCAGTATTGCTTCACTGAGGTCAGCGGATCGATGCTGGTTTAGACCAGGTGAAGAGAGGAGCTGCTGTGTTGCAGATGAGGCATAAGTGTAAAGTCCTGGGCCCGTGTGGTCATTAAGGCTTTCCACCTGCTGAGGACCTGCTCCCTCCCTGCCTTTTCATGCATCTCTGAGCTACCAGTTTTATTCAGAAATGCTATGCCTGCCTTTCTGTCCGCTCACTCCCCTTTCATTAGTTTTCTCCTCTCGTAGCTCTCAGCACCACGGAGCCAGAGGGTTCAAAAAAAATACTGTCGTATAGATTTTTAAACTTCATTGACTAATGATCTTTACTCACAAAAGGCCGCCACACCCTTTTGGATATTTCCTCCCCTCCCTTTAAACAAATGGGCACCTGGCGCTTTTCTTCCGCTTCCACAAAATTAAATTCTCTTTTTTCATTCACACATACACACGAGTCCAGAGCAGTTTTGATTCCATCACCGCCAGGCGCCTTGAACTCTCTGATGTCTGCATGCCGTCGGGATGAAGGGAAAAACCTCTTTCAGCACTGATTGCGTTACTGAAATATGAGCAAGTGAGGAATACCAGCCTTCTCCCACAGGCCCTCATTACGACCGACAGACCTGAATTGTAGCAAGGCCCCAGATCTATGCCACTGGTGTCTATTCATCTCTCTCAGACTAGGGTATCCCCTGTCTCTTTGAAAGACTGTGTTTGCAAGGGAGTGGAAAGAGCAGGTGCTGAAAATCAGCTGTTAATGCTCAACCCAAAGATGAAAACGTTTAACATAAAATCGGATCTTAGGGGATAGAAATCGAATGCACTTCCCCCCCCCCCTTCCCCTTTAATTCAATCCTTTATATCCCAGGCCTTGATGGCGTCAAGATCTGACTGATGACTCCTGTGTGAAGTTGCCTCTGGCTAATTCCAAGGCTGTTCCAACCAGTGAGCCTCTAGCTATGTGATAGGGGAAAGGTGATGGGATTTTTTTTTTTGCGGGGGAGGGGGAGGGATGGAAATCAGGAGAGGAAGGAGAAGGGAGAGGGAGAGGAAGAAATGTACCTGGCATTTGATCAACCACTCCCCTCTTCTTGTATAAGAGGACACCACATAGGGACAGCCTGAGCCCCCCTCTATCCCCTCCTATGCGAGACCGGCCTGAGCCCCCTCTGCCTCCTGCCAGCCCGAGTCCCTCCACTGCCCACCCGCATGGTGCTGGCCTGAGCCCCCTGACACCTGCCCAGGGTCAGCACGAGATTCCCCTACTTCCCCCTGCACATGGGACCAGCCCGAGCCCTCCTGCCACCCGCTCATGCACGGGACCGGCCCAAGGCCCCCTGCAGCCTGCCCACGCAGGGCTGACCTGGGGCTCCTTTACCCCAGCTGCCTTCCCATGCAAGGCTGACATTGCCACTCATTCCCCTCTCCCTCCCGCATGTTCCGCCGTGCCCCGCTAGGGGTCGCATCCCACTTTTTTGGCAAAAGACTGCATTTGTCCAGTTTGCTCTTGGGGGACAAATGGCCAATTTTGCCTGGGCCAGCCAGGACAGGGCCTAAAAAAGGGACTGTCCCGGCCAAAATGGGACGTATGGTGACTTCAGGGGTAAAGCTTGATTGTGTAAGAGACAGACCTTTCAAAGGGGCCAATCCCAGACTGTGAAACAATCTCCCAAGAACTAAGGACCAACCCAACCCTTGAATAAAACCCAACTCTCCTGAGTCCCAGAACAATACAGTAACCTAGCCTAGCCCAATCCCTGCTATGTCAGACAAGATGATGGCCATCACATACACACCACTATCCTCTACTGGCTGGAACCAGAACTGCAAAACGGTCACAGGCCTTATACTGCTAACAGCTCATGGAGAATCTCCTTTAGTTCAGAAGTTAAGAGCCAGCATCCAGTCGCTTTGTGCAGCGTAATTCCAGCTGTGAAATTGCTAGGCCGCTCTAGATGTGTTACAATAACCCTGCTTAAACATTGAATTGCATAACATGGTGGAGGCCATTTTTGCATCTGGAAGGACAAGAGACTTAAAAGTAAAAGCTTAAATGAAGGTCAATGTCTTTACCATGGGGAAGGATGGTCTCGAGGTTAAGGCTGGGGATTAGGTCTGTGTGGCTCTCTCAGTTCAATTCCTGCCCCTACCACTGACTTGCTGTGCAACATTAACCAAGCCAACTGCTCTCTGTGTGACTCAGTCCCCCATATGTAAAGGGGGGGGTGATAAATCTGCCACGTCTACTTAGACTAAATTCTCTGGCATAGGGACTGTCTCATAACTATATGTCTGTACAGCACCAAGCACAATGTGGCCCAGATAAATATCTATGGGGCAAAAAACAAAGGTCTCCCAAACAGGGAAGTTTAGGCAACACAGATGCCCTGGGTTTAAGCTGCATTTTAAAGGCTACCTGTGGTATTATATTAGCAATGGCAGGAATCCTGTGCAGGTTTCAGGCTGGTCTCTGTTTCTCTGTAACAGAACCTTATTATTTTCTAGACACTACAGACTAAGAAGCAGGGAAAGTGACGAGATACAATCTGAGCTTTCTTCTGTTCTGACTTCCTTGCCAAAAAGGCTAAAAATACGCCCAAGACTTAGCCTTTGCCATTAAGTGCTTTACAGTTATCTGTGGCATTCTATTCATATTTTGGGAACTGTAACTCACGAGCTGGTAAGAAGAATGGATTTGTCCTTCTGACAGTTATGACAATAGGAATCTCTCTGCTTGGCCGAGGTTCTGAAAACAAAAAAAATTAATTGGAAAACCTATCTGCCTTGGCGTGAGATATATGGTCGTCCGACAGCTCCTGTTCGTAAGCCTGCCAGCCTGGACCACAAACTCTTTCAGCACTGGGAGTAAGGCAGCAGAGAGTAAGGGCTTGCTAGACTCAGTGCTGCCAGGCTCAATGATTTCTAAAACATAAGAGAAAGTTATTAATTGATTATTTACTTATGGGAGTACCCAAGATGAGCAAGGCACCTTCCAAACTCCGGCACTTACATTATTATCCTTTAGAGAAAGAGATTTAAGGCCTTCCATCTATTTAGCTTATGGAAGAGAAGGTTAGGAGGTGATCTGATCACGCTCTACAAGGACCAACGTGAGAAGAGGATTTATGATTATAGAAGGTTCTTTACTCTACCAGACCAAGGTAGAGCAAGATCCAATGGCTGGAAAGTGAAACTAGACAAACTCTGTCTGGAAATGGAAGAACAAATTTTTGACAGTGATAGTAACTGACCACTGGAACCACTTACCAAGGGATGTGGTAAATTCTCTATCACTTGGAGTCTTTAAATGACGATTACAAGGAGGAGCCCTCTCGCCAGCATAAGTAATGTCTTCACTGAAGTGATGCAGCAGCACTGCTGCAGCATTTTAAGTGTGGACAAGCCCTATGTGTTTGTACAGCACCTTGCACTGAACTTGGTTATAAGATGCAGTGTTGCATGGGAGTGATGTAATTATGGAGGGCGAGCCTAACTGATGTGATGATAGAGGACAACCCCACCGATGGGATCAGTCTGATAGGACTTTTAGCATCATTGTGAGATGAATTGTTTGCAGTGAGCAAAGATCTTGATTTGGAAATCCACAGAGGGAAGCAAGTCACAGAGGTTTTCATACAAGAAAGAAGACCCTCTAACAAATAAAGACCACCATGGAAGTAAGTGGGTGGCCAGCCCCATCAGAGGAACTAACTAAGGTGACCAGAATGAAGTTCAAATCTGTTTAAGGGGGGAAAAAAACAAAAAACCCAAACCCACACCCTACAGCCTGCGCTTTGGTGTGATTAGTGAAAAGAATCGAGTTTCGACTGAGGCCCAAGAGGAAGAGGGACTGAAAACTGTTCAGGGAAAGTTGTTCTGTGTAAACGTAATTGACAGAGGTAACATCAAAGCAGAGGAAGCAAAAGCACTCTGCCAACGGGGATTAGAGAACATAAAGGGACAGGAGCTGCTGGAGAACTACGGAGCAAGGGACTCCCGGCCAGCTCACCACAGGTTCAATTGACATATCAGGCCCCAGAATCAAATGTGCCTGAGAGACACAGCGCGAAAACAACATGCGGGTGGCTAAGGACGTAGCTGGTGAAATCTCGGTGAGTGGGACAGGAGGCTGCGAGGAAACACTTCTCAACCCGAGGCCACAGAGAGCATGTCCCATGTTCAAAGAATGCAATGGCAGGCTCAGGAAATGACATCTGTACTGCAAATAGACGTTGGCAGCGGAGGCAGTTGGAAAGGCTCAAGATATGCCAGGACAGCACACTACAGCAGGCACGGCATGGCCAGAGAGGAAAGGGGGAGCACAACGATCCATTGGAAGCTATGAAGAAGAACAGTTAGGAGGAGAATGGGAGATAGAGCTCCTCCCGTTGTTTGGTGTATGGCTAATGAGGAAGGATTGCCCATTGGTTCGGGTGCTAACTTAGGACTCAGGAGACCTAAGGTTGCTTCCTTACTTTTGCCACAGACCCCGTGTGTCATCTCAGGCAAGCTGCTCTGTCTCACAGTTCCCCATCTGTAAAAATGGGGACATTAGTACTTACCTACCTCTTGTGAGGAAAAACAACAAAGAATGGGAGATACTGAGCTTCTGTGGTAAGAGGGACCTTCTACAGATACTGGAGGGTGGTCAGGTACCACGGTGATGGGAGTGAGACAAGGATCTGACCAGAATAGTCTCTCGCAAAAACTACAGTGATGGGCAGGGAGCATCAAATCCTTTCTACAAGGGAGGAGGAATTAAGAGACACTGCTGTCTGTAGGGAATGGGTACCAGGCTCACCCAGAGACGCAAAACTCAGACAGCCTTGCTGGCCTCTTTAGCCATGTCAAGATCCTGCCCATTATTATCCTGAAGGCCCCAAAACGTGTGAGCTCTCTCACAAGAGCGAAGTCTGAGACACAGTCCCTACCTTAAAGGGCCTGCCCACTGGATTGAACACGACACAAGAAGCGAGGGTGGTAATTGTCACTCTTTGTACTTCACTAGTGCCTCAGGGCCCCAACTGAGAGTCCTGGTAGTCACTGATGGTCCAAGGATCAGCATTTGAGAATGATTAGACCAGTCCGTAGGATTGCAATCCTGAGTAAAACCAGGAGTGAAATCCTGTCCCCAGTACAAGCTTCGACCCTGACTTCACTGGGATCAGAATTCCATTGAGCTCTGTATCCTGTTACCAACTGCACCCAGTACCAGATGCTTCAGAGGTAGGTGCAAGATGTCCTGAAGTCAGCAGTTCTGCGATAGCCTGTCTCCAGGGAAAGTTTCCTCCTTGAGGAAAGGTTGGCTTAGGCCCTGAAGCATGAGAACTTAGATCCCCTCCAAAACTGTGGGTTAGCTTTTAACAGCACTATAATAATGCTGGATATTCTTGTTACCGCATATAAATGTCTAATTGCTTTCTGAATCCTGCTAAACCATTAGCCTCAGTTATGTCTTGTGGCAAGGAGTTCCATAGGCTAATTGTGTGCTGTGAGACAAGTATTTCCTTTTATGGGTTTTAATTTTGTCATGGTTTTGACTGTCCCCTTGTATTGTAGTATGGGGCAGAGTGAACACAAATTCCTGCTCTACCTCCTCCAGACCATTCATTATACTGCATAATTTTATGAGGTCCCTTCTGATCAGCCTCTTCTCTAAGGTATTTTCAGTTGAGTATTTATGTGCTTCTATGCTCTTCATTTGTAGCCCTCCCCCAACTGCTTAGAGTATCTGGGAGGCTTTAAAATTAAACCTAAGGACACTCTTTATTTGGGACAGCTTTTACATTTGTATTTTCAACTCATTTCATTTGATTGTAAAGTGCCCAGAGATGTTCACATGAAGGATGCTATTTTAAGCACGAGAGACAGATTAACAGACATAAAATTAGCGCTCAGAGCTTAGTGGACCAGCTACTCTACCATATGTACCCTGATCTCTGGTTCAGAAGGGGTGGGGCCTGCATCCAGGGTCAATGGGACTCACAGAATCAGATCTCATCCTGGGTTACCATATCACTAGGTTGGGTTTCAGGAAGAGAGACTGTAGCAGTGGGAAAAGGTATTTTAGGCTGAGCTAAAACACATGCGCTCCAGAAGCCGAAACAACCAGACTGATCACAAGTTATCTTATCAACAGCAGTTCTAGAAAAACTTCACTGGCACCCGGTGTTAACAACCCAGAGGTAGAAAAGCATCTACCTGTGGTACTTGTAGCCCCCTTTACCATGATAGCTGAGTGCCTCACAACAGAGCTGTCACGTATTTACCGCTCATCACCCCCACGTTGTTGGAAAGTAATATAACCCTACCTTACAGTTGGAGAATCAAGGGCAGGAACTCTAAGTACAACCAGTGCCTAGGCCACCGAGGTCCCAGTCGCAGGTGTGCCCTCAGCTCTAGCTGCTATTGTAATAAGAATGGAGCAAAGAGGGGATTTTTTTTGGCTTGGTTGCTAACCCAGAAACTCTAGAAAAAAAATGGGTTAGTTTCCAACCGAAAGTTATTTTGGGGTTATTCTTGCCAAAACAGAAAAACTGGGGAAAAAAAATTGTTCGGGTCCAAACAAAACGTTTGGAAGGTCATTTCAAAGTGTCACTTCGAAATGAAAACGCGATTCGAACGGAGATTTTCCAGACAAACTGCTTTGACATTCCAGGTTTTCATTCAGCTGAAACTGTTCGCCAAATTTCACCCCAATTCACAAATAGTTTCAGGGCCCCCCTGTAGTGGGGATGGTTACCCTGCTCCTGGGATAAAAGGAGTGAGAGCAGCTGAGGGAGGCTGGCTGAGTAGCTGGCCACAGGTGTGGCCAGCTCAATCAGGGCACAGCTGGCCCTGATAAGAGGGCTGTGAGTAGCTTGGAGTGGGAAGGACCTGGGAGCACAGGGTACCTTGGACAGAGCAGGGCTGGGGAAAGGCAAGAGGAGCTGGGGAGCTCCAGCCTGGCAACTCCCCAGGCTGAGGCCTTGTTCAAGGCCTAAGGAGGTACTGGGGCTGCAGAGGCAGCTAGTCCTACCCCCTTGCCAATGATGAGCGGCCATTACAGACTACAGTCTGCCCCTTGAGAAAGGGGCTAGATGACGACTGGCAGTAGCCACTGAGGCAAGGTGGGCATAGGGGGAGGGGGTTCCCCTGGGAAGGGAGACCCAGAGTGTGGGGGCACTGCTGTGAGGCAGCACCCCAAGGTAAGGGGCACTGGGGTCTGGGAGGGTCACGGGGGCCTGAGGCAGGAGGGACACTGGCCAGCAGGAGGCGCGCTGAAAGAGCTAATTCCCTGACTGACTAGCAGGAGGCGCCACGGCAGTGAGTCAGTGATCAACTACACCCCCAAAATGCATTTTTCAGAGAATTTACTGTGCATTAAAAAAATATTGCCCAGCTCTACTTGTGATAATCTGACTGCTAAGAGAGAGCAGGTGGGAAGACGATGACAGGCGAGTATGTATAAAGGCAATTATGAGGGCAATGCAGGGCTTTTGTCGTTTGGATTTACTATTGCTATTTTGTGGTTATCACTTTGGACGTGATTAATTCTGTAAGTCTCTCGGGGGGACGCTACCATTTTTATTAGTGCCCTGCTAATGAGGGAGGTTAATTAGTCCTCTCTCTCAGCTGCTTGGAAGTAGCAGTCATCCTGTTGTGCCATACATATCTCAGGAAACATCGCAGCTCCATATTAATATGGCAAAAATATTCTTACCTAGGTTGGAAGTTAGCAATACTTTAAAAACTCTTCTGGGGGCAGTAATGGAGCAGCAGGTCCTTGAGTCCCCTGGCATGGCAGGCCTTGTCTACAGTAGGAAATCCACACCTCTGATTAATGCAGTTATATCAACCTAAGCCCTGCTGTAGACAGCTCTAGATTGAGGGGCGTATTCTGCTGGTGACCTAGCTATTGCCTGTCGGGGAGGTAGATTACCTATGCCAATGGGAGAACCGGCTTGTTGGTGCAGCTGCAGTATTTTAAGTGTAGAAAAGCCTGTACTGTCTACAAGGGATGTCGGCCTCCTGCGATTAGCAGGAACCATTAGAACAGTCGTTTCAGGAATGAAGGGGTTAATGATCATGTGTGAGATCCCGTCAGCCCTAAGCTAGTGGAGCTTCCCTTTGAGACCTTCAGTTCTGCCCATTTAAAATGTCTCCTTGTCATGCCTATTCCTTGTTCACCAGGAGGTACTTGACCTCGAGGCTAGGTGCAGAAGCCTCCTTTAACGCTACTATACTTACATCATGAGCACTTCTCCTCCACAGCTCAAACTCTCCCACCTCCTATTCACAGATCCACAAACATCTCAGCCTCTCCTGGTCTAATGATCATTTCATGGACATCCTGCCATTGACCTCAATGGCTGCTAGAGCAGGTCCCTGCTGATAAAAAAGAATCCACCCATTCATTGTGGAAATGGTGATTTTTTTGGGGGGGGGAAATTTAACCAGCATGCTCTTGCAACACATCATGGTAACCTTGTAGATATAGAAATGCACGTCAGGGAGCTGACCGGAGCCTCAATGAACTGGTGGAAGCTGTAGCAGCTCCTCCTTCATGTGTGCAAGAAATGACTCGGTTGGTTGGTTTCAGTTATTCTATGCTGAGAAGGAGAACGTTCCAGTGGTTTGAGCACAGGACGAGGAGCCAGGGGTTCAATTGGTGGGTCTGTCACTGACCTTCTGCCTGACATTGTGCTCGGTAGTGGTGTCTCCGTTTCTGTCTGTAAAATGGGAGTATTTATTCTTATCCACTAGAACAGGTCAACATTTTTCACATGAGAAAAGTTTTCCTCAAAAATGAGACTGCAATGCTCAAGTGGTGCAAAGGGGCCAAATTCTGGCTGCAAACAATCAGCAGAGAGCTCTCCCGCTCTCTGCTAGTGTGACACTGGGCTTCAGCACTAGGTGCTCTACCCAGGTATGTCAGGGCCAAGTGGACCATGGTGATCCTCCACTTACAAGCTCCTCCTGTGAACCGTAAGCCAGTCTGGCCCCTAGACTGCTCTAATTTATGCTAGGGCCAGCACAGATGAGCTCCCCTTATCAGGGAGCTGTAACCAACTCCTTGACGGCCTCACCTCCAGCTGCCCTGGGCTGAGCAGATGGAAGAAGTCCCTAGGCCTGAGAGTCATGGAGAAGAGAGGTTTCTCCTGGACAGAGCACTGAAACCAATGCCCCTCTCTTCCAAACACTGGAGAGGTTCAAAATCCAGACCTGCCTCAGAATTCCATGGCCGAGGCCTATCCCTTTATAATTGGCCAGACGAGGGAATTGGATCTGAAACCCTAGACTTCTGGAGTGGTTCATGATCTGGGTCAGAATTCTGCAGTGTGACCCCGCTCTAGCATCCTTAAGTTAATCAGCTTCTTACCAACTTAGACATGGGCTTGTAAAAAACCACAGGTCATCTCCAGATCACGAGTGCTGAGCGATTTTCACCTCACGCGATTGTGTCGAAAAGGACTGAATTAGTCTCAGATCCGGCACCCTGCTTTAACATTGTTTGCTGGTGACGCAGTGGGGTGGTGGGGAGGAGAGAAGCATGTGGCCCATTACTAGAGTTAAAAATGTTAATTGCTCGCATGGTTTTTACTGCTAATGGTTCCCGCTGGCCTGATTTCCTCACCACTTCATGGCATACAGCAGCATTTCTTTTATTTTTCCCTATATGCTTCAATCTGCATTTTGAATAGTTCTCTCTACCATTCTCATCGTTTGAAGCACATGTCACCCGCTTCAAAGAACAGCTGAATGTACCCTCCTTCATGCTTAGTTTTTTAGGTTTTTTTTTTTAAAATATGACCTTATAAAGAAGAATCTTCACATCACCCTACTCTGGAAATGGCTCTCTTGACATTCTTCCAAGTCAGCCTAAAACTAAAGGGTGTGATTTTCTGCTGTGGGTGCATCAAGGTCCTAAGGCCTTTCAAGTAGAAGTTACGATCTGTATTCTCTCTCCACTGGCTTCTCACAGGATATTACATCAATCAGAGGAATCATAGAATATCAGGGTTAGAAGGGACCTCAGGAGGTCATCTAGTCCAACCCGCTCCTCAAAGCAGGACCAATCCCCAGACAGATTTTTACCCCAGTTCCCTAAATGGCTCCCTCAAGGATTGAACTCCCAACCCTGGGTTTAGCAGGCCAATGCTCAAACCACTGAGCTATCCCTCCCCCCAAAGCTCTGCACTATTCCCACACTGGGAATTGAACCCAGGCCACCTGGGTGAAAACCAGGACTCCTAACCACTAGACCACATGGGAGTTCAAGGTCTCAGCCTAGGTGTGGGAATCAGGAGTGCGGGGGGTGCTGCACTATCCCCGGCCCACGCCTGAGATCCTGCTATCAGTCCCACACCTGGGACTCTGCTCTTGGCCCCGTGCCTGGGACTTAGCTCTCTGCTGCCAACCCCGCGCCCGGGGTCCTGGCTGACGACTCCATGCCCGGGGCTCCACTCCTGGCCCCGCGCCCGGGATCCCAGCTGCCGGCCCCATGCCTGCCTCCGGCTGTGGCCCCAGCCTCGGCCCCCTTACCCCTGTCCATGCTCCCCCCTCCCGGAGCCACAGCTCTGGGGCGGCGGGGGACACGGACGGGGCAAAGGGGTGCGAGTTAAAATGTTTGGGGGACACTGCTTTACAGTTTCCTTAGCTGGCTTTTAGCCCCCCACTATAAAAAGTGTTCCAGCCCCACTGGGTCTCAGTCCTTATCTTTAAGGCACTCGATGGCTTGGGCTCAGGTTACCTAAAACGTCGTCTAACGCTCCGGGATGAAGCCTGTGGCTGAAAACTTGACTCCTTGGGTGTAATGGAACTTTCTACAATAAGGGTAAAGCTCATCTGTGCAGGAGTCAGAGGTTTTGGGGGGGACCAGTCTGAGACGGTGGAATCAAGTAAGGACCGTCACAAACCTCCCCACCTTCCGCTTGATGTGCAAGGCAGACATCATGGGCCTTGCCTTCTCTGGGTAGGTCTACACTTACCTCCGGGTCCGGCGGTAAGCAATCGATCTTCTGGGATCGATTTATCGCATCTTGTCTAGACGTGATAAATCGATCCCGGAAGTGCTCGCCGTCGATGCCGGTACTCCAGCTCGGCGAGAGGAGTACGCGGCATCGACAGGGGAGCCTGCCTGCCGCGTCTGGACCCGCGGTAAGTTTGAACTAAGGTACTTTGAATTCAGCTACATTATTAACGTAGCTGAATTTGCGTACCTTAGTTCGAAGTGGGGGGTTAGTGTGGACCCGGCCTCTGACATAAACATAGAGCAAGGTGGGCGCATCTACACATGATTAAAAAAATTCCAACACGAAAACACTCCACCGCATACACTTCTCCCCTGGGAAGAGAGGAGAGAATGAACACGCTGTGACAAATGTTACTGCACTACTGGGAGGTGCTAAGATCAGGTATTGAGCATGGTATAAGAATCTGTATAAAGAGATTCTTGTCATACTCTCTTC
The DNA here is from genome assembly GCF_027887155.1 of Malaclemys terrapin pileata. Lineage (NCBI taxonomy): Eukaryota > Metazoa > Chordata > Testudines > Emydidae > Malaclemys > Malaclemys terrapin. The sequence continues at coordinate 199,599,699 of NC_071507.1, read as the reverse complement.
TATTTTACGGCCAATATTTCATTAATGGGAGCACTGGTGAATTTTATGCATGCAATGTTGTTGTAGGTGTGTCAGTCCCAGGATATTAGAGAGACAAGGTGGGTGAGGTAATACCTTTTATTGGACCAACTTCTGTTGGCGAGAGAGACAATGTTCAGTGGGGGAAAAATTCAAAATCATTTAGACTTTCTCGTTTCATTATTGTCAAAATGTTTCATTTCAATAACATCAAAACATTTTGATAAGGTCACAATATTTTGTTTCTACTGTACTGTTTGTATTCATTTTGTCTTTTATATTAAAATATTATTTTAATGATATGCTATATTAAATATACTACACTTTCTATAACGTTTCAACATTATTGAAATGAAACAGTATTGCCAGACAGTGATTCCACAGAGCTGAATCAAATGTTTTCAGAATTTTCATTTTGGGGGAAACTTTGAAATTTTAAGTTTTTGCTCCAATTCAAGGCAGAGCCTGATTTCAAAATGCCCAGACACTCCCACAGAATGAAAATTCCATTTTCTAACCAGCTGTACTGGGAATCTAAAAATTAAATCCACTTCACTGTTTCCTATCCAGGAATTTCTACCCCCACATTCATCAGCAGTGTATCTGAGTGTGGCAAAAAACACAGGGCATTTTTCACTGTCCAAGCTAAGACTTTTTTTTTATAAAGTAAACAAGAGGCATAAATAGTGGAAGATAAAATTGTATTTTTCAACTTTTACATTGTAAAACCTAAAGCACTTGTTAAAGAATTTAGGAAAAATAACTCGTTTGATCACATTGTCATTTTTATCTTGAAAATGCATCCTTTCAATCTACGTCCATCTTCCCAAGCTGTGACCACTCTTTATCACACTCATCACAACCATTATTATTACTATTTATTATTTGGATTACCACAGCACCTAAGAACCCCACTCATGGAGGAAGAACCCCGCCGTGCTAGGTGTTGTACAAACAGAACAAAAGACCCCGTCTGATACTTTGATTGTAAGCGGAGATAGCAGGTAAGGACAGCCAGAGAGGGGAGCATAACAATGAGACTAGCCGGGTCAGCAGAAGAGGCAGTGGTTCCAGCACATCATCTTCCTAACCACTGTAAGTTCCTTGGGGGCAGGGACTGTCTTTTTGTTATGTTTGTACAGCACCTATCACAATGTATTCCAGGTCCATGCCTGAGACTCTCAGGCCTGGTCTACACTGGGGGGGAGGGATCGATTTAAGTGACGCAACTTCAGCTACATGAATAACATAGCTGAAGTCGACGTACTTAGATCGACTTACCGTGGTGTCTTCACAGCGGTGAGTCGACTGCTGCTGCTCCCCCGTTGACTCTGCTTGTGCTTCTCGCTGAGCTGGAGTACAGGAGTCGACGGGAGAGCGCTCGGGGGTTGATTTATCATGTCTAGACTAGACACAATAAATCGACCACCGCTGGATTGATCGCTGCCCACCGATCCAGCGGGTAGTGTAGACACAGCCTCCCAGCCTGGTTTGGGCTTATGGAGCGAGCTCTAGTGCTCTGAGAATAGCCATGCAGACAGCACTTTGAAATACTGAGCTAGTGCGAGCCCTGGAAGCCTAAGTCTCTCGACCTGGGCTGGGAGGCTTGCTGATGCGGGCTGTGCAGACGTCCCCGTAGGTACTATAGCAATACAAATAATAAATCTTAATGAACTTGAAAGGGTCTGGATTATTCCCATTGTATAGACTGGTCAAATGAAGCAAGAAAAATAAAGTGACTTTACTCAAAATTACACAGCGAGTTAGTGGTAGCGTCCTAGTTAACCATCCTGGCTCTAATCAGTAGACCACACTCCCTCCTAATACCACAATCTAGCAGCCTGTTAATCAAAAGGAAGTTCTGCAACAATTGCCTGCAAATGGGAGGACTAGTTGCTAACTCAAGTGCTAGATAGTTTATGAGATCATTATCGACCTCGCCAACCCAGCTAGAGACTAGATATGGGCGTGACATCCGAGCCGTATAGGCGTCAATGGGAGTTTTGCTACTGACTTCCGTGGGGTCAGGATTTCCAACTACGTGACTTGTCAGTAAGAACCGTCACTCGCTACCCTGACTAGAATTGAAACAGTCTTCCAGGTGGGGTCTCACTAGAGCCAGCCAGGTGGGGGGAGAGCCCCTTCTTGCTCTAAGTGGTAAGTTTCCTGCCTAGGCCTGCAGTGAAATCCGAGAGAAGCAAATGGTGGTTTTCTGGGAGAAAGGTGCCATTTCTGGACAAGATATCCTGGACTCGCGCAGAGTGAGACAGGATGAAAAACTGCTTCTGTCTACTGCTTGGGCAGTCATTCCTGGCCGTTTGTCAAACCCCGGGGGCAGCATCTCCATTTTTCAAGTGACAAATTTAGCACTAGCTTCCTGACTCACCTTCCAGTCCTTGCAAGGAGGGAAATTACTCCTGGGAATCCCAACATTCTCCCTATGCTGCACCGTTACAGTGACTGCTTTGCCTACGACTGATATCTATCCCTTATTGCACAGGTACAATGCTCCTTGGTGGTACGTTCCTGCACTGGACAGGGAAGTACCCCAGGGATGACCCAGCAACGTTACCTGTCCTGTAATGACACTAACCCCTTTGGGTAACATTATGTTCTCTCGCTGGTAGCCAAAGGAATGACAATAAGCTGAGATATGCAAGTGTTCCTGCCTGTTAATCCTTCAAAAAAACGCTTTCATCTTCCTATAAACCTCACACAAGAATTGCAGGCTCCAGCTAGGGGGTTCTCTCTCTTGAATGGATTTAATTTCTCCTCCTGTCAACCACTCATTTCTCTCTCCTAAGAAAATGCCAATTTCAAAAGGCAGCACAGCAATGAATCTGCAAGAAGACCTGAAGAAGAACTCTGCATAAGCTCGAAAGCTTGTCTCTCTCACCGGCAGAAGATGGTCCAATAACAAATATTACCTCACTCACCTTGTCTCTCTAATATCCTGGGACCAGCACCACCACCACCACAATATGCAAAGAACTGAAACTCTGAAACACTGAAAAATACAGGGTTGTGTTTCCTGCTTCAATGAGCAAGTGCAGACGAGTGGAGCGGGGCTAATTAGCACCAGCAAAGAGTTTGGCCCATAAACATTTAAAAGAGATGGTACAGACATGGTCCCACCAAAGCTATGACTGGGCTGATTCTGTTCTCTTGCTGGTGTAACCTCGCTGACGTCAGTGAAGTGACTTTTGATTTTTGTTCGCACGTGTGTATGAGAGTGTAGAATCGGGTCCCCTATATTTAAAGGCAATCCATTTCTGGATGTAGGAAGGGTGAAGATCCCATAAATGAATCATCAGAGACTGAAATGTCAGTCAAACCCTAACCCAGAGACTGCATCACTAGATACATCTGTCAGCAAGCCCTCCTTCCAGCACACACACGCATGAATGAATACCTTAATTATGGCCTTGCATTTAATTGCACTTGACCTTAAGAGTCCAATGATTTATATAAAGAGGCTTAATTCAATTAACACACTCAAGGGGCCTCAGGTCATGGAACATGCTGACCTGGTGATGTACGACTTTCAAACAGATCATACACAGCTAAGGTCCAAGAGCACCATTTGATTCTGCCTTTTCTGCCAGAGTTCAAGACTCACGTATTTAAACACAAACCAGACACCAATTGTATTCTGGGAGCAATCCACCTTCCTGAAGCTTAGCATTAGACTGGAGGGAAAAAAGGGCTTCTATTTCTTCGGCTTCAGAAATACCCAGAGAGACGCAGATGTTTAGCAGAGTGAGGATGTTGCCTGGTAGACAGAAAGCTGAATCCATGGGGAACCCAATGTGATATCCCGTTGTTGGGATTAAAAGACAACAACGGAAGAGATGTTCAATCCTGTACTTTGCTAACAACCCATGGGAGAAGGCACTTTTCTGCTTGTACGTGATATGCTCTCACACAGGTTGAATCAGGGTCTTTTCACTTGGGGGAATGGCTTTTCCTTTGTGCTGGGTAAACTGCCTGAGTCTGATTAGATAACGTCCATGGGAGCGGAGAACTTGGCATGTCACAGAATCTAAGACAGATATCAGTGGCCAGCATTTTGCTTCACCTCTATGGCTCATAGCCAGTGGTATGACCAAGTGATAATTCCAGTCCCATCCCAATAAGGACCGCTCAAGCAATAGTCACCTGTTGAGATAACCAGTTGTGACATGGGTCAAGCATCATTCCCATGGTCATGGTGAAGCCTTCTCAAAGCCATACACCTTGCCCCATAACCACCACTACAAAGCAGAGCAGAGTATTTGTCATCACAGAAAGCACTAGGGAGACTTGATGACTCAGGGAATTAGCCAATGTGCTGTCAAATGTTTCTCCATGAGGCTGCTGGCTCCGTTTGGGCCAGTAGTGCCTGAAAGCTAGAGAACCACACACCTAGGCAGATGCTGGGAAGTAGATGGCAGTGAATGAGCTACAGCAGAAGTCTTCAAACTGTGGGGTGCACTCTCTAGGGGGCAAGGAGGAATGTCCAGGTGGGGGCACGGTGGGGCCTGGGCCAGCTCCCATGGGGGGTGGGCTGAGTGCACCACCCAGCCCCTCCCTGTCCCCAGCTCTTCTCCGGTCCCACTCCCAGCCGCGTCTCGAGCTCCCGGCCCTGCACCTGGCCCCGTCCCCAGCCTCAGCGTGGCTCACAGCCCTGCACCAGCCCCCAGCCTTGGCCGCTGATCCAGTCCTGGCCCGGGGCTGAGGCTGGGGGTGAGGCCAGGAGTGGAGCTGTACCTGGCTGTGGCTCCGCTCCAGTCCCCAGCCTCAGCCCCTGGCCACAGCCCCGCTCCCAGCTCGACATTCCCCCCAGCTGCGGCCCCAACCTGGGATCCCTTACCCCTGTCCGTCCCCTGGAGCTGGGGCCGGGAGCTGGTGGTCTCAGGCCACACATCACAAGAACTAGTCTGCAGCCTCACAAGAAGCCTTGGCTGAGAGACCCAGGGCTGAATGGGCATGGACAATAAACACCTCTTTCAGCCACAGAGGGAGTGCCCCAAAACGTAACTGGTCAACATCCTCCTTCAGCACGTTCCAAGTGTTAGCAGTACAAATCACCGAGCAAACTGGGAGGGTTTTTTTCGGGTTAGCGCGCCCCCCCCCCTTCCCCGCACTGGGAATGACAGCAGATGGGCAGCATTTTGCCGCAGGCTGACTTGAAGCCTGGACTTAGTGACCTGGTAGGAGGGCGATTTCAGAGAATGAAAATTAGAACTGGCTGAAGATCGTTCTAATCCAGTACACAGTCAGCCCGGTTGTGTACACCTGACAGGCCTAAGTCACAGATCCTATTGACGGTGTCTTGTCACGGGCCCCTCCCACACAATGATATGATACTAAGATTCCACTTGATCAAAAGCCAACACTGTGTTCCGTTCTCCCAAACCCTCCCCCCGCCACCTCAAGAAACGTGCTCGCTATATTCATTTCCAGCAAAAGCCGCTCTGTGCTCTTCCGGAGAGGTGCCAAGCATCTCCAGGGAATAGCTGAACAATCCCCAATTTGCAGTGGGAGTCAAGGGCACCCTTGCAGTGGGAGTCAGTACCTTGTGCCTCAAATGGCTACTATTTAAAGAAGAGAATTAAGAATTACACACTGTACATTTTTGGTGCATTTGGGGCACAAACAGGCCTGGCACTATGAAGAGCAGCACCCCCCAGCATGCGGGAAGGCATATTAGCTATTACAGATAAAGCATAATAAACATCAGGGGTTGCCAGACTTCCATCTTGACAATAGCCTGTCTCCGACAGTGGCCAGCACCAAATGCTTGAGGGGAAGGTGTAAAAACCCCACTGTAGCAGATGTGGGATAATCTGCTCCACATATCAGGTTGTATCCAGCCTGATCTCTAATAGCTAGAGAATGGTTTAAACCCTGAAACAGGAAGTTTAGTATCTCTTCCAAAAGCTTTGTTAGCAATGACAGTTATGATTCTGATATGCTTGCTATCCATATAAGCATCCAATCCCTTTCTGAGTCTTGCTAAACTCTAGGCCTCAGCAACTTCTTGTGGCCATGGGTTCCACAAGAAGGAATTGAGGAAGAGACTCACCTAAAGCCAAAGATAGAGACCCGTGCTAGAACTGGGATTAGAATTCAGGACCTCCTCACTTCCAGTCCTACCTTCAGACCACGACCCTTGACAACACGTCTCCTCCTTAACATTTTATAAAACAAAGTGATTCCTTTCCTCTGCCTCCATGGCAGGAAGGCCTTTACTGCTGTCACCCCTCTAGAAGCTGCCCATCCCAGCTCATTGTAACCAAAGCTTTAAAAAGAAAAATTCAAGAGTTCTAACACAAGCTCTCTCTACAGAAGATGGGCTTGTGGTTAAACCACGGACCTGGGATGTGTCTATGCAGCGCCTGGCACAATGGGGCCAGGACTATCTCTTACTATGTGTCTGTGCAGCGCCTAGCACTATGGGGCCGGTAGGGGCTGCAATAATACAAACAACAACTTTGGAATCCTCAGGGTCTATAGAAAGAGGGCAGGGGGTTAAATAGCTATGGGGACAGACAGTTCGGCAGGGGCGTATGGCCAGGAGAGGCCTTAAAGACCAGGGTGAAGTACCCATTGAATTTGGTCCAAGGAGAGCAGTTCAGTAGCTGATAAGCAGGGGCATGGAGAAGACTGGAAGGATGGGGAGAGAAGGGGGGTATTCAATAGCCCTGATTTCTCTCCAGGAAATCGTAAAACAGTGGAAAGAAATCCAGCCGCCTCTCTGAAATTAGAAACTTCACAATGAACACGCTCAGCATACAACTGGTCTCACTCTGTTTCCATGGTGATGGCTACAAATCTGTGTCAGCCACAATACACTCCAGAGTTCCTAAAATTGAAAGAAAAAGAAAAAAAGAGGGAGAAGAAGCGAGGGAATCCTTTGTACTTTTTTTTCTTTGCTGCTCATCTTGTTTTAGGGCACGGGGGCTTTTAAGAGCATGATGCCAGTTAAAGTAGCACTTCTGTAGGTGCCTCAGCCACAATTCGTACTATCTATCTTAGGCATTTATATGGTCCTTGTAAGCACAGTCCCTGAGCAGTTCACTAGCTTTAATTAACTTACTCCCTGTGAGGTAGGAAAGTACCGTTATCCCCAATTTATAGGTGAAAAAGCAAGGCCCTGAAACACTAAATGGCCCAAAGTCACACAGGAAAACTCCGGCAAAACAGGGAATTGAACCCAAGTCTCTGGAGTCACAGGCTCATGAGGTCCTTTCAGCGAGGCAGGAGCAAGGGTTATGGTACAAGGAACAACAGAAATTAATTTCAATGCATTTCATAGGGAGCACTGCCAGCAGATCGAGGGAAGTGATTATTCCCCTCTATTCGGCACTGGTGAGGCCACACCTGGAGTATTGCATCCAGTTTTGGTCCCCCCACTACAGAGAGGATGTGGACAAATTGGAGAAAGTCCAGCGGAGGGCAACGAAAATGCTTAGGAGATTGGGGAACATGACTTACGAGGAGAGGCTGAGGGAACTGTGCTTGTTTAGTCTGCAGAAGAGAAGAATGAGGGGCGATTTGATAGCAGCTTTCCACTACCTGAAAGGGGGTTCCAAAGGGGATGGAGCTTGGCTGTTCTCAGTGGTGGCAGATGACAGAACAAGGAGTAATGGTCTCGAGTTGTAGTGGGGGAGGCCTAGGTTGCATATTAGGAAAAACTTTTTTACTAGGAGGGTGGTGAAGCACTGGAATGGGTTCCCTAGGGAGGAGGTGGAATCTCCATCCTTAGAGGTTTTGAAGGTCCAGCTTGACAAAGCACTGGATGGGATGATTTAGTTGGGGTTGGTCCTGCTTTGAGTAGGGGGTTGGACTAGATGACCTCCTGAGGTCTCTTCCAACCCTAATCTTCTATGATTCTATGATATCCCTCCTCCTCCAAAAATGGCATTTTTAATCTCTCATCCATTCCTTTGATTTTTCTCAGTGTGGTTATTTTGGCATAGTTATGCCACTGTAAAAATATACAATAGTTCTCTTACCACATTTTGTATGAGAGAGAACATATTTGTTAAAAAGAAAGGGACTGCAGCAAATTAATCAGCAGAGAGATTAGTGCATAAAAGGATTTTGAAATTCTCATGAAGAAAGCAGACAGGATGCTAGGGAAACACGCTATATCCAAAGCAGCAGTGTTGGTTAGCAGACTTCACCTACTGGTCTCCAAACTGTACCCTGGTGGGGACAGTAAAGGGGGAACTTGAGTTTATTTGTAATAAAGCCTCCCAAAAGATTCTTTAGGTTAGACACTGCCTCATCAGCTAGATAGCGGGAAAAGTTTTTCCACTGTGAAACCTACCACCTCCCAGGGGTCACTGACTTAAGAAATAGGACAGAATGAACCCTAAAAACAAAGCACATTGGATCGGTCCCCAAATTTGCACCTATGAAAAGTCCAGGAGCCTCCTATTGGATTGATGTTTTGATGTCTGAAGGCTCCAGGGATAAGTCAGTCACAGTCCACCTTTAAACTAGTGCATAGGCCCACTTTGAAAGCTTTCACTCCTGGAAGCACGAGCATGGCACAAGCAGCTAGGACAGAGTGAACAATCAAAGACAGTGGGAACTGCAGGTGATCGGTGCTTCTGAAAATCAGGCCCTGTGTGTGTCAAATTTGGTGTCCACTGAGCCATTAAAAGAAAGTCAGTGGAATCTGGTCCTAAGCGAGTTGCTCTGTAGATGCTGAAACTAAGGGTGGGGGTGTGCTGCTGCACCCCCTGGCTTGAAGTGATTTCCGTTATAGACAGGGTTTGTGGTTTGGTTCAATGGCTCTCAGCACCCCCACTATAAAAACTGTTCCAGCCCCCCCCACACTGAGTTGCTCGGGTGGTGGGTAGAAAACAAGGTTCTGACTACATAGAGGCTAGTACCAGAGTTCAAGAACAATTGCAAACCCAGCTGGTTTGTGTGCATAGAATATATCAGGGTTGGAAGGGACCTCAGGAGGTCATCTAGTCCAACCCCTGCTCAAAGAAGGGCCAATCCCCAGACAGATTTTGCCCCAGATCCTTAAATGGCCCTCTCAAGGATTGAACTCACACCCCTGGGTTTAGGAGGCCAATGTGCAAACCACTGAGCTATCCCTCCCCCCTCTGCCTGGCTACAGACTGTGCTCAGGAAGCATGGGAGAGCTCTGATCAGGGATGGTGGTGCTACCCTGGTGGCTTAAATAAATATATAAATTACTAACCTGACATCCCTGCCTACGCGAGACACTGAAACCAGCATAGCGGCTACCATGGTGCAGCTCCCGGTGCGGACAGGGCCTTAATGTCAACAGAGATATTTCCTGTGACTCCACTGACCTGACTGGTTTGTTCATTTCAAGCAATTTGGCAATAAATCATCCTCAGAGGCACAGAGCAGAAGAGCATAAATCACTGCAATGATGATGATGGAGAAACAAACGCTCCGGACAAGCTCAATTACCACCAGGGCTCGTTCTCCCTAGCAGGGGAAACTGGAGGTTGCCACTTGATAGCAAGGACTTATCCACATAGGGGAACTCCCAGAATACTCCAATAAAGGGATTCCACTCACCACAAGGGCACCTCCTTGTGGCTAAGTGGGGGAATTAGCTCTGGCACCCTCTGCCATCAGTCGCTCGCACTGCGGCCCCTTTCTCTCTCTCTCTGCGACTCAGGGTGCTCCCTCTTTGTGACTCAGCCCTCTGACCCGGTCACTATATAGACCCCTCCCTTCTGTGGTAACAAAGCCCCACCGGACAAGCTGTCTGGACACTGTCTCAGACGGTCTCCATTCCAAGTCTCCAGATTCTGGGCTGCTTTCCCAGTAGTTGGTAGAGGGACCCAAGCCCTTCCTCTACTCTGAGTTCCAGCCCACGGACACTATAACCAGCAGCCAATGTCTGCACAGTCCCCCTATTTGCTGCTGTTTCCCTTGGCTTCTTCTTACCCAGCCTTTCTCAGGGTTTCTTCCCTGTAACTTCTCTGGGTTGATCCTTCTTTCAGGTCTCCGATTCCTGAGCTTATGCTGCCCGCTGGTGTCTTCTCAGACCACATTAAGCTCATCAGGGTCGGTGTGGGGTAAACACTGCATCACAACTCCCTTTCTCTAAATGTTCCCCCCCCCAAATGCCCATTAATGTTGGCAGAAGATTTAGGTGCACAGGGCTATTTCTGAAGAGAAGATGAATAAAAAATACCCCATTGAGAAGGCTGCTTGGAAGAAAATCTCTTAGGTACGTGCCTTCCAGCAAGACGTGGATATGAAAGAGAAACACACATCACAGTGACTGTAATAACAGACTGACCTACAATGCCTAATTCATTAATCACTTCTGTGGAATAAGCCTGTTCCATAGGGGTGAAATTACAGCGCTAACGGCGATGAAGTGTCAAATAGGTTACCCCTTGATTAAGGTCTAAAACGTGCATGAAGGATTTATTGAAATGGTACTACTATCTGTAGTGCAATTAATCACAGATACATTCCCAGTCAGGTGTATTTTTAGTGCTATTTGATCACTGTTCAAAAAGAAAAACAAAACAAAACTTTAACTCGTTTTAAAATAGGAAATTAAATGCATCATCATAACTTCTTTCAAGAGCATGTTGGCCATGTGTTCCCTCTCTAAGAAAGAGAGTTTTGCTGAATCCAGGATTTTCCTCCTCAGAGAAATGTAGCTGAAAGGAATGCTCATCGTTAGAAAAAATGTAAACAAGGATACTAGACTGAGCCTTTTCAATGGAGGAGAAAGAATGCCTTGCTCTGACTAATGAGCAGTGTTCTACACTGGATATGCACTGCAGTCATTTGCTAATTAATTTGTTAATATTTGCAACGCAGTTTAAAGACGTGACGCATTAAATATAAATGCTAAATAAAGAGTCATAAATAATCATCAGCACAAAGCTCTCCAAGCACTTCAGACCCTGGCACTGGGTATGCTCACTTCCTGTCCCCAACCCAGACCCCTCTGCTCGAACCTGTGGCTCCTAACCTGCAGTAACATCTACCAGACCCAGTTGTGCTAGATCCTAGGAAGACCATGCACTCTGCCCAGAAAAGCCGTAAGAGCCCCTAGCCCCAGGCTGTAGCCACTTTCAACCTGTTGCTGCCAGATCCTTACAGGATCCAGACACCAGTCCATTGTCCACCTCTTGCTTCCAACCCAGAGTTCCAAGTGGCTCCTGGGTGTACTATAAAACTTTCCTGTTCCGGTCCATTGCCACGCATCAGCCTCTGTTGCCAGCCCCATCAGAGCATGGGTCAGGGCGAGTGAGAGGGCAATCACTCTTCTCTACTCCCTCAGCCTAGACTCTTCTGTAGACTATATGACTCTTGGTGGGCTATAAAACTACCAGATGCATGCTACAGCCATTCTCTAGCTACCACCAGAGCACAAAAGGACCTGGCTAAGTGTGTGTGTGTGTGTGTGGGTGCAGGGGGCAGGCTGCTCCCTACATAGCTGGAAGGCCTTCACAAATTCTCATTACTATATCACAGACTTATTTCTCATAGTTACCCTTCTCCCATCTGCATTTCCCCTTGCCTCTTGCCTTTTTATGATCCTTCCTTAAGCCCCACCATTTCCCTCCCTTAAGCAGCTTTGTGACTACATACAGATGCCACCCCCCCTCCAAAAAGAAATGAGCTGTAATGAGGTAAGAGCTCTCTGCCCTCCTATTGCAAACCCCATTAATTGGGGATTTGGGCGAATTGCTACGGGTTAGTGGCTCCAGGGCCATCAGATAGAGCAGAAGAGAGGGAGGGGGGAACCTCAAGCAAGTGCCTGACCCTACTGCAATATAGTTTTGATATTAACCCATTCATACAACTTTCTGCTCCACTGTCTGGAGATTTGTCCGATGCACAGAAGTCATTACCCTGCCTATACTGATGCAACATGTAAAATATGCCATCCCACACTACCCTGTCAAAATACCTTCTGAGCATCTAAAGAATCGGCCACCACAGGCATTTTGTCCTTAGACCTGATGGACTCTTATCTAGTTGCAAGAGCAACATCTACGTGTCAGAACTGCAAGGTTCTAGTTCTTCCATGGACTTATTTCAATGATTTGTAGAACAGTAACAATCTGAGGACACAGTTGCAATCAGGGGCCCATTGAGCAAGGACAGTGTTACCAACTCTCCCGGTCTTTGATATTTTTCTTACAGTTTCAGCTCCTGGAATTATCTCATTCCATAAGAATCTCAACTTTCACTGAACATTTTAAAAGATGTTTCTAGCTTACATAGTTGGGGAGAAAAAACTTGAAAATTTTTTGCATCCTAAACACTCAAATACCAGAAGGATAATAAGGAGAACTGAACATTTACTATTTCTTAAAAATCCATGCAATTGGCAAAACTGGCCACTGTAGATATATACAATATAGCTCTGCCCTCAAAAGCATACTATCTAAATAGACAAGCCAGACAAATAAATTATTATTAGTAGGTCTGGTTGAACATTTTACATCAAAACCTCTTTTTGACAGAAAATTGGGTTTTTGATTAAACAAAAATCGCCATGAAAATCGTCTGCTTTCCATGAAAAATTTAAATTATTCAGCAAAAAACCAAACATCAAAAACCAAAATATTTTGGTTTGATATACTGCCGTAGTGCTTCATGGGTGTTGTAGTTTGGTTCCTTCACATCCCCATTCTCTATGGACCGGGGTTCCCAGATGGACTACATCTCCCATGATGCCCCACATCCTCTGTCCAAGAGGACAGACAGTGGTGCATCATGGAAGAAGTAGTCTTGATGATGAGGGGGAAATAGCCATATGTTAACCTGCTATCCAGAACCAAATATCAATACTTGACAATCTCCACTTCTTAATGCAGTGGATCTATAATTTGAGCAGTCAATCCGTGCATTCCCTAGCGTTAGGATTGCATCAATTAACCCTATTTTTAGGCTTGGAGGAATACTACAGTCCACAGCTCATTCATACATTTCCCTGAGAAAAGGCATTAACATATCTTTATATTCTTTTCTTTGTTAAGCTCCTCTAGGAATCCATCAGGGCCCAGAATCCTACTGATTTTCAAGGACTGGATTGCTTCCAGCATTCCCTCTGCATTTATGCTCCTATCCAGCTGGGTTTTTTTTGTTTGTTTTTTTGTTCTTCAGTTATCTGCGGGAGTTCAGTTGCCTCAAACGAACCCTGTTGTATTCCACCAAACTCATGCTACTATTATCCTCCCCACTGTAGAAATTCCTGAATAGAAGGTTTAAAATGCATGATGTATTTCTTCATTTGTAACCGCACCCCTGTTGTTATTAGCAGCCAGGATAGTCAACATCCCTGTGATTAAGCCTATCCGCTAATAATTTCCCTATCCGCCCCACTCCTCCAGAGTTGCAAAAGCTCTGGCATGGCCTCTGTTGCTTCTTCACCTTGTTTAGTTCACATTCCATTAGCGTTTAGTTTTGCAGCATGCTAAGAGCTCTGTGTAAGGAGTCACACACTGGAAGCCATTTGCATCACACAACGTTTGCAGATGACACCAAGCTGCTAGGAGATTCCACAACCAGGGCCGGCTCCAGGCACCAGCTTCTCAAGCAGAGGCTTGGGGCGGCCGCTCCAGAGAGGGGTGTCACGTCCAGGTATTCGGCGGCAATTCAGCGGACGGTCCCTCACTCCACCTGGGAGTGAAGGACCTCCCGCCGAATTGCTGCCGCAGATCACGATCGTGGCTTTTTTTTGTTTGTTTTTTTGTTTTGGCTGCTTGGGGCGGCCAAAACCCTGGAGCCGGCCCTGTCCACAACCTCTCCTGGAAGCCTATTCCAGAGCTTAAATACCCTTATAGTTAGAAAGTCTTTCATAATATCTAACCTAAATCTCCGTTGCTGCACATAAAGCCCATTATGTCTTGTCCTATCTATAGTGAACATGAAGAACAACTTTATAAACAGCCCTTAACATATTTGAAGACTGTTATCGGGTCCCCCTCAGTCTTCTTTTCTCAAGACTAAACATGCCCAGCTTTTTTAACCTTTCCTCATAGATCAGGTTTTCTAAACCTTTTCTCATTTTTGTTGTTCTCCTCGGGACTCTCTCCAATTTGTCCATATCTTTCCTAAAGTGAGGTCCCCAGAACTGGACACATTACTTCAGGTGAAGCCTCAGCAATGCCAAGGAGAATGGGACAATTACAGAAACTCCTCACTTAAAGTCGTCCTGGTTAACGTTGTTCCATTGTTATGTTGCTGATCAATTAGAGAACATGCTCGTTTAAAGTTGCGCAATGCTCCCTTATAACGTTGTTTGGCAGCCGCCTGCTTTGTCCATTGCTTGCAGGAAGAGCAGCCCATTGGAGCTAGCTGGTGGGGGCTTGGAACCAGGGTGGACCGGAAGCCCCCCTATCAGCTCCCCACTCTCCTAAGTTCCCAGCTGCCCAGCAGGCAGTTCAGGTGTCCCTCCCCCACCGCTGTGTGCTGTTGCTGCCCTCTGCCTTGGAGCTGCTCCCGGGAGCCTCCTGCTTGCTGTGCAGGGGGTGGGGGAAAAGAGGGGTGCTAATGTCATGGTGTCTCCCTCCCCCCCGCTCCTGCCACCTGCTCCTTTACCCCATCTCCACAGAGTGTGTGTGTGGGGACACAACATGGCTAATGACGGACTGCTGTCTTAACTTGCTGAGCTACTTAAAAAGGCAGTGTATTTAGAGTGGGTCAGCATACTTAAAAGGGCAATGTGTATCTCTCTCTCCAAAAAAAACTGTGTGTGTCCCTCTCTCTCTGCCATGCTGTCTCCCCTCCCTCCATTCGTGCTGCGTTGTAGGGTGTGAGGCTACATTAACAGCAATGTGTTAACCCTTGAGGGCTAGTTCATCATTTAGCAGTAAGGTATTCCCTGGGAAATATCCCACCCTCTTCCACGCTCTGACTTCATCTCCTCAACCAAGCTTCACAATCATCATTGTTGTGTACAGTATTAAATTGTTTGTTTAAAAAAGACGGTTACTCACCGTTGTAACTGTTGTTCTTCGAGATGTGTTGCTCATATCCATTCCATTAGGTGTGTGCGCGCCGCGTGCACGATCGTCGGAAGATTTTCTACCCTAGCAACACCGGTGGGTCGGCTGTGGAGCCCCCTAGAGTGGCGCCTTCATGGCGCTGAATATATACCCCAGCCGACCCGGCGCCCCCTCAGTTCCTTCTTGCCGGCTACTCCGACAGTGGGGACGGGGGGCGGGTTTGGAATGGATATGAGCAACACATCTCGAAGAACAACAGTTACAACGGTGAGTAACCGTCTTTTCTTCTTCGAGTGCTTGCTCATATCCATTCCATTAGGTGACTCCCAAGCCCAACTTAGGTGGTGGGGTCGGAGTGAGACATTGCTGTGTGCAAAACCGCTGATCCGAAAGCAGCATCGTCTCTGGACTGCTGCACTAGTGCATAGTGAGCTGTAAATGTGTGGACTGATGACCAAACCGCTGCTCTACAAATGTCCTGGATCGGAACTTGTGCCAGGAAAGCCGTCGAGGAAGCCTGGGCCCTCGTGGAGTGAGCGGTGAGGTGCGGTGCTGAGACACCTGCCAGGTCATAGCAAGTCCGGATGCAAGACGTAATCCAGGAGGATAGGCGTTGTGAGGAGACCGGTGAGCCTTTCATTCGGTCGGCCACTGCAACGAAGAGTTGCGTCGTCTTTCTAAAGTGCTTTGTGCGGTCAATATAGAAGGCCAGGGCCCTTCGTACGTCCAGGGAATGCAAACGTTGATCCTGGCGAGTGGCATGTGGTTTGGGATGAAAGACCGGGAGAAAGATGTCCTGGTTGATATGAAAAGGAGAAACCACCTTAGGGAGAAAGGCAGGATGTGGACGAAGCTGCACTTTATCCTTATGGAAAACTGTATAAGGGGGCTCGGATGTAAGCGCCCTGAGTTCAGAAACGTGCCTTGCTGAGGTGATGGCTACAAGGAAGGCTGTCTTCCAGGATAGGTACAAAAGTGAACAGGTGGCCAGTGGCTCGAATGGAGGACCTGTGAGCTTGGAGAGAACCAGGTTGAGGTCCCACGTCTGAACGGGCTGACGTTGTTGTGGGTACATCCGGTCTAAGCCCTTGAGGAATCTAACGACCATCGGGTTAGAGAATACCGAGGACGCGAGTTCCCCTGGGTGAAAGGCCGATATAGCGGCCAGGTGAACTCTAATTGAAGATATCGCCAACCCCTGCTGTTTTAGGGAGAGGAGATATTCCAAAATGAGAGGAATGGGTGCCTGCAACGGGGACATGGCTCGTTGTTCGCACCAACAGGAGAACAGCTTCCACTTGGCCAGGTACGTGGTGCGTGTTGAGGGCTTCCTACTGCTCAGCAGAATCTGTTGGACAGAGTGCGAGCATTGCTGCTCTGCCTGGGTGAACCATGGAGCAGCCACGCCGTGAGGTGGAGTGATTGCAGGTCGGGGTGACGCAGCCGGCCGTGGTCCTGAGAGATGAGATCCGGACACAACGGAAGCGGGATCGGTGTCTGAACCGAGAGTTCCAACAGTGTGGTGTACCAATGTTGTCTCGGCCACGCTGGAGCGACCAGAATTACCTGTGCCTGGTCTCTGCGCAATTTGAGCAGTACCTTGTGGACCAGAGGAAACGGAGGAAAGGCATAAAACAGGTGGTCTTTCCAGGGAAGGAGAAACGCATCCGAGAGGGAGCCCGGAGCTCGACCTTGTAGGGAGCAGAACACGTGGCACTTCCTGTTGTCTCGAGATGCAAACAGATCTATCTGGGGAAACCCCCACTTTTGGAAGATGGAATGTATGATGTCCGGACGGATAGACCACTCGTGCGTCTGGAAGGACCTGCTGAGTCGGTCCGCTAGAGTGTTCTGGACTCCAGGGAGGAACGATGCCGTGAGATGGATTGAGTGGGCGATGCAGAAGTCCCACAGGCGAATGGCCTCTTGGCATAGAATTGACGAACGTGCTCCTCCTTGCTTGTTGATGTAAAACATGGCCGTGGTGTTGTCGATGAGAACTAACACACATCGGCCACGTAGGAGGTTGAGAAATGCCTGGCACGCCAGGCGCACCGCCATCAGTTCCCGAACATTGATGTGCAGGGCTAGCTGGGGTGCAGTCCACAGGCCCTGGGTATGGTGTTCGTTGAGATGGGCGCCCCAACCCAGAGATGAAGCGTCTGTGACCAGGTGCAGAGAGGGTTGTGGGGCGTGAAATGGCATCCCCTCGCAGACCACATTGTGATCTAGCCACCAGGTGAGGGAGGTCAGGACCGAGATCGGGACCGTGACCACCATGTTCAGGCTGTCCCGATGTGGTCGATATATTGACGACACCCAGGTCTGGAGTGGGCAAAGCCGAAGTCTGGCATGCCTGGTTACGTACGTGCAGGAAGCCATGTGACCCAGCAGGGTAAGGCACGACCTCACCGTGGTAGTTGGGAAGGCCTGGAGCCCTTGAATGAGGCTCGTGATGGTGTCAAATCGGTTGTCTGGCAGGATGGCTTGTGCACGTCTGGAGTCTAGAACTGCGCCTATGAATTCTATTCTCTAGGTAGGTTCTAGAGTGGATTTGTCCTTGTTGAGTAGGATGCCCAACTCGTTGAATGTGTGCACTATTATGTGGACGTGAGCTTGAACTTGCTCCTTGGTGCGACCGCGTACCAGCCAGTCGTCTAGGTACGGGAACACCTGTATCCCTTGCCGACGAAGGTACGCTGCCACGACAGCCATACATTTCGTGAACACTCTTGGGGCCGAGGATAGGCCGAAGGGAAGGACTGCAAATTGGTAGTGCACCGCGTTTACCACGAATCGCAGGAAGCATCTGTGAGGTGGGTAAATTGAGATGTGAAAGTATGCGTCTTTCATGTCGAGGGCGGCGAACCAGTCTCCAGGATCGAGGGAAGGGATAATGGCCCCCAAAGAGACCATGCGGAACTTCAACTTTACTACGAATTTGTTGAGTCCGCGCAAGTCCAAGATGGGCCGCAGACCTCCTTTGGACTTGGGGATCAGGAAGTAACGGGAATAAAATCCCCTGCCCCTTAACTCTATTGGAACCTCCTCTATGGCCCCCATGGCCAGGAGCGTAGAAACCTCCTGTATAAGAAGTTGCTCGTGAGAAGGGTCCCTGAAGAGGGACGGGGAAGGGGGGTGGGAGGGGGGGATAGAAGAAAACTGGATAGCGTATCCCCTCTCCACCGTGCGGAGGACCCAACAGTCCGAAGTTATAAGGGACCAAGCGCGGTGGAAGTGGGAGAGACGATCCTGAAAGGAGGGGGCTGGATCCTGGGGGATGACTGGGGCGCCGTCCTCGACCGCACCTTCAAAAGTTCTGTCTAGGACCTGAAGGTGGTCTTGGTGGCCCCTGGTTCTGACCGGGTTGAGGGCCAGCCCATCTTCTCCTACCACCTCGCCCTCGCCTCCGGGCCGAGTCTTGTCTCTGACGAGGCGGGGGCGGGGGGGGGGGGGTAGAAGCGCTGAGGCTGCGGCCTAAATGGTCTGCGCTGAGGGCCCACAACATGCATCCCCAGGGAGCGCATGATTGTTCTCGAGTCCTTGAGGCTCTGCAGGCGAGAGTCCGTCTTGTCTGAGAACAATCCATGTCCCTCAAAGGGCAGATCCTGTAGGGTTTGCTGCAGCTCCGGAGGCAAACCCGAAACCTGAAGCCAGGAGATCCTGCGCATAGCGATACCCGAAGCCAGGGTCCTCACAGCTGAGTCTGCTATGTCCAAGGAGGCCTGCAAGGAGGTCCGAGCCACCTTCTTGCCCTCCTCTACCATGGCTCCAAACTCTTCCCTGGACTCCTGGGGAATCAACTCCTTAAACTTCCCCATAGAGTTCCAGGAGTTAAAATTGTAGCGGCTCAGTAGCGCCTGTTGGTTCGCCGCTCTAAGTTGCAGCCCTCCGGCTGAGTAAACCTTACGGCCAAACAAATCGAGCCGCTTAGCCTCTTTTGATTTAGGCGCTGCAGCCTGCTGGCCGTGGCGCTCTCGTGCGTTCACTGATTCCACCACCAGTGAACACGGTTGGGGGTGGGTATACAAGTACCCGTAGTCCTTAGACGGGACAAAGTATTTCCTTTCCACCCCTCTCGCTGTGGGTGGGATAGAGGCAGGAGTTTGCCATATCGTATCCGCATTCGTTTGAATCGTGCGGATCAGGGGTAACGCCACCCTCGATGGGGCATCCGCTCCAAGGATATTCACGATCGGGTCGTGCACCTCCACTATCTCCTCCGCCTGCAGGTCCATGTTACGGGCCATCCTGCGCAGAAGATCCTGGTGAGCCCGAAGATCTATTGGAGGTGGGCCTGTGCACGATGTGCCCGCCACTGCCTCATCCGGAGAAGAAGAGGAAGATGCCTCCGGTGGAACAGGATCCAAGGGCTGGTCCTGGTCTCCCTGTTCCTGGGCTGGAGCATCACCTGTGCCTGGGTCCAGGGCGTCAGGTGGTGCGGACCCAGAAGCCTCCATGCCCCCTGGCGGAGGCCGAGAAATGGTGGACTCCGGGGCCCCTCTGATGGAGTGACCGGAGCGAGAGGTCGAAGCAATTGGAGCCCCTTGCGCCTGATGGTACGCCCACGGGGTCCAAAACGACCAGTGAGATGGGCCATGAGAATGATCCCCTGTCGTGTCCTGCCAATGTCCCAAGTCCTGTTCCTCGGCTTGCCCCTGAGGGGGGTATGCCGATCTCGAGAGGTCCTCCGAGGAGTGGGACACCGATCTCGATGGCCACGGCGGTGCCGAGAGCGTCGAGACGATTCCCATTGGCTGCGGTGCCGCACGGTGCCGGTCCGGAGATGATCTATCTCTACGCGGTGCCGGCGATCGGTGCCGGGACCGCGACCGGTGCCGATGACCTCGTCGGTGCCGGGAGTCGGATCTGGACCTCGACGAGGACCTGGAGTATGCCCGGTGCCGGGAGCGGCCTCTCGACGTCGAGCGTCGACCGTAGCGGTGCCGAGAACTACGTCTCGACGTTGATCGGTGCCGACGATCATAGCGGTGCCGAGACGTAGAGCGGTGCCGCGAAGAAGATCTTGGCCGCGAGTACGACCGGTGCCGAGGCGATATTCGGTGCCGGGACTGCGAGCGGCGTGGGGACCTGCTTCGGGACCTGGATCGGTGCCGAGGTTCCAGCCCTTGCGATGGAGGGCGCATCAAGGCAGGTTTCCCCCTCGACTGGACCGGGCGAGTCAACGGTGCAGTCGGTGCCGGTGGTTGAGGCGGTGCCGGCTCCGTGAGAGCTATTAAGTCTCTCGCCGCCGCGAAGGTCTCTGGAGTCGACGGGAGGCACTGTATCACCGCCGGTCTCGGTGGAGACGCTATCTGCACCGGACTCAACGGCCTCGGCGCCGGAGTCGACGGTGCTGGAGGCACCTGTTTCCGGTGCTCCACCGGCGGACGCGGCTCTACCCCCGGCACTGGGGGAGCCGGCGTCTTCGGCACGGATGTCCCCGTCTTATGGGCTTTTTTATGCCCCGGGGATAATGACCGGCGCCGAGGCACTGCTTGCGGTGCCGACGAGGTCCAGTGCCGGGGAGGCTTGTCTGACGCCACTCGCGTGGTCGTCATAGCCGGTGCCGCCGGGGCACTGCGCACCGAGGTGCTAGGTGCCGGGGCCTGACTTGTAGATGGAGCGTCCGGACTAAGTGCCGCCTCCATCAGGAGTTGCCGGAGCCGAAAGTCCCGCTCCTTCTTGGTCCTTGGTCTGAAGGCCTTATAGATCTTGCACTTGTCTGTTTGATGGGACTCTCCCAGGCACTTCAGACAGGAGTCGTGCGGGTCGCTCGTGGGCATAGGCTTAGCGCAGGAGGCGCACTGCTTGAAGCCGGGAGCGTTGGGCATGAGCCCGGCCCCGCGGCCGGGGGAGAAAGGGGGAGACGACCCCCTTAATCCCCTGAACTACTTAGAACAACTAGAACAACTTTTAAACTATTTAACTATTTAACTATAAACACTAGAACTATAACTATAACTATAACTGTGATACAACAAACTAAGCTAGGGAGAGTGGAGAACAGCTAAGCAGCGCTCCACAGTTCCAACGACCGTCAGGGGCGGTAAGAAGGAACTGAGGGGGCGCCGGGTCGGCTGGGGTATATATTCAGCGCCATGAAGGCGCCACTCTAGGGGGCTCCACAGCCGACCCACCGGTGTTGCTAGGGTAGAAAATCTTCCGACGATCGTGCACGCGGCGCGCACACACCTAATGGAATGGATATGAGCAAGCACTCGAAGAAGAACTTATACTGTGTATATGTGTGTGTACATATTTATAAAATAGGTTTTGTCTGGCGAATTTTTTTTTCCTGGAACCTACCCCCCCATTTACATTAATTCTTATGGGGAAATTGGATTCACTTAACATCATTTCACCTAAAGTCGCATTTTTCAAGAACATAACTACAACGTTAAGCGATCAGTTATTGTACCTCTTGTGTCTTACATATGACAATCCTGTTAATACGCCCCAGAATATTAGCTTTTTTTAAAAAATGGCATCACATTGTTGACTCATATTCAGTTAATGATCTACTATAACCCCCCGAGATTCTTTTCAGCAATATTACCACCATGCCAGTTATTCCTCATTTTGCATTTTTCCTTGCTAAGTGAGGTACTTTGCACTTGTCTTTATTGAATTTTTTCTTATTGATTTCAGACTAATTCTCCAATTTGTCACAGTCATTTTGAATTCTAATCCTGTCCTCCAAAATGCTAGCAACCCCTCCCAGCTTGGTGACATCAACACATTTTATAAGTATATTCTTCACTCCATCATCCAAGTCATTAATGAAAGTATCTGAACCAGGGCCGACTCCTGTGGGACCTCACTAGATACTTTCCCCCATTTTGAGAGCAAACCATTGATAACTGCTCTTTCAGTACGGTCTTTCAACCAGTTTTGTACCCACCTTATAGTAATTTCATCTAGACCACATTTCCCTAGCTTGCTTTATGAGAATGTCATAGGGGACTGTGTCAAAAGCCTTACCAAAAAACAAGATATATCATGGCTACAGCTTCCCCCATCCATTAGGTCAGTAACCCTGTCAAAGAAAGAAATTAGGTTGGTTTGGCCTGATTTGTCCTTTACAAATCCATGTTGGCTATTCCTTATAATCCTATTGTCCTGTAGGTGATTACAAATTGATTATTTAATAATGTATTCCAGTATTTTTCCAGTTATTGAAGTTAGGTGGACTGGTCAATAGTTCCTCAGGTCCTCTTTGTTCCCTTCTCCTCCACCCCCTCCTTTTCACAGGTACCATGTTTTCCTTCTCCAGTTCTCCGGGACCTCCATTCTGCATGAGTTCTCAGAGACAATCGCTAACACTTCCTAAATTGCTTCCGCTAGTTCCTTAAGTGCCCGAGGGTGAGTTTTATCAGGCCTTGCTGACTTGAATACATCTAACTTCTCTAAATATTCTTTAACCTCTATTTAACCTTTAATCTCAACATTCTTTAACCTTTAATCTTCTTTCCCTATTTTGGCTTCTGTCCCTTCCCCCTTGCTGTTAATAATGTTGACTACCTGGTCACCATTGACCTTTTTAGTGAAGACTGAAGCAAAACAGACATGAAACATCTGAGTCTTTTTGAGTCATCTATTAGCTCTCCATCCACACCAAGCAGTGGGCATACTCCAGTGTTCTTCAACTGGAGGCTCTGCAGGCCAGACCCAGCCCTCGGGGGCCTTCCATTGGGCCTGCTGGGCATCAGCTGTTCCTTCCTGCTCACTGCTGGAGACCCTGCTGTGAGGGCGGGCTTGAGTGTGGGCTAGCTGCTCAAGTAATTACCCAGGGTTCCAGGCGGGCTTGTACAACCCACGCTGAAGCTCATACTGATGAGACTTCACTGCTCTGGTACTCAAGAGAGGTGGATTAAAGCTAGCTTAGGTATGTCTACACAAGCTGCCATCACACCCCATGATTGTACTATAGACATGTCTTTGTCCTTAAACTCACTCTCCTACTTCTACAGGTCCTGAGTTCAATCTCTGGTGACTACCAAGGTAACAATCACTGCACATGCATATGGGAGAGTGTTTTGGAGTTTGGTATTTAACCTCTCGAGCCAGATTTTCAAAGGCCTAGCCTTGGCAATCACCTAGCCTCAGAATTTCACCTTCTGTCTTTTGCACTAGAACCACCAGGCCTGTAGAAACTCAGATTTTGTTTTGCACCTGCAGATAGCAGGATTAAGGGCCCAATTTTCAACACTGTGCATGCAACTATGCCTGTCAATGCACACATGCAATTGCGTGCCTAATTTATACATGCAGCTATTGTGAGTGGGTGCACAAACTGGGTAGGTTTCTGGGCAAATCCCCAGTGAAACATCGAACTGGCCATTTACAAAGGCAGTTACTGTAGTTTGTGCACACAGTGAGAGTAATTGTGCTGGTA
Source organism: Malaclemys terrapin pileata (assembly GCF_027887155.1). Taxonomy (NCBI): domain Eukaryota; kingdom Metazoa; phylum Chordata; order Testudines; family Emydidae; genus Malaclemys; species Malaclemys terrapin. The sequence continues at coordinate 199,576,311 of NC_071507.1, read as the reverse complement.
TCATTTGGGGGCAAAAATAGGTAATAGATATTTAAGCAGGGAAATGGTGGAACCCCACTCTTAAGGGCATTTCAAATTAGACGGAGGAATAGCAGACTTTAATCACAGGTTTGCTATGTCTGCTTCATGCTTCTCTGGTCTTCTCAAGATTCCCTGGGTGTAGGGGTTGTCTCCAGGTGGAGAAGAGCCACTGCAATGCCTTTTACACCACCCCATCTCTTCACATTTGGGTTAGGGACCCCTCTTCTCCATTGATTTGGGTGTTGGAATGACTGTAATCAGGCAGGATTCATCTAGAGCCACCTTTAGGAATAGAGGAGACAATCCCTGCCCCATAGAGCTTACAGACTAAATAGACAAGACAGACAAAGAGCAGGAGTAAGAGAGAGGAAAAGTTGTTATCATTTCTATTGCAGTAGCACCCTAATTCATTGTGCGACGGGCAGTACAAACATGTAATAACCAACAGTCCCTGCCCAAGTTCACATGGCAGGTCAGTGGCAAATCCACATCTCCTGAGTCCCAGTCCAGTGCCTTTTCATCCACGGGGCCACGCTGCCTCTCTCAGCAACACGTAAAAAACTATTACTGCTTGTAAATAAACTAGCATAAACTCTAGCTTTAGAAAATGTAATATACACCGCCCGGCCTTTGGCATTCAGAGCAATACTGTCTATTGATAGTATCACCCCATGAATGTCCCCTGAGTAAGGACTAACTTTTGAGATTAAAAAACAATCCCTTTTAGCAGCAACAATTCCTAGTGCAAAATGAAAGTGCAGGCTGCATCGCAGTGTTACTATACTTACAATACCTACACACACGTCCTAATCATGAGTTACTAGGAAACCAACCCCCACTTAGATGTTTAATTTGATTCTTCACACTTGCTGTGATACTGATTCGCAGCTTCTAAGACTCATTTAGAGCTGCAATTATGACTATTTCCTACACAAAGCTAATGAGATGTGTATATTTCTTAGATGATTTTCCTCTCCTTGCACAGAACCCCTCATGGAAGCAGATGATGTCGTTGCAGCAATCAGCTCAAGTGAAACCTGGCAGCAGAAATGACTCTTATTGTTCTCTGTCATTCCTTACGGAGAGCTAGAGAGTGGTGCTTGAATGGGAGAAATGGGCACCATAGGTGAAACCCTGGCCCCGCTGAAAACAATGGGAGTTTTGCCGTTGACTTTTACAGGACCACAATTTCACCCCAGGGCTCTTGGGTTCTTTTCCCAACTCTGACACTGATTCACTGCAACGTTAGAAGACTAGTCACTCTGCCTCATTTTGTTCAGCTATAATGTAACGGATAAAGAATCGGAATACCCCACAGCTAGGACAGTCAGCTAGGAGGTGGTAGAACCCAATTCAACTCCTTTCTCCCCATCAGGACTTGAACCAGGGGTCTCCCAAGTCCCAGGTGAGTGTCCTAACCACCGGGCTAAAAGGAAGATGGGAGCTCTGCCTCCTCCCCCCTCTGCTGAGGGACCTGAGCTGGTAGGCACCTCTGAGCACAGCTGCTGCTTGGGCCCCGCATGTGACTCAGTGGTTCTCAACCTTCCCAGACTTCAGTCCCCCTTTCAGAGTCTGATTTGTCTTGCGTACCCCAAGTTTCACCTCACTTAAAAACTACAGGCTGGAAATTGCGTCCCCTCCCTCCCGCCTCGTGAGCTTAGCTGAGGGGCGGAGAGGCTTCCCCATGCCAGTGCTGTGCGGGGCATTGGCATATGCAGAGCTCGGCTCCTCCTGGTCAATGCCCCAGGCCAGAGGGTCTTGGGCTTTCCCGGGGCACCAGCCCAGCCAGAGGCAGTGGGCAAAGGAAGGAGCCTGCCGGCCAGGCGGTTGGCGAGCTGAGCACTCAGACCAGGGGCTGGTTCTCTGCACAGCGCTGGGAATGGGATGCGCTATATCGGGGGGGATATGGAGGAGCAGGCGAAGGGGCAAAGCAGGGAGAGGACAGCGAGAGAGGGAGCACATAAAGGGCCGATGGGTGGGCCGAAGAGGCAACACGTAACCGGCCACTGCCTGGCGCCTACCGGCACTCACCGGACACTGCAGCTCGCAGCCAGTGCCGGCTGGAAACGGGACAAGGGGCAGGGCACTGCTGGCTGACAGCCGGCATACGGTGGGGGCTGAGCTGACGGATCGGCCAGCCCCGCACGCTGCATCTTGACCCCACCACCTGCCTTGCATAACCACCCTCATCGTGGGCCACTGGTTACCCCCACCCCACTAGTGGGTGGGTGGGCGGCTGGCAAGCAGGGATCCAGCCAGCAGCAGGACCACCAGTACTGATGTGCGGGGGGGGGGGGGGGAGAAAATAGGGAACAATTTGCCCATTTTAAAGATAATGTCAGGACACCTGGAGGAGGACTTAAAAATGGAACATGTGATTGTCCTAACCCTGAGTAACAGCTATTCTTATCCTGCGAGAAGTGGCTTTGCCTGTAAGAGTTTCTCTGGCTTTCACCCTGCCTAGCCCTGAAAACATTCTGAGATTCATCAGTGTGTTTTAGACACCTCCATTGCCACAGGGATAGACCTCTCAACATCCCAGTGGCCTCTCTGAGTTCAGAGGAGATGGAGGCTACTAGAGATGGCTCAATCCCCACCAAACCTGGCTGCTGGAGAACTAGGAGGACATGAGGCCAGGCTCTAGTTCTCCTCCCACTCTTTCGCGGTTTAGAGTGTAAACTCACTGGGGCCGGAACTCTCTCAGCCTCTGGGCACTAGCACAATCGAAAAGAATCAGAACGATAGTGGACAGAGTTCTCCCAACGAGCTCAGCACGCAGCAGTTCCCCATTGTTGTACGAAAATCTGCAGCCAAGCAGAGAGACAGCTCGCTGCCAAGTTTAATCACAGGCTTTTGCAGACATGAAGTGGCTCAGGTTTCTCAGCGGCAGCAGTATAGGTTTTGACATACCATCTGGAAGGTGGCTGTTGGGGTTCTTCTTTTGGCAACGATCGGCCATGTGGCTTTTTCACCAGTTACAAATCCAGGCAGCCTCATGTCTTAATCCGCTTGATGACAGCAATGGGATTTTGAATCAAAGCAGCTTCACGAAATTAAGTCTGGAAGTTTTTCCCCCTCCGTTATTTTGGCTGCAACTTTTTGACGATCCTCTTAGAGTCCACAAGTCGTCGTGGGTTTTACCCTGGGAATAAGTGGTTGGCCAGTTTTCTTTTCTTTATTTAAAAGGCAGCATACGGACAGACCAATGCTAGGCGCAGCTCAGCTTTGAATTTGAAGGAGTCCAGAGAAAAGAGCCTTTCATAGCAAAGGAGAAGAGCCTGGCTTGGTTTCACAGCCAGTTGGAAAAAAGGTTGGCAGAAGATTTTTTTAAAATAAAAAATAAAAATAAAAAAATCACTTTTTTTTTTTTAAAAGCTTAAGTTTTTCCATTTCCCGTTTTCAAAATAAGAAACATTTGGGGTGGGCGGGGAGGCTCAATCACACGTTGGGACTTTTCTTAATTCCAAAGTTTTAAAAGAAAGACATTTTAAAAGACATTAAATAAGCATCTTGTTTATGAAATACTTTACCTACCAAGGCCAAGAACTTGGCAAGATTCACAAAAGGGACGGGATGATATTTAGATGGATATCAACAGAATCCACAGTTATTAGAATTACTAACAAACGTTCTGGAAGGGATATTAGACCTCACGCTTCAGGGCACAGGCCGGTCTCTCACTAATAGAGATCAGGAAGAGACCTAAAGTAGGAGGCAGATTATCCCACATCATCAGTTGCGGGTTCTTTATACCTTTCTCTGACGCATCTGGTTCTGGCCACTGTCAGAGGTAGGATATTGGACTGGACGATATCTCGGGCCTAATCCAGTTTTGCAATTCCTATGTTTATTTAAAAAAAAAATAAACGTTGAGGCACATTCTTATAAAGATTTCACACAAAATGTTCAACTTAAATAAATAAAACATTAGAGCAGGGGTCGGCAACCTTTCAGAAGTGGTGTGCCGAATCTTCATTTATTCACTCTAATTTAAGGTTTCGCATGCCAGTAATACATTTTAACGTGTTTAGAAGGTCTTGTTCTATAAGTCTATAATATCTAACTAAACTATTGTTGTATGTAAAGTAAATAAGGTTTTTAAAATATTTAAGAAGCTTCATTTAAAATTTAATTAAAATGCAGAGCTCCCTGGACCGGTGGCCAAGATCCGGGCAGTGTGAGTGTCACTGAAAATCAGCTTGTGTGCCGCCTTCGGCACGCGTGCCATAGGTTGCCTACCCCTGCATTAGAGCCAGACTTAGAAGAACAGAACTCTCTCGTTCCAACTACAGGAGAAGAGAGGAAAGTCTAGCTGCTAGCAGGCTTCATTTACATAAAGAAATTTGCATACCCACAGTTCCCTAGAGTGTGTTCCCTTGCATTATCGGGATGGATTTTTTTGATGTTCTGATTATCTGAATAACACCAGTTTGTTAATGGAACTGCATTTATGAATGGGCTCATGAACGATGCAAGATCTAGCCTAGAGAAAGTAACTCAAAGAAAGTGAGTGGACGCTGGGTACAGAGTGCAAAATATGAGCTGGGAGCAGAGAGGGGATGGAGCCAGCAGTAATGGAGCAGATTACAGGACAAAAATGGGTAGCCACAGAGTGGGGCAGCTAGAGATGTGGTGGGGCTGGACTGCAGCTGACAGGTTGAGGAAGTTTCCATCCCACTCTCCACTTCACCACCACCCCACACCTCTAGGTTTGTGGGTGGGGATGGTGGGTCTTACTCAATAGACTGGGCCCCGATACGCTGGGCAGTGTAATGAGTGTGACAGAGCAGTCTGGCCCTCTCACTGTTTTGTAAAAGCTACATGTATCCCCATCACTTCAGGAGCAGAGGAGGGAGCTTGATTCTGCTGCAAGTTGCTTCCCCACCACCACCAAAAAAAGAGGTGACAGTAAAAGAAAAAAAAAAAGGCAGAAGCAAAATTGCTTGGTGGAAGTATTTGCAGCTGTTAATATGCTGCTCGGTGCTGTGGTCACAGACCTCTGCACTGCTTCATAAAAGTAGTTCTCCGAAAACATCCTCTCAATGTGTGGCGGCAGTCAAAAAGGCAAACAGAAGGTTGGGAATCATTAAGAAAGGGATAGATAATAAGATAGAAAATATCCTGTTGCCTCTATATAAATCCATGGTACGCCTACACCTTGAATACTGTGTGCAAATCGCCCCATCTGAAAAAAGATATCTTGAAATTGGTAAAGATATAGAAAAGGGCAACAAAAATGATTAGGGACATGGAACAGCTTAATTCTGAAGCACCTGGCATTGGCCACTGTTGGAAGACAGGATAGTGGGCTAGATGGACCATTGATCTGACCCAGTATGGCCAGTCTTATGTTCTTATTTTCTTAGGGTAACACTGCCCACCATGGGCCATCAATAGAGTTTGAACTCCAGATCTTCTATACTAAGAAGTTATTCACCTTGTGCAGTAACAATGGTTCTTCGAGATGTGTCCCCCTATGGATACTCCATTATAGGTGTGTCTGTGTCCTTGCGTCGCTGATTGGAGAACTTTGGTAGCAGTGTCCGTTGGGCCTGCACATGCGCTGTCTCTCCCTGTGCTGTGCTACAAGGCTAGTCAGGGCATGCGGGATAACCGTCTTCAGTTCCTTCTCTACCGCAGAGTCATAGCGAGAACTATGAAGTAGAGGGGAGGAGGGCGGGTAGTGGAGCACCCACAGGGACACACATCTCGAAGAACCTAAGTTACTGCACAAGGTCCCTATGGGTGCTCCACTATACGTGACTCCCGAGCAGTACTCTCTCTGGAGGGCTGGGACTTGGGAGTCGGATTCATCACAGATGACAGTACTGTGGAGCCAAAGATGGCATCCGAGGCAGAGTCCCCGCTGATGGCATAATGTTCTGCAAAGGTGTGAACTGATGCCCACGTCGCCGCTCTGGCAGATCTCTGAGAGGGGGACATTCTTGAGGAAGGTGACAGATGAGATTAATCTTGAGGAATATGTACGGATCAAGTCCAGAGGGGTCATGTTACTAATTTGGTAGCACTATCTGATGCAATTCGAGACCCACTTGGAGAGTCTTTGGGCTGATCTTGCTGAGTTAGATCTTTCTGCCATAGAGAGAAATAGTCATGGGGACTTCCTGAAGGCCTTTGTCCGATCGAGGTAGGATGCAAGGGCTCTCCTGACGTGGAGGGCATGCAGTATGGCCTCCCTATTTTCTCGGTGAGGCTTGGGGTAGAAGGCGTGAAGGCGAATAGACAGATTCATGTGAAACGAGGAGGTCACTTTAGGAATGAACATTGGACGTGGCCTAAGTGTGACCTTGTCAGGGAAGAACACGGTGAATAGAAGATGTGCCATCAGAGCTGCTATTCCCCCTATTCTTCTAGCTGAGGTAACTGCAATCAGAAAGACCGCTTTCATCGATAGGTATGCTAGTGAACAGGCGGCCACAGGTTCAAAGGGGTGCCTAGTCAGCCCTTTCAACACTAGATTTGGGTCCCATGAGGGGTAGGAAGTAGAGATTGAGGGAAGAGGTTTGTTATTCCCTTAAGGAACCTCTTAGTGGTCAGATGCCATAATACTGAGTCTCCTTCTATGGGTTGGTGAAATGCTGTAATGGCTGCTAGGTGGACTCAAAAAAATCAGGGTTATCCCTGAGCTGTCTAAGGGTCAGGTCGTATTCCAGAATATGTGGAAGAGTTGCCGACATTGGAGACAGTTAATGGGACATGCACCAAATCTGAAACCTGGGCCATTTCTGCAGGTAAGCACGTCGTGTGGAGGACTTTCTTGTACTTCTTTTGAGCACGAGCTCTCTAGGTGCTGGAACTACGTAGGAGCCATGCTTTGAGCCGGAGGAACCCAAAGTGGGGATGTGTGCTCCGCCCTTTGTCCTGAGAGAGAAGATGCAGAGTGGCCAGAAGGGAGATCGGTGGGCACACTGCGAGCTGCGTCAGGTAAGGGTACCAGGTCTGTCTCGTGCAACTTTATCTTCAGCAGAACCTTCAGCAGAAGAGGAAATGGAGGGAAGGCGTAAAGAAGGTCTGAGAGGAGGATGGCCACGCCCAGATAGTGCTGTCTAATCCCCGCCCTGGAACTGTATCGCGGACTCTTCTTGTTCTGGTAAGGGATGAATAGATCGGTGGAAAGTGTTCCCTATCATGTGAACAAGTCGTGAAGTACTGACGGGTGCATCTCCCACCCAGGGTCATGTGGGAATGTGCAACTGAGGTTGTCCACTATTGCCTTTTGCCGGGAGGTAAGCTGCGAAAAAGCTGCCGTTGTGAGAGATGCCCCTGCTCCACAGTTTCATTGCCTCCATGCAAAGACGGCGTGATCTGGCTCCTCCTTGATGGTTGATATAATACATGTAGGCTATGTTGTCCATTAGGATCTTTATAGGTGATCCTGTTATCTGCGGGAGGAAGTTATCAGCCGGCAGGCATTCCTGACCGCTCTCAACTCGAGAGATTGCTATGCCGGGACAGGGGCATGCATGCCGCCCCCAATAATCGTTGGGAGCACAGAACTTCTCTGGCCCTGGGGCCATGGGAGAGCGAGCGAGCTCCTGTCAGGGCGGGGGGAAGAACGAGCTCCTCCCGGGGCCTGGGAAATGGCAGAGCGAGTTCCTGCCAGGGCTGGGGCGGGGAGGGCGGAAGGGAAGAGCGAGCTCTTGCTGGGGGTGGGGGGAGAGCGGAGAGTGATCCCCTGCAGGGCACAGAATGTGCCCTCCAAAAGAGGTCAAATTTAAATTCCTGCGCATGCCCCTGTGCAGGGATAGTTCCGCGGGTGACCATTTGTTTTGCGCCATGAGGCTGTTTAAATGCGCGCCCCATGCGACGATGTGTTTGTGGTAAGGAGCGACGAAGGTGGAGCCTGAGAAAAGGGGATCCCTTTTCCTTCATTGGCCAGATTCTTCCACCACTCCAGGGAGCTCCTGATCCTGGTGGGCAGTGACAGGGGTTTGTCCAGACTGTCCGTTTGGTCTATACACTGAGCTGAATCACAGCTGTAGGCATTGCATGTGAAGTCTGGCGTGTGGAATGGCCGTTGTGCCAGCTGCCAAATGCCCCAGGAGCTGGAGGCAGGTTCTGGTTGGAACTCGAGGGCTGCATTGAGCCGTGATTATAAGCGATACCAGGGATTGAAACCTGTCTTGAGGTAGGAAGGCTTTGGCCTGTAGCGCATCTAGATCGGCCCCTATGAACTGTAGGCGTTGCACTGGTGTGAGGGTCAACTTCTGGGAATTGGTCTGTAGCAAGCGTATCATGTTCTCAGCGGTTTCACAAGCCTCCTGAAGTGACCGGGCTCTGAGGAGACAATCGTCCAGGTAAGGGTAGATCATGATCCCTTGTGATTGTAGATGGATGGCCACCACTGAGAGAACTTTGGACAATACTCTCGGGACCGATCAAAGTCCAAAGGGGAGGAGGGTCTCTATCGGTAATGGTCGTGCCCCAGGAACCTGAGGAAACATCTGTGAGCCGGTAATACTGAAATATGAAAGTAGGCATCTTGAAGGTCGAAGTCCAAAAATCAGTCTCCCTGTTCCAGTGATGGAAGGATAGTTGATAAGGTGATCATCTTGAACTTCTGAGCCTTGACAACCTTGTTGAAAGCTCTGAGGTCCAGGAGGGGTCTCCAACTTCCCTTCCTTTGGGTATTAGGAAGTAGCGAGAGTAGAACCCTTTGCCTCGTGGGTACTGGTTCTATGGCTCCTCACTGCAGGAGTTGATCTATCTCCTGCCATAATGGACTCTTGTGAGAGGGGTCCCTGAAGAGGGATGGGGAAGGGTGTTGTGGAGGGGGTAGAGAGGTGAAGTGGATGGAATAGCCGTGTCTGACGATCTCTAGGACCCATCTGTCCGAGGTTATGCACTCCCAAGCCCTGTGGAAAGCTGCCAAATGGTGGCCAAATGGGTACATGGTCACAAACAGAAGTGGGGAGTGGTCTTGCAGTTCCTTAACCTGCCCATCAAACGTGGTTCTTAGGGGCAGGTGGCTGGGTGGAGGACTGGGATCCCAAAGGCTTTCACATTGAGAACTTTCCCTTTTTCCTCTGGGGCTCATAGTTCCATTGCAACAGGAATTGGGATGAATTTTACCTCTGTTGATATTGAGGGCTAAAACGTCTCTTCTGCCCCGTGTGTAGATTCCCAGTGACCTGACCTGGCTCTGGAATCCTTTAAGGAGTGGAGAGAGGCATTGGTCTTCTCAGCCAAGAGCTTCACACCCTCAAAAGGGAGATCCTCCACTGTGGTCTGCACCTCCTTTGGGAATCCCGAGAGGTGAAGCCACGACACCTGTCTCACCACCACAGCCGTGGAGATGGTCCTGGCAGCTGTGTTGGTGACATCAAGGGCCGAGTGCAAAGATGTTTTTGCCACCTGTTGCCCGTTCTGGATAAGAACATAAGAATGGCCCTACTGGGTCAGTCCAAGGGTCCATGTAGCCCAGTATCCTGTCTTCCGACAGTGGCCACTGTCAGGTGCCCCATAGGGAATGAACAGAACAGGTAATCATCAAGTCCCCCTGTCACTCATTCCCAGCTTCTGGCAAACAGAGGCTAGGGACCCCATTCCTGCCCATCCTGGCTAATAGCCATTGATGGACCTATCCTCCATGAATTTATCTAGTTCTTTTTTGAACCCTGTTATGGTCTTGGCCTTCACAAAATCCTCTGGCAAAGAGTCCCACAGGTTGACTGTGAGTTGTGTGAAGAAATACTTCCTTTTGTTTGTTTTAAACCTGCTGCCTATTAATTTCATTTGGTGACCCCTAGCTCTTGGATTATGATTTAACATGCCCTGGTTCTGCGCTGCTCCTGGAAGCGGTCGCTATATCTGGGCCCTAGGGGGAGGGGCCAGGGGGCCCTGCGTGGTGCATGCTGCCCACGCCCACAGGCGCCACACCCACAGCTTCCATTGGCCCATGGTTTCCAGCCAATGGGAGCTGTGGAGCCGGTGCTGGAGGCAGCGCGCAGAGCTTCCCTGATCATCCCTGCTCCTAGGGGCCACAGGGATATGCCAGTCACTTATGGGAGCTGGAGCCAATTCTAGCTTTCCCCAGCAGTGGGGCAAGCCGGCACTCGCAGCTCCAGCCCTGCGTCCATGTGGGGGCGCCAAGGCACAGGGATTCCAGCCCGAAGCATGGAGACTTGCCATGGACCGGATGAAATGAAGCAGCAGGCTGGATCCAGCCCATGGGCCATAGGTTCCCTACCCTTGGTGTATGCCACTGATTTCCAGGCAAAATTCAAATGAGAAGTATGGCACTTTGATTTGATTTAAACAGCAAGAGTGCTTAGCTGTGGGAAACAAGCTACCAAGGGAGGGGTAGCTTCTCGATGTCTTGACATCTTCAAGTCAAGCCTGGATGCCTTTCTAGGAGATGTGCTTTAGCCAAACACTAATTATGTTTTACTTCTACACAAGTTACTGGGCTCAAAACACAGGTGAAATTCTCCTGCCTGTGTTATACAGGAGGCCAAAGTGGATGGTCTGATGATCCCTTCTGGCTGTAAACAATATGAATTTCCATGGAATAAGATGAGCTCATTCTTCAGCCTCTTTAGGATCTCAGTGAAATGCTGCATAATTTGACCCAAGACTAGGGGGGGAAATAAAAGCACAGGGAGGCTGTGAATTCTGTGAGGCAGCAGCTGATTCATCAGCTGGAGAGAGTCCGATAGAAAGCCTGCTTGCGGAGGAGGGGGATGAACTCCCCATGCGGGGGTGTGTGTGTGTGTGTGGCCACATGAAGTTGACTCTTCCCCTGCCAGGCAGGGAAGACAATGAGGGACCTCATGAGGATGTGGGGAGAGAAGGTTTAGACTGCTTCCCAATGGGAAGGCAAAGCAGAAGTGGTGGTTCGTCTAACTCAAGTTGGCTGGCACAACAGGAAGGACAGGCTAAAACTCAAGTGAGCTGCTGAAACAACTGCTCTGTAGTGCAGATGCAGGCGAGGGCTACTTAAGGGACGCTTGCCCTCCAATGCCTTCGCACAATCCCCTCCATGAGACCAGCAAGGACAGACAAGTTCCACCACATTTCACAGGGAAAAAATTCATAGAGTAGCTCAGCGTCCCGCATTGCTAAGAACCAAGGGATGTATCCCTGAAAGTCTTAGCACCACACTAGCGAGTAGAGACAGCAACTCTAGTGTAATTTCAAGCCTGGCGGCTCTCCCTCAAGATAAGCTAACTCAAGTGCAGATGACTCCAGTTAATTCTACAGTGAAGACATATCCCGCGCCAGTGCTATCCCCCACATGGACTCTCAGTTTGGTTTAGCTTAAACCAAATGTAAGTGTCCACACAAGAGGTTGCACCCTTTGCCTTAAAAAACTATTTATGTTCATCTGGTACAACTTCTTTGTGTAGACACGGTCTTACTGCAGCTCTTCCCAGAATCAGTCGCGTACGGGGTTGAGAAACTGCTTCTTCAAAAGGCATCCCCATGGCCGGCTTATAGTGGGTGCTGTTCGGTACTGTTCAGGTGATCTCTGATCTCTCTCACTACTGTGCGCTTTATTAATAGCTTGATCTGGAAGTTGAAAGTAGGCCCTCCCTATAACATGGCTGTTCTTCCGAGCTGGGATGTGTCTCGCTACCGATTGGTCTCCACTCAGAAAGTTTATTTCAATGGAAACCATTATCGAACTCACCAGCACAATCTGACACCCCTACAACCTACTGCCCTAGTAGGAAACGTGTTCAAATCTATTGCACGCTGCCACAGACATGAGAACCCCACTCAGGATCGGGCCCTTCACGGGTCTGGCTACAGCAATTAGGCCAGCCTGTTATAGGTTACACGGGACACCAAGTATTGCCAAAAGGGGTATTGCCTTAAAAGCAGCAAGAGTCTTCCAACCCAGAGAGGCGACAGAGACGATTTAGGGTGAAAACGGCTACTGACGTGAACATAAATTAAACATTGGTTAAAAACCAGTTGAAATAACCGCCCCCAGGCAGCTTTGGGAAATGTAGTACTGCAAACGAGCTCTTCATCTGCTTGTAGGAAGATGTCAAAGTTAATACATTATAGCGTAAGGTCACTCTGCTTCCTTCACTGGTATTCTCCCCGACTCTGCTTCCCACTGAGTGAAGACACGCAAAGAGGACAAAGCCCAGTTTGTACTCTGTGATCTGGACTGCAGTGGTCTGCTGTAAACTGCAGATATGATTTCCCCACTGGCTTGATGATGCCATAAATCAAGGCAAGGTCGTAAACAAAACGTGCAATAACCTTTAAGTAATTCTTATTCCTTCCCTTCTATCTTGCCTCCCCTTCTCGGTTTCATTATGTCTGACCGTGGCTGTCTGGAAGCAGAAGAAAGATGAGACGTAGGGCTAGATTATTCCCTCGTGGTTCTGCAGCTGTGCATGGACCCGACGCAGTCTCCAACGGTAAAGTACCAAAGAACCCACCCCCACTAGGCATTGAGTAAAGTGACGTTTTTAAATTGACCCAACTTGTGCCGGAGACAGATTCGTTTTTTGTTTTTGTTTTAAACTAGCCTTATTTGGTTCATGATGCAGGTTCCAGACAGAGCCATCTGGTTTAACAGGGCCTGGGTAGAATTCACAGGCAGCAAGCACCAAAGTTAATGCTGCAAAGCTTTTTTCACAAATTTTCTGAAGCTCGTGCCTGCCTGAAAATTTCTCCTGTTCACATGAAACATCCCAAGCTTGATCTCAGCCCAATGGGGATTTGGGAGGGATAAAAAGAAAAGCGAAATTCAAGTAAACGGGATTGAACCATTTTCGGTCATAAAATATCTTCTCTTCCTTTGCCCTCACCCTTTGTGAGACCTAACTATTATACTGTAAGCTCTTCAGGCCAGGGACTGCCTCTATCTGTACAGCACCTAGCACATTTGGGCTCTGAGATTGGATGGGACCTTTAGACACTAATGCAATGCAGTGGCCAATGTATGTTTCACACAGTCCCAACAATGCCTCGCCCGCCGAGGACACAAGTCTGTTACAGCCCTAACTACAAGGCATGACTCTTCAGGTAAAGCTGTAGGCTCATGGTTTTGGCTCTGGAGAGCTCCACTCCCACCCCAGGGTGCCAGCCATCCCACGATTTGAACTGTTGTGAGCCACTTGCACTTAAAGATGCTTCAATAACTCACAGGTGCCTTAACTGTTTGGACAGCCACTGCCTTTTACTATTCCAAGCACTCCGTTTAGAAACTGTTGATAAGCATGAATCAGCCACGTGGTAGGCAATGGGGGTCTGGTTTCTTGAAAACCTTTAGGAAATTAAATGCAAAGGACTCTGTTAATGCACCTCAGGATGTACATAGGCAACATTTCCCATTTCTTTTTCCCTGCTAAAAGGGTACATCTTTACAGGGCGTTACCCTTTCTGGGGTTGATATACAAGAAATTCCAGGCAATAGGTTGCTGTTTCCAGAGGAGCATCGGGTACATTTTTTAAAGGTAGGCACCTAAAGTTAAATGTTAATCTCGGAGCCTAGGGCTCTAGCTAAAAGCCTTTCTCTTTTCAAAGGTACTGAGCCCCAACTGGCTTCAGTGGAAGTGAAGAGTGCGATGATGCAGTCGTGGGCTATTTTGGACACAGTCACTTTGTTTTAATACTTTCCTCCACTACAGTTTTTTGTTTTACGTCATGTAGTTTGATAATACTTGGGGTAACTGATTTTTAAAAGATACTATTTGAAAATCCCAGTGTAAAGGCATCTCACACAGATTTTGGCACCCAGGGAAGCTGGACACCCGATTCCGTCATACTCCTTTGAAAAGCCTCGCTTTAAGTCTATGTTTAGACGGAATAGATCACCTACTTAGTACATGGGAAGAGGAAGTGCTAGAATCCCATGGTCATTCCCCGACGCATAGCAAACATCTCTAGAGATGCTACAGTTGAGGAATGAAACAGCCTCTGAAATCAACTTCTGTTTTACAAAGCACTCAAGTTCATCCCTGAGATTCTCTTCTAATGATGACAGCAGGTGTGCCGGCATTGGTAACTCAGCTCTGTGCAGCTCCACACGTAATCATTCAACTTTAATAGGCTGCAAATGAATACCTGCAGAAAGTCTCTCCCAGGGGGTGGGGGAGCCCAATTGGAAACATTTCTGAAGGACATGCCACTCCTTCCCCCGCCACGACAGAGCATACAGCACAGCATTGATTTGGGGCCGTTTAAAAGTTGGAAATGTCAACCATTGTACAAATGGCCTGGATTAATCTAACCCTGTTGAGGAGGATTTGCACGTGTGGGAGGAGACTGGTAGTGCTCTGGGAAAGACTTCCATTTCTAGCCATCGGGCTGAAATCTCTGGGGCAGTTGCTTTGTACTACTAAGTTGGCTTATCCAGTCTGGGAAGGATCAACTCAGTGTACAGGTGCTTCACCGGTAGCACAGAGGGGTAGGGGCTGTTTTGCCACTCCTCCTTGCCTGCTCAACGGGTAGTGATCAATGGCTCCATGTCTAGTTGGCAGCCGGTATCAAGCGGTGCACCCTCTGCAAGTTTGCAGATGACACTAAACTGGGAGGAGTGGTAGATACGCTGGAGGGTAGGGATAGGATACAGAGGGACCTAGACAAATTAGAGGATTGGGCCAAAAGAAATCTGATAAGGTTCAACAAGGACAAGTGCAGAGTCCTGCACTTAAGATGGAAGAATCCCATGCACTGCTACAGACTAGGGACCGAATGGCTAGGAAGCAGTTCTGCAGAAAAGGACCTAGGGGTTACGGTGGACGAGAAGCTGGATATGAGTCAACAGTGTGCTCTTGTTGCCAAGAAGGCTAATGGCATTTTGGGATGTATAAGTAGGAGCAATGCCCGCAGATCGAGGGACGTGATCATTCCCCTCTGTTCGGCATTGGTGAGGCCCCATCTGGAATACTGTGTCCAGTTTTGGGCCTCACACTACAAGAAGGATGTGGAAAAATTGGAAAGAGTCCAGCGAAGGGCAACAAAAATGATTAGGGGGCTAGAGCACATGACTTATGAGAAGAGGTGAAGGAACTGTGCTTGTTTAGTCTGCAGAAGAGAAGAATGAGGAGGGATTTGATAGCTGTTTTCAACTATCTGAAAGGGGGGTTCCCAAGAGAATGAATCTAGACTGTTCTCAGTGGTACCAGATGACAGAACAAGGAGCAATGGTCTCAAGTTGCAATGGGGGAGGTTTAGGTTGGATATTAGGAAACACTATTTCATTAGGAGGGTGGTGAAGCACTGGAATGGGTTACTAGGGAGGTGTGGAATCTCCTTCCTTAGAGGTTTTTAAGATCAGGCTTGACAAAGCCCTGGCTGGGATGATTTAATTGGGGATTGGTCCTGCTTTGATCAGGGGGTTGGACTAGATGACCTCCTGAGGTCCCTTCCAACCCTGAGATTCTATGGACATTAGCCATGCCTGTTTTTCTCTGAGTAAAGCAGGTACGGCTGGGACCGGTCTATGCTTTGACTGCGCTTTCAGCTACAGCCAAACCTGGAACATCTCATCCTCATGTGACAAAGGGGGAGAGGGGGGGTTGCTACATAGAGCTTTAAGAGCTTGGGGGGTAACAAAGCTGGGTGCTAATTGGAGACCAGGGCCCTATTATACCAGGCACTGAGAACAGATATAATTAAGTACCTTGCTGAATTGGGGCCGTTAGCACGTGCTCACTTTCAAGCATGTGAGTACTTCCATTGCCTCCAACAGGACTACTCCATTCCCCAGTGTTAAAGCCTGTGCTTATGTACCTTGCTGAAGTGGGGCCAGAACAAATCGATCCTGCCCGGGAAAGCCTGTTCTTCTTTGCACCATCCCGTTTGTTATTCCACACTTGTCCGGTAGCATCTAATATTAGGTGCTAAGCTCTTTGGAGGAGGGAATGCGGATATTTGCTCTGTAATGCACCGAGGGTGCTTTTGGGCCACTGAAATAATAATGCAGGTTGACAAGTTACAGTAACTCTTAACAAGCCATTTAATATTCCTCCTCTTGTAGGTATAAAGCCTTACCCGCACCAAAAACTAATCTGCTTCACTAAGGAGAGGACCAAAGAAGTCAAGTAGGCTTAAGTAGGGCCTTAACGTACTTAAGTAGGGCCAGATTGTGATGCTCTTGCTCACACTGAATAGTGCCTTATGGCATGTTTTCGTTCTCTGTTCGTCCAGCAACGAGCCCAATGGGATCCTGGTCCACGATGGGGCTCCGAGCTGCTATCGTAATAGAAATAATTAATAATCCTGAAACCAGTAGGGTTGTTTGTGGAGAAAGGGGCTACTCACTAGAAGTAAGGAAATCAGGCTGGACCGTAGGTTCATAAGACGGCTAAAAAGGGAACCTTATTGGTATGCTCTAGGACAGGTGTCCTTACAAGATACGTAAATACATTCTCAAGTGCAGCAGTTTAGACAGCCCACAAAAATCTTCCCTCCCCCAACTTACAAGGACAAGTTCCTTGTAACTCAGCCATCCTCCGGCAAAAGCTGGAACTGGCTTGCAGCAGTAATGCCCATTACAGGCACCAACAGGTCTACGTTACAAACACACATGGTGAAGCTCTTGACGCTCCTAGTATCAAAAAAAGGCCACCTTCATGGGTTTGCTCCCTCGCGTTCAGGCTGACTCAGAAGTGCTGTTGGTGGGTATCGGGATAGGCTTGGGTTACTAAGGGTTTTATCGGAAACTTCCAACTGGGTCAGCCATTGCCAGTGCACGACAGGGTGAAGGCCCCTGCCGTACCACTCACGTCCAGCACATGGAAGGGTTTGGCAAGAACCTCATCCTGCGAGTTCCACAGGGGCCTCGTTTAAAAGCCCCCTGAGCTCAGTCAGGATCTTTCCATTGACTTCAGTGGGATTTGGTTCAGGGTGTCTCCCTCCAGTAGCTTTCCCATTCGGATACAATCCCGAATTCTAATGAACCTTTCCTGTTACTCCTGGGTATCACTTCTGAGGGGCACCAGTTAAAACTGCTTCATGGGCAGGCATTTTCCAAATGAACACGGCTCTCAGAGGCTGGGAAGGATTCGATTTTTATCTGCAAACGTCCATAAACATTGATTTCACGATAGACACGCAAACCAATGAAAACAATATTTCCATCGACGATCATCAAAATTTACCAACAGGCAAAGTAAGAAAAATGCTGCCTGAGAATGTTTAGAGATTTAAGGATATTTACTTTGTCAACATTGCATGTCAAAATATACAAAACTGTTTTTGGGTATAAAGCTTTAACTTTGAGTCTCAGTGTCTACTGGCATTAAATAATTACCGTATATACTTGTTCATAAGCCAAATATTTTTGGTAAAAACGTGACGCATCAAAGAGCGGGGGTCGGCTTACAAACGGGTCTACACCAAAATTTGATGATTTAAAACTCTATGGAATCATTGAACTGAATATCTAATACATTGTTGTTTTGTTTATGTGGAGTGTCTGCAGGCATGGAGCCCCTCAGCTCCCTGTGGCCGCGGTTCACCGTTCCCAGCCAAAGAGAGCTGCGGCAAACTGTAGACACTGGGAGTTGAGGGGCTCCATGCCTGTGAACGCTCCAGGTAAACAAAACGTCCCGATCCACCAATGGTTTACCCTGAAGGGGTTGGGAGCCAAAGTTTTCCAACCCCTGAAATATAGGGTCGGCTTATGAAAGGGTCATACAGTTTTTGCTATTTTTACTAATCCATCATGGGGGGGGGTCGGCTTATAAACGAACGAGCTAACGAACGAGTATACACGGTAGTGTCTGACCATCTCACTGTCTGCCACCACCCCCAGAATTTCCCACAATTGCAAACATTTACATAAAAATTGCTTACAACTCATAATTTTGCATAACTGAACATTTAAAATGGGTAAAAATAGAAAAAAAAGTTTAAAAACTCATCAATATTATCCATTGAAATTATAAAACACTGGAATTAAATTCTGCCAAGCCTGTTTATAAAGAAGAGAAAGTTTGCTACAGAGAAAAAAAAAATGACAAGCATAATTCAGCAGCTCTTGGATTAATCCTGATACGAGAACTTGGATAATTACAGCCAAAAGGAATGAAGACAACATACAAATGTAGGTTAACACATAAAGGGATTCGGTTTGCAAGGTTTAATATATCAGCAGCTCAAAAGCAGATTTGTAAACGTAATTATGGAAAGATTATAAAAGCATGTAATACCCAAAGGGCCAAAAAACTTTACTTAAAAATAAGGACAAGTGTAAAAAAAAAATAAGCCAAACATTTTAAATTAACTAGCCCAGCCCATGTATCTGAATTTTTGTTTAAAGAATGTCACCAGCCAGGTAGATTATTTATTGGGGGTACATACACAGTGTGCAGCTACTCAGTATCTAAAGTAATCTTCAAGAAATACCATTTCCAAGGTAAGCCATTCAGACAGTCTTGCAATCTTCACAGTCCTGTAATTCACTTCAAAATGCCTCAGTTCTTTAGAGATGATACCCCTAGATGAGCAAAATGACATAGAAAGACCTGGCCAATCACATGCTAAAATGGATGAGGATGTTTCTTAAAGTGACTCTCCTTCATGGGAGATGACACGTAACATATGCATGGAATCGCCATGAGCGGCTGATTTTCTCATTACATTTATTCCGTTTGATCAAGTGCGGGAGCATTTGTATTTAAGGAATACTGTTCTGAAAATGAAGATGAACAATATACTACACTAAAGAACATATTAGGATGAGTCTTCCACGCTGTTCAAAAATGCCTGAAATTCATCAGTCCTTCTAAAATAATGGGTATTGATGTGCTGATTTACTGTAATATAATAAATCCTCCTGGTAAGGACCATATCAAGGCTTTTATTAATGTAAACAGTTTAATAGATACACCACCTACTGTACTCATCCATAATTATCGTACTGTCTGCCACCCTTCAAAAAATACTGCAATATTCTCAATATGGGAGTTGCGTGCTTGTTTCCTGTAGGAAAGAAGGATTGTCTCGTGCTTAAGGCACTGAACTGGGACTTAGGAGACCTGGATTCTAGTCTTGGATCTGCCACAGACTTCTTGCATGCTCTTGAACAAGTCACTTAGTCTCTCTGTGCCTCAATTCCCCATATGTAAAATGGGGTTAATAGTACTTCTTTACTGTACAGGGCTATGTGAGGATAAGTTCATTAATGCTTGTGATGTGCTCAGATATTACAGCGATAGGGGTCATAAGTATCTCTTGACAGACAGGGTTCTACAAGGTCCAATCCAGCTAAGCACATGCTCAATTTAAACCCATGAGTAGAACTCAGATGCTTAAAACTTCTGAGCATGTGGTTAAGCTGAACTGTGGTCAGAGTGCACAGCTCCTTACCAGACTGAGCCCGTAGCATGTGCAGCTCTGAGCTCGTTGGCAGCACTTAACATCCATCAAAAGCATGTCAAAGGATCACAGACAAGTACTTTAAGCCCCAAAATGTAGGTTTATTAACAAAAAATGGTTTTACAAACTCAATCTGACTAGAAATGCAATTGTGCATTTGAAAAGGCTCAGGATTGACAATTTAAACATTCTGCGGCTGCATGGGAAACTCAAACATAACTTCCCTCTTTCCTTGACCCTGGGTATTGCTGGACTCACTAGCTGATACCACAAACACTTATGCATGTGAGTGACTAGGCGCATGTGTAGTCCCATTCAACAGCTCAATGGGACTACACATGCGTAGAAAGTAATGCATGTAAGTGTTCGCAGGATTGGAGCTTAATGACATATAGCTTGGCTGAATCCACACTAAGGGCATGAACATGGGAACAGCCTCCATGTCTCTGAAAGCCATCAACACTAACGAAGAAGAGGCATTATTTATATTGATATAAGAAGAAACGGGATGAATCATGGAACTGGAAATGGTGTCTAACATCATGTAAAACTCTGAAGTGGGAGCTAGACGACAGACTAGTCTCCTAAGGGAAGTTGTAGAAACCCAATCACTGGAGACCTGTGAAACTGGATTACACAAAGACCTCAAACAGATACAGTGTGGAATAACTCTGCACTGGCAGAAAGGGATACGAGGTCATCTCTATCTTTAAGTTCAGAAATCTCAGCAGAAGTTTCATCAGCCTAGATACCCACCCCAAACCTGCGACTTCTGCTTTTAATTGAGCTGTCCTTTTTATAAGGTTCAGCAATGAAAATCTCTCCCGTCAGAATCTCACAGCAGTTTGCACCTCGGCGGGGCTATGAGGCAGCAGACCGTATACGTTTCTTATATACGGCCGAACAAAACTCAAATATCAAAGTAGCCTTTAATAGTCTTTTTAAAAGAAAAGTTGCTTAAAAAAAAAAAAAGAAGAGTTCTATGGAGAGGGAGAGAGGCTACCAACAGAAGGAGAATCACACCCCTACAATAAATGCACACAGGGCTTGTTTTCTGTTTTCTCCTCATCTTTACTACACAGGCCTATCTATCCCGTGCAGTCAGAACGATGCTGATCATGGCACACGACGCTTGATCACAGTGCAGGAACCCTAAAATCAACCTTCACGAAGTTCATTTTCCCACCTGTGCTCACATAATTTCCACTTGCAGTGTGGTAGGGATTCAGCATTACACCAGAAGTTACTCTGCACGTGACAACTATCGGGCCAATTCTGGCCCTGTCCCAGCAAAGCTGTTAAGCACATGATTAAGGGTATGTCTACACTGCAATTATCAAGTGTGATTGCAGCTCGCGCAGTCACACCCGAGCGACACGGAAGTGCAGCTAGGAGAATCAAAGAGTGGTGTGGGCTTCTGCTAGCTGCCAGAGTAATTAGCCAGGGTTCCAGGGAGGCTTGTAAAGCTCGTGCTACCGTGGGTTCACTGATCTAGTACCTAAATTAAAGCTAGCTTGGGTATGTCTACACAAACGGCAGTCACGCCCCAAGACTGCAGTGCAGACATACCCTCAGTGCTTTGCTGAATAGGGATGGTCTTAAACGTGAGGTTAACGTGCAACATGCTTAAAAGCTTGTGGACTGGAGGCATGAAACCCTGTCCTACTGAAATCAATGGCAAAACTCCCATTGACTTCCACAGGGCTGGAATTCCACCCGAAGTTTCTAGTGGCTGACTTTACTGCTGTGAGTATAGAGCCCCTACACATCCCAACCTGGCCTGGGCTTGTAAGGTGGAGCATAAGCTTCTCTTTTGTTTAATTTCACTCAAATCATACTGGAGCTTTCGCTAAACCTGGAGCTCATACTAAACTGGTGCAGGGCCGTGGTGACTCGGCTCTTCCTGTTTCTGAGACAGATAAACTATGAACCAGTCCATTTACTGTGTGTCTGTTTTTGGGATGAGATGATAAAATAAAAGAGGTCCTGTCTGCTCTGCATGGCTGTTAACACATCGCATGGCACAACTGGCAAGACTCAAGTTTGCCCCTGGGTCCTTGACTAAAAGCCCCCCTATAGGTCAACATGGTAGTTCCTGGTTGCCCTCCCATCCCAGAGGTGGCTGCATTTGTTGTGCATCTGTGCAGTGTTGTGAATATGTAGAGACAGTTTGAAAGCACACTGGGACGCTCTAGATTGAAAGTCACTTTTATAAATATGAAAACTTAGAAACATCTCCTAACATTAAATACAATGTATTGATCCAAGTTCTTGAACATGCCATCACCAAATAAAAACCTTTCAGACCTAAAAAAAAGAAAAGAAAAGAATTAAATAAATAATAATGATACTTGACAAACATTAACGAATTAATACACCATCAGTAAGTAAATAAATTAAACTTGTAAAATAAAGATCAACATGATACTTCAAACCTACAAAAAACCGAAATAACCTGCTTCAGGACATGGACATTTACTACATGACTTGACTGAAGCTGCTTAAAGTATGCCCTCTCCAAAACAGAACTAGTGAACTCTTGGCTTTCAACTAGGGTGACCAGATGAGGGGAAGAAAATATCGGGACACATGGCGGGGTGAGGGGGGGGTGCCCGCCGGCAGAGCAAGTGCTGCCAGCGGATATCGGGACAAAATGCATCCTGACCAGGACAGACACCGAAATATTGGGATGTCTGGTCACCCTACTTTCAACAG
The DNA here is from genome assembly GCF_027887155.1 of Malaclemys terrapin pileata. NCBI lineage: Eukaryota > Metazoa > Chordata > Testudines > Emydidae > Malaclemys > Malaclemys terrapin. Next base: position 199,554,264 of record NC_071507.1, on the reverse strand, counting down.
ATGCTCCCTGGGTTTTGGCATTACATTTCGATTCATTTTTTAAATGAATTTCTACAGAAAGTAAATTAAAATTGCCATTGTATACATGTGTATGTCTGCTGCAGACAGGACATTTAGAGATTTCAGCTAAGAGCTCAAGTGTCAGAGGCATGAATGGCCAGATGCTCAGTCGGTATCAATTGGCCTAGATTTAGAGACTTTCCTGTGGGATTTGATTAGAACAACTCCAGTAGTAGAGCCCTGGTCCTGCCCTGCGATCCACTAGCATGTGGATCTGGGTGCTCCTGCCCATAGTACTCTGCAAAAGTTGCAGGGGTCCTGACTAGTGATTCCTACAGCAGGATAAAGAGCCAAAGTGAAGTCACTTCCACTACAGTTTTTCCACTGGGGCCAGGATTTTGTCCTAACTGAAGGAAGCGGAAGGAGTTCTTTGTACTGCTGCTGGACTTTACTGCTAAAGAAAAACATCACCACCACAGAGGGAGCTCCTGGGATTTTCGGATTATTGAAAACAGCATTTTGAAATCAGCTGTTAGCTCCAACTATGTATAATTTGTGGTTGCTTAACCAGACATCAGCAAAATCATATGGTGTCCCTGAGTGCTTGGCACAACTCACGATGACTTTTAGTAGTCAGGATGTAATGCTTTCCATATGGAACCCAGGCCCTCAAAGGTCCAATCTGTTTGGGGATGTCTTTTAATTAAGGCTTTCATGGAGAGAATAGCTTTTGTTCAGCAAAAAGATAAAATCCACAGTGATAGTCACAAGGTGTCTTCAGTGACTCTAGGATGTTGGCAGATGCTTTTGATTAAAATAAATATTGATACATATAAGAACATAAGAAAGGCCATACTGGGTCAGACCAAAGGTCCATCTAGCCCAGTATCCTGTCTACCGACAGTGGCCAATGCCAGGTGCCCCAGAGGGAGTGAACCTAACAGGCAATGATCAAGTGATCTCTCTCCTGCCATCCATCTCCATCCTCTGTATTTATAACATATGCCCAGGTATATGGGCCACACTGGTATCTGCATATGAAATTATCTGTGGCAAAGGTCAAGGATGTGCTGGGACAGGGTTCCAAACACAGGCTTAATTATAAATTTTGAAGCAGGTGGACAGAAAGGGTTCTGAGAATTGTAGCTATCAGTGAATTGTACTTTTGCTATATGGATCATGGGAAAGATCTTCAAAAGCACAAAGGAGAGTTGGAAGGCCAGCTCCCATTGATTTCATATGGGAACAGAGTGGCTAATTGCCTTCTGTACATTTGAAAATCTCCCCTCAGCCAAGGCCTTACCACACTTGGAAGGCAACTCCCATCTTTTCATGTATTTATACCTGCTCCTGCATTTTCCACTCCATGCATCCGATGAAGTGGGTTCTAGCCCACGAAAGCTTATGCCCAAATAAATTTGTTAGTCTCTAAGGTGCTACAAGGATTCCTCGTCCTTTTTGCTGATACAGACTAACACGGCTACCACTCTGAAACTTGGCAACACTAGTAAGTTGTGTCGCTTTATACACCTGTATAGTTAAGGCAGAACATCCCCTAATGCGGACACAGTTATACTGGAATAAAGACGCTTTATACCAGGCCAGGTTTACACTAAAAAGTTAGGTCGACCCAGTTACGTTACTTGGGTGTAAAAAATCTACCCTCCTGAGTGAAGTAGTAGTAGAATTCTTCTGTCGACCCAGCTACCACCTCTTGGAAAGATGGATTACCTATGGCAACGGGAGAACTTCTCCTGTTGCTGTAATGAATGTGTACAGTGCTGCAGCTGTTACTCCTGGGGGAATTCTGCGTCACTATGTGTGCGCAGAATTCACGGCCCCCGCAGATTTCTTTGCTTCCCCACAGAAAAATGACTTCTGAAGGGGAAGCAAAGGGAAGCCACAAGAGCAGTCATGCACCCCTCCCTGGCAGTCCAAGCAGGTTGGTTTGGGTGCCCAGAGTGATTGGTAGAGACGTAAATCACCACCAGGGAAGAAGAGGGGGGCTGGGCAGTCATGCATGTGTGAGAGACACTCTGTCCCTCTCACTTGATATTGTGGCATGTTCAACGTGGTGGGGCAGGTCTTTGGGGTGTTTCTGGGGAGGCAAGCGCGGGGCAGGCTTTCACCTCAGGCAGAGCAGAATGTAGCAGCCTGCCTGCCGTTCCCTTGCCTGCTTGTACTGCCAGAGCCAGCAGCAACTGCTGTCTGCTGCCCCCGGGTCCTAGCGTTCCCCATCCACTAATGGGAAGAGAGGCTGCCTTTACCCTGCCCTTCCACCCTAGCCCCGCGCCTCTCCAACGCCCCAAACCCGTCAGCCCCAGCCCTCATCTCCCCGCACCCTAATCCTCTGCCCCAGCCCTGAATCCCCTCCTGCATCATGAACCCCTCATCCTCAGACCCACAGCCCTCACCCCTGCATTGCCTCTTATCCCCAAACTCCCTCCCAAACCCCCTCCCCCCTTCCCACACACCCCCTCCTGCCCTCAAACTCCCTCCCAAAGCCTGCACCCCCTCTCCCTTTGCACCGCCTCCCACCCCCAAACTTCATCCCAGAGCCTGCACCCCTCACCCCCTCCTGCACAGCCACCCCCTGCCCCAGCCCGGAGCCTGCACCCAGCACCCAAACTCTATCCCAGAACCTGCACTCCTCCTGCACCCTAATCCCCAGGACCTGCACCCCAGACCTCCTCCCCCCACCCAACTCTCTTCCCAGAGCCTTAGGCAGGTTGGGGGGGGGGAGGGGTTCTGGGCACCACCAAAATTTCTACAACCCTGCCACCCATGCAAGTGGATAAGGGTTGGGGAAGTCAGGGGACAGGTAGGGTCCTGGGGGGGGGCAGTTAGGGTGGGGGGTTCTCAACAGAGGGCAGTCAGGGGACAAGAAGCAGGGGGGGTCAGGGTTTTGAGGGGGGCAGTCATGGGGGTGGGAAGTGGGAGGAAGTGGATGGGGGCGGGGCTTCCCCCACCCAGTGTCCTCTTTTTTGATTGTAGAAATATGGTAACCCTACCTTTCTGGAGATGGTCAGTAGACAATATAAATTGTGAGTTTGAGTCCCCAGCCCTCACTTGCTCTTCTGTTGTGTATGATGTAACACTGAGTGTATGGCTGCATATATTTGTTGACTAATAACTAGAAGTAAAGGGTCAACATTGCTACATTACTATTAGACAGAGGGGACTTGGGGATTTCCTCCAGTCTCCAAACCCATTCTTCATCCATTGTATTATAGTTTAAATAAATTACCAAAATAATTGAAACCAGCGTGATTATATGGTGTTAACTGGACAAATAAAATATGCAGAATTTTCTAATATTGTATGCAGAATTTTTTATTTTGGGGTACAAAAGTCCCCAGGAGTAAGCCGCGGTGCCGCTCTAGCATGTTAAATGTAGACATAGCCCAGTGTAGCTATTCCCATATGAAACTGGGAATAACTATACTTGTGTAAGGCACCTTTATATGACATAACTGTGCCCATGCTAGGTGTTATACCAATATAACTCTGGTGGGACAAGATCTCTGCCCCCAAACTATAGAGTTGCACTGGTATGCTTTTAAGTGTAGATTCCTGGCCTTATTCTGGAAACATGGTCAGCATTGGCAAAGGCACAAAGAATTAAGTACATATAAAGACCAGTTCACTTCAAAACCATAAACTGGATTAAATACATATATATGGATGATAATCACCTCCTGTTCCAAGTGCTTACCTTCCATTAGCCATAACGGAAGTGAAATAAACACAGAGGGAAGACTAGAGTGTAGCGTTTCAGGCACGTGCAATGCCATAGTGGAGAAAGTGCACAGTGCTGTAATCTGTAGTATACAATACTTTTTTATTATATATATAAAAATAAAAACTTAGCATGGTCATCATGAATGAATTCCTATTTTTATAGGAATTTGTATTAACTCTGAATTACAATCTATTCACTACTATATATTACTGTCTTCCAGGATCGTAAGACCATTGAGTTTCTGAGGACAGCATTTCAAATGGTATGAAATAATCTAAGATTTATGCTTACTGATCTATTTAAAAGAATGCTCAGTTTAGCTGCAATTCAAGACAGACAGCAGCATTAGCTCTAAGAGACTCTCACCCCAAAGTGAAATTATTTCTTTTAAAAAGTTCACATACAAATACTAAATTTACCAAATACCCAAAGCAGCAAAGAAGATATTTTTGTGTGCTTGTTACAAACCAATCTGAAGAGCAATAACAGGTTTTTTTTACTTCATTACTAAGATCCCAATTCAGACAAGTACATACGCATGTCCTAAATTTTGGGCCTAGGCACACTTTTGTGCTTAAGTGTTTTCCTGAATACAGGCCTAAATCTGTTGGTTATTTACAAGCCAAATTCAGTAAACTCTGTTTTAAACACACACTTCATCCAGTAATCTTAAACAAGTTGTTTTGTCTGGTAAAATGCTGCATTACCTCCCCTCCTGTTCCAACAGCGATTGCTATTGGGGAAGTTACAGAATGATGAGTTATGGGACAGTAAAATGCTGTGTTCACGAAACTACAACCTACATGGTAATAAGGACCAATTCTCTAACGGAGGAGGAATTGGGGTATGAAGACACAGAAATGAAAGAACAACAAAAAGCCCTATATCTTTTTTTCATTACCATTCTGTGTGAAGTTGTTCAGGGCGATGATCTCTCACAGTAACTTCTAGCAGGGAATCGGATGATCTCAAAATAACCTCAATTCAGTCTTAATGCTTCATGTCTTTCACTTAAGCTAAAAATAAAGGTACATATGAATGATTATGAAATGATAAAACAAACATGAAACTGAAAATAATGCTTTCTGTATCTGGCAGCTCGACTAATGCACATTGTATACGAAGAGTTGAAGACATTTTTATCCGGAAGGATGGATAAAAAATTATACACATTTACAGTACATACACATGAACAATGAATGTGTAATTTAATTTAACAAAAAATAATATTGCAATGAATATAGCGTAAGTTTTGGCCCAATATTTCCATTACATGCACTAACATCTGAGGTTGACACTGATGTATCATTCTTTTAGGTTATGAGACATTTTACCAGTTATGTTGTACCAATCAAAATCATGTTGACTGCAAATAGCAGCATCTGGTTGGAATCATCAGTGGGCTATTTAACATACTTAATTCATCTTGTGTGTGTGTGTGTGTGTGTGTGTGTGTGTGTGTGTGTGTGTGTGTGTGTGTGCGCGCGCGCAAAAGTGCCACCTTAAAATATTCAAATGGACTGTCTCAAAGCAAAGTCATCTTTATGGTCATTCTCCTTGATTTCACGCAAAGATCCAGCTAACAATATATAATGTTTTCATGTCAGCATGAAGTCTGCATTTTAAATTTTCTGCGTTGACACTACAAGAACTAATCCTATTATTTCCTTAACAGAGTCTGAATAGGCATCTCCCACGTACTCCTTTCTATTGTAAATTTAACCCACGTTAATTCACTTACCCAGCTCTCAAGCTGCTTTTCCTACGAACTGGGATGTAATGGAACAAAATCCTTTCTTTTCAAGTTTGAGATTTGAGACAGTCAAATCTTTCAAAAAGGTTATGAACGTTTGTAGACCTTTCCGTTTAAGAAGAACAAACATTCCAACAGGTTAGAAAAAAATTGCAGCACCAAGTTTAGTGCAGGGAATACAAACACTACACAACACCTCCCCCAGTTTACACCACTGTCAGATGGCCGACATTCTGGCCAACTACGCAAAAATAAGAATCAGAGTTGCAAATGAAATTGCTGAAGGGATTTATAGGATGATTACGAGAATGACATTTTGACAGAGCAACTGCGTAATGATTGTCCAAAACAAATAGCAATTGCTTCTTAACCGTTTCTTTTCCTCTTTGATAAATTGTAATATTCAGAGGTTACTAAGAGGAAAAAGAACTCGGAAAAACAGACTTCTGCTGTTGTGACGGACTGTTTGAAATCATTTTTGGTCTCTCAGTGTTCAGCAGTGCTCTTTTCTATAGGCTGAATTATTAACATGAATTACAGTGAAAACTCAATGATCTGCACACTAATTCACACACACACACACACACACACACACACACACACACACACAGAGTGTCTCTCCCCACTTCTCAGCAAAGGTGCAATAGCAGAGTAGACTCTGATAGTACCGTTTCCAATACGTAGTATAGTGTGTCATTTACCAGTAAACTATAAAATAGTTGGACTAAATTACAATTATGAAAATAAATCAACACATTTCTTTTTGTGGTGCCTTATGCTTAAGGTTTGGGTTTTTTTTTTTCTTTTTTACATTGTGATTATTCAATTACTTGCTAATCCACAAAATTCAGTAATTCAACGTGTCTCCCAGTAATTAATGTGAAGTACAATTCTATTGTAACATACAGATCAACTCTGATGTAAAGTCACACAGCAGACTGTACTAAGAATGTGAGGTGATGTGTGGTACATATTTGAAAAAAGGCCAGAAGTAGGCTTGCTCACACTGCTATGTAGTACATTGAGGTGCAATAATAATAATACCCTTTCTTGAGGAAAGCCTCCCATGAATAGCATGCTCAAAAAGCTAAGTGTGTGCTCAAAGCTCACAGTGCAAAAGGAAAAGGAAAACAGTGATGATATACTAGCTGAGGAGCTGCCCTAAGTTCTCAAAACCTCATTGACTTCAATGGAGCTATGACAATTTACAGCAGCTGAGGATCTAACCCATTATATCTGAGAGACACGCTACAGACACAAACATTTTCAAAAGTGCCTAAGGCCCATTTTCAAAAGTGACTTAGGCACTTAGGGACAGATTCTTTAGGATATTTAGCCACGTAAAAATGCATGGATCGAGCTGCACCTTTAGACACCTAAATAAGTTTAAAAATCTGGCCCTTAAGAACCTAAAAGCTAGTCTACACTACCAGTACTACAGTGGAGCAGCTGTACCGACATAGCTGTGCTGCTAGTTCAGATGCTCTATGCCGAGGATGTGCACGAGGGTACAGACTATCATACAGGCCCATAAGCCTGACTTCAGTACCAGGCAAATTGGCTGAAACTATAGTAAAGAACAGAATTATCAGACACTTAGGTGAACACGACATGTTGGGGAAAAGTCAACAGGGCTTTTTGTAAAGGGAAATCGTGCCTCACTAACCTATTAGAATTCTTCAAGGGTAACAACAAATATGTGGACAAGGGTGATCCAATGGATTTAGCGCACTTGGACTTTAAGAAAGTTTTGACAAGGTCCCTTACCGAAGGCTCTTAAGCAAAGTAGGCAGTGATGAAAGGGAAGGTTCTCACCAGGGATCAAGCAACTGGTTAAAACACAGGAAACAAAGGGTAGGAATACATGGTCAGATTTCACTGTGGAGAGAGGTAAATAGCAGGGTCTCCCAAGCATCTGTACTGGGATCAATTCTGTTCAACATATTCATAAAAGATCTGGAAAAAATGGGTAAAAAGTGAGTTGGCAAAGTCTGCAAATGATACAAAATTACTCAAGATAGTTAAGTCCAAAGCCGATTATGACGCATTACAAAGGAATTTCATAAAACTGAACTACATCTGCCATTTTGTTGCACATTTACACAATGTTGATAAATGCAAAGTAATGCACATTGAAAAACATAATGACAACTATGGATATAAAATGATAAGTGTTAACAGCTAAGTTAGACCCTAAGAAAGAGATCTTAGGGTCACTGTGGATAGTTCTCCGAAATCATCTGCTCAACATGCATCAGCAGTCAAAAAAGCTAACAGAACATTAGTAACCACTAGTAAAGAGATAGATAATAAGACTGAAAATGTCATAATGCCACACTATAAATCCATGGTATGCCCACATCTTGAATACTGCATGCAGCTCTGGTGTTCCCCATCGTAAAGAAGATACATTAGAATTAGAAAAAGTAGAGAGAAGGGAAACAAAAATAATTAGGGGTGTGGAGCAGCTTCCACATGAGGAGAGATTAAAAAGATTTCCAATCTGAACAAGCCCAAAGAGATGGCTAAGGGGGGAAATGATAAAAGTCTATAATATCATGAACGTTGTGGAGAAAGTGACTAAGGAAGTGCTATTTACCCCTTCACATAACACAAGAACCAGGGGTCATCCAATGAACTATATAGGCAGCAGGTTTAAAACAAACATGAGGAAGTATTTCTTCAGACAAATCACAGTCAGTCAATCTGTGGAACTCATTGCAAGGGGATGCTGTGAAGGCCAAAAGTATAACTGGATTAAAAAAAGAACTAGATAAATTCATGGAGAATAGGCTATCAATGGTTATTAGCCAAGATGGTCAGGGACACAACCCATGCTCTGGATGTTCCTAAGCCTCCGCCAAAAGCTCGGACTGCATGACAGGATGGATCACCCAATAAATTGCCCTGTTCTGTTCATCCCCTCTGAAGTATCTGGTACCGGCCACTGTCGGAAGACAGAATACTGAGCTAGATTGACCATTGGTCTGACCCAGTATGGCCGTTCTTGTATTCTGATTTTCAATGGGACTTTCACTCCTAAATCCCTTTGGGGTTTTTGAAAATCTTCCTTTATAAGCAAATATTTTCTCCATAGACTGAATAAAGCATTCATTCTGGAGTATGTAATGTTAGCTATTATAACATCTCCAGGTTATTCTGACATTTTCTTGCAGACCATTCTTCTCTCTGATTCCAAAGATATTTAAGGGGAAAGTACAGTTCTACTATTTCAGATTTTTGTACCCACTGCATTTGCTTACAAAACAAAAAATTATCCAGTGATTGGAAAATTTCTTTCTAGCTTCTCATTTGAAAACTACTACTTCGGTCTCTCTTTTTCAGAGATCTATTATCATGCAGCTCCCCCACCCCTTTGAATGTCTCCATTATATTCCTTCCTACGCCAATCTCTACTTTATAAAAATTACAGCCCTTAGGAGTACTAGAGAGTCTGCAGCTACTCAGCGGAGGTGCAGCCCTGCTCTACATTATGCACCATTCACGTCTAAACCCCAAACATTCTTTTAGCCACAGATCCTAAATCTATCTTGCACCACCCAGATAATCTATCATTTAGCCCTACCACCTTATTCATTTCTCAGATTTGATGCCATTTTTAGGTAGAGACTCAAGACGCAGTACTGCTTTATGCCTTTTTCCTTTTGGCTCCAGCTGAGACTTTTCATGCTCATCTTCAAATCTCAGATCTCTATTTCTGTAAGTCATTTTCATCCTTACCTGTTGTACATATGAAGCTGGATTTTCTTTTCCCTTACTTTCAATCTTAATAAACGCTAGCACTCACATCTCTGCTCTTATTTATTTACCTTCAGTCTTCACATGTGGAGTACATATATTTCTGTCTTTATTTTCACTTCTTTCCCAAAGCTATCTATAATATAAATTACATAACTCTGAATCTTTAGCAATCAGTCTCATCTTCTTTCTACTTGTCTACACAATTTTCCAGGTCTTACACCAATAGAAAATGTGTGTTTTTCTGTTAAGATTTTTTTTCTGAATCTGAGAACTTGGACCTATTAGACACTGGCCTCTTAGCTTGCTTTTTTGGCCACTGGGTTAGGTCCCATATTGAATCAAGTTTGCTTTCCTTAACAACTATCCTTAAAAAATCCTGTTTTTTTCTTCCATTATTTCAGCATTACCAACTCCAAGAATTCAAAAATCATTAATCAGGGCCCCCAACCTCCAAAAAACCATGAGATGGTCTTAAAAAAAATCAAGATACACCTCTACCGTGATATAACGCTGTCCTCGGGAGCCAAAAAAATCTTACCGTGTTATAGGTGAAACCACGTTATATCGAACTTGCTTTGATCCACCGGAGTGCACAGCCCCGCCCCCCCCCCCCCCCCCCCCCCCGGAGCACTGCTTTACCACATTATATCCGAATTCGTGTTATATGGGGATAGAGGTGTAATTAAAAAAAATTATACATTTGGGGTTCTTTTAATTTGACTTCTTCCGCTTTTGTGTTGATAAGCTTCATGAAGAAGAGATTGCTAACAGTAACACTGTAATGATTTCCCACAAATATTCTATATTGGATGACCAGTTGTTTACTTCGGAGTAAGAGTGCACTTTATTTTGGGATTCTATCACAGAGATTGCTGGAGAAGAACTGGGATTAAGGAGAATGAAAACGTAACACTGGATTACAGACAATATCATCAAATAATAGGAAAGAAAAAAAGTGCTGTGCAGAATGGATGCGCTGGAAGGTCAGAGTCAAGTCAATTAAGAGGAGGAAATGGGCAATGGAGGAAAAGATGTCTTGAACAAGCAGTCAAGAGGGTCTGTCTGAATGATCATAATCCATAGTGGAATAATATCATGCGGTGCATTGAGGAAGCCTCTGAAAGACATGGCTTGACAAGGGTATTCAAGACTTTGAAGGTCCTAATTGGACATCCATTTTTTGGCTTCTGCCGGGTAAGGACAAAAATGGAGAATAGTGCCAGGATACTGTTATATGATTTAAGTGCTGGTGTTAGTACTGTTGTGAATTAATGAACAGATCCCTACCAAGATGTAAACTACAACTCAGTCGAAAAATGAAGCCAGCAGAAAATAGGCTAGTGACATTAGAGGAAGTGATGGTTGTGGTCAAACAGATACAAAATGAGTGCCTAGTCTTGACAATACTACTAAAGAGTGGAGGCCTAGATTTATTTCACTGGCTTCAAAGAGTTGTCTTAAAAGTTTGGGAAACCAGTCACATTCTGTAAGACTGGGGAAAGGGGCTGCGTCCCCCCCACCCGCTTTTTTTTTTTTTTTTAATAAAGAGCAATCATCATGGCCAAATTATAGGGGAATAATGCTGCTGTCAGTCCCAGGGAAAGTGTTCATAATCATACTATTGGACTGACTGAAATACTGTCTCAACCCAAAAATGAGACATAACCAGCATGATCGCCGTACTGGTCAATCTACTATCCACACTATATAAGCTCTGCAGAATGTTACTGGAAAACTACTAGAGTAACAAAAGGAAGCTAACATTACGTTTATTACTTTGCAGCCATTTTTGACTCAGTACATCAATCACTACTGTGGATACCACTACACCAGTATGAGGTGCCTGAGGACTTAATGTGCTCAGTAGAAGAACTGTGCTGTGGAACAGCTGGGTGAGGGTCAACAGTTAGTTATATTACAGACTGTTTTTTTTTTTTTTTTTTAGGAGTACCAGAAGTATGCCAGGGATGCGTTCTCTCACCTACATTATTTAATGTTCTAATAGACTATCTGATGATAAAGCTGCTTGTGGCCAAAGTAAGAGGTGTGAAATTTAAAGATTCATCTTTAGAGGATCTTGAGTAGGCAGATGATAATGCCTTACTTGGAGAGACTACTGACCAACTATAGCTAATGCTGGAAGAGCTACGAAAAACTGCTGAATCTATGGGACTTAAGTTCAGTGGTGATAAAACAAAAGCATCCCTCCTATAAAATGGAAAAGAATGACCTGCCAACGCTGCATGTAGATGGCAATGACACTGAATGGGTGAATAGTTTTATCTATCTGAGTAGTCAGTTAACAGCAAGATGTTCAGCTTGGTCTTGTGTCAATGGCACTTCAGTGCTATCTTTGGATGGCGGGATGTCTGTGTGACAACTCAGATACGAGTGTTCCATGCAGGACTGATGACAACTATGTTATACGGAGCAGAAACATGGCCATTAAAAACGGCCAAGGAGAGGAAACTGAACAGTTTTCCGTGTCAAAAGTTACAGTGTATTCTTAACACATGTTGGTTTGATTTTGTCAAACATGAAGGTATACTTTGATGATCCCAGCAAGTTTCAGTCTTGCACCAGTTGAGAACAAGACAACTGCCATGGTGGGGTCACGTCCAATGTGCAGAAGAAGGTATACTTTACAGAAGGTTTATAGAGCTGAGGTCAAAGGATGCAAAGCAAGAGAATGATCACTCTTGGAAGATACAATGCTGATGGATTTAAGAAGCCTAAAATCCTCCTATATTGTCTCTTGCTGAAGACAGAAGACTTGCAAGGGACCATTCGAAGTGAATGACCATTCTACATGCCACTATGGCTACATTATAGCCACGTGAATTCTACTGCTGCCACTCTCAATTTGACTTCTGATTTCTGAGCCTTTAGTTCTCATATTTGCAAGCTTTTTTCCTCACAAGCACAAGAGCAGAAACTTACTTTTTCCAATGGTGCAAACTACCTGATATTCTCATATACTCACCTCACTACAGGAGCTGCAGCTTTAAGAAAAAACACCAATCATAAGAACTATGACAAAAATCAAGGGCTGGAAACACTATTTTCCCCCGAGAGTCAATGAGTCATGAGAATAGCAGCCACTGATATCAATGGTAGTTAAACACCTAGGCACTTTTGAAAATCCCACTAGACGCTTGTCTGCATCTTCAGTACCTTAATATATTTAAAAATCTGGCCCAATTGACTCTCTGGGCCTCATCCACAGCCCATGGAAATCAATGAGGGGCCTTTCCACCAAACTCCATGGATTTTTGATCAAGTATTCTCTCCCACATTTCTCCAGCCAAGACAATCGCATTCACTGGATGTTGGACTAGATATACTTTATTTGGCAAGATTATGGCCCTCGATAGGTTCTTACCTGGGAGGAACCAAAGAAGGGGGCCCAATGCTTCCAAGGGCACATTAGACAGACACTTTACCTTGGACACATTCAGTAAAAGCGGTTTTATGCCCTTAAACTTGAGCTTCATTGCATCAGGACTGTGGTCTCTTTCTGAGCAAAGAGGGGAGAGGTGGTCTCTATAGCAGAAATGTGCACAGTGTAATTCTACTTCCTTGTACTCTTTCACTGGGCATGGCAAAACTGTCCGTTTTCCTTCTGTTGATGGTGAGTTTGGATGATGCATCCCTAGAATCACCACTCTCTAATCTCTGAGCAAAGAACTGTTAAATCCAATTTCGTTTGTCCACTCAGTTGGACATAGTGCAGAAACCAATGCATCTGTTATTCTTTTCGCTTTGTCTTAGAACCTACCCTGTTCTCTAGCACAGTACTTTCTACATCCGCTCCTTGTTAAAGAATCTTCTGACTGTTTCATCTGATCTCTTTTGCTTTTTTACTTTACACTCCTCACACAAGACATGTCCAATTTAAAATAAACTCGTGCCCAGGCTACTATTGCTAATGAAATGTTGAGTATAATCCACCGTTGCTTTTTGTACTCTAGGAGAATATTGCTGCATGTGAAATTTTAAGAGATAACGGAGTCTGAAATTAATGAGGAAAATCTGTTCATTATTACCAGACAAACTCAAACTATAAGCCAGCTTTTGTAAATAGCAAATGTATTGAAGCATATACATAATTAAAATACAAATATATTTTGAATAACCTGAAAAACTTGCACCAGAACATGTTCCTGACAATCTGCTGACTTTTTGCATAATGATGTGCCTACAACTGATACAATGCAACTCACTACAGCCCCAACAATTTTCAAGGAGCATAGTTTATCGTTTGTGTTTCCTTCATGTTCTTGAAAACCAGGTTTTTAAAAAACAAAAACAAAAACAGTGACCAGTTCAGTGCAATGTCAGGTTACAAGATCAACTGGTAAAATCTGTAATACTTCCTGGGTCCTGGGAGCGTTACAAAATATGAGAACTAGAACTTTTAATTTGTCATCACAAAATGCATATGCCTAAACTAAATTATGCACTCAGAAATGCTGAATAATCCCACACATCTACAGGACTGAAATACAATAGAACCACAGACCCCTAATAAATTCCACTGGACATGACAAAACATGTGGGACAATTATTACTTTCCCTTTGGGAAGAGGAGGGGTTGGGCAGGAAATTAGGAACAAAGATGGATATATTTTAGCATCTTTCCAGCATCATAATAGCTCCCTACTAACTGAAAGGCCAACATGCTATTTTAATAAAAATAAATCATTTTTCAAAGGGTCTTTTATGCCGATACAGCTAAAACTTTCATTAAGATTTAATCAACCTACAAATAGAGGTGGTTTCAAATTTCTAGACGCTGCAAAAAATACCACAACTCTTCCATATCAGATAAGTCATTGCAGTGGAAGAAGAAATCCTGAGATGGGTCAGTACTAAAAGATTGTCGAGTGGTTGCCACACAATGCGCTCAAAAACAGAAGCATCCAAAAATCACTGGAAAATTTAGGCCAATAAGATAGGAAATAAGGAGAAATGCACTAAGCGAAGTGTTTTAGAGTTTTTCAATGGGTGTGAACCTGTTCTGTTCACCCAATTTCTAACAGAGAGCCGAATTCTTGGCTTAATCATAATCAACACAATGTAGCCAAATAAAAAAGTAGCCATTCAAGCAAAATTGGCAAATGTTAAATGACTTTGGAGCAATGCTTAAAGCATGTGTCTAAAGAGGTTCGGGAGAACCAAGTCACACTGCAAATAGGTAAATAGAGTGACACACCTGCGCTACCAGAAGATGAGCCTTCTCCTCTTAGTATGTCAGCACTGTGGGAAGCATTATCACACTAGCAGCCTTTATTTCGGTCTCTACAATCACCACTTGAAACATTTTGTTGACACGACAGAACATGACTCAATTTCAAGCACCATTGGGGTTGGATAATTTCAAACATCTTTTAATATTTGTAGATAGTCCAGTGGGAAGTTAGCTGAAAAGATATGAAAGGAAGCCATGTGAAAATCTATATATAAACCTCCTTACCATTCCTGAGTCAGACTGGAGGAAGGGGGGGAGCAAGAGGAAACACAAATGGGAGGGAAAAGATTCAGACTTTGGGCTAAGTTGCTTTAAGCAATTATTTATGTCCAGTGCCTCCATTACAAAGTCACACTTATACTTTTGGGAACAGTACCAGGCCATCTCCATCAGTTCAGCCTGGTACTGTAGAAATAACCTGAGTTATTTTTATATCTTGTGTGTACATTTCTTTCCATTTATGTTAGGAACAGTCAAGTTACAGATAAGTTCCTCTATTGTTTGTGTCAGTGTCACAAAGAAAAGATTCATGGCCTACAAAGGTAAAAGAAGAGTGCAGACTGATGGATCAAGACAGAACAGTTACAAGCCCAGTTCTAATATTCATAAGTAAAACTTCAGAAAGGGTACTGATAAACATGGATTTATAAATGGAGGATGTTTGGAGAAATTTTCAGCCTGATTAGGTAACCAGAACTTCTCTTACCCACGTCTGAGGTCAATGACCAGGCCTTTGTATCACCTAACTACATTTACAAAAGGCTCAAATTAGCTGTTCTGTATTATTGTTAAAATTATGAGAGCACCTAGAGGCCCAATCAGCAGCAGGGCTCCATTGTGTCACATGCTGCTCAAACATATGAAAGACATTGCAAAGACATTTACTCTTGTGACTTGAAAAAACTGGTTTTAAACATAGTAATAATTATAATAGAAAGCTTTTCATCAGTATATCTTAAAGCAGTGGTTCTCAAAGCCGGTCCGCTGCTTGTTCAGGGAAAGCCCTTGGCGGGCTGGGCCAGTTTGTTTGCCTGCCGCATCCGCAGGTTCGGCCGATCGCAGCTCCCATTGGCCGCGGTTCGCCGCTCTAGGCCAATGGGGGCTGCGGGAAGAGCGGCGCGGGCCGAGGGATGTGCTGTGTGTCAGTGCATTATCTGAGAGTAAATGCTACTTAAATCTCCATGACATACCTAGTTTTCTATTAGCCTTATAAGTCCAATGTATAGGTTGGGTTACTGATCCACTTCAACTCCTGGAACTCTGTCAGTCACTGAAGACAGAGGATTTAAATCTAAAGGCGGAGAAAAACAACTCAACCCAGAGGAGGTGTCTGAAATCTGAGTTTCACTGGAGGGCTGGTGCTACTCATGAATAGTCCTGTGAATGGCACACTTTGAACTCAAAGTGAACACTCTCTTACTGTCTTCATTGTTTAATTTTTAAAAATCCCTCTAGCCTTTTATTAACTGTCAACAGATTTTACCCATAAAAATGTCTCTCTTATGCCTCTCTGGGGAGGCGTCCATCTGAGGCGCCCTCCTGCAACAGGCTGGCAGCATGACAAACACCTGCCTCATTTTCCCCTTTCAGAGAGTCAGTAACTCCAGGTAAGCTCTCTTGACACAACCCACTTCTTGGGATGGTTTATTATGAAACATTGTGCAAATGGTTCAAAACATAAGGCCTAAACCCAGACAGTTCATTTCTCAGCCCAGTGCAAAAAGTCATTAAGATCGCCCACTGTCTTGTACCGCAGTGGCCCACATATCACACACTGGCACGTTCAACCAGGCCCGGAGTCTCTGGCAGACCTCCCTTGTCCTTGCACCAGGACAGCCACCCCTGCTCTTCCTACTAGAATTTCATCACACACTTCCTAGCGGGAGCATCCTCAGCTTCTTTCTTGGGAGATCATCTTTACCAGGGAAGCATTTCTGATTCCCCCTGCCCTCTCACGGTTCTTCTGGGGCCAGCTCTCTGGCCCTGAAAACATCAGTGAATAAGCTACTCTACTGCTCCCCTGCCTTCTGCCCTCTCTGGCCCTTGGCTCCAGCTCTCCAGCTTAGAGCCAGCAAACATCTCCCTCTGCTGTGCCTCCTGCCTTCAGCCGTCTGGCTTGGGGATGCCAGCCAGCCAACTCCTCTTGCTGCTCTCTCAGGTCCCAAATGTACAATCTCTGGCAGCTCTCAGCTGCCCTCCGACTCCCACTCAGCCAACATTAATTCACCAGGCCTCTCCAACTCACTGGGTCTCTCCCTGTCTCTGATTCTCTCTAGCCCTGGATAGCCCACAGGTGCTTCCCCACTCTCTTAATTGGCCAAAAGAGAGCAGCTGTCTTAGCACAGGGGAACTGGACCTACTTTATTCACAGGAGCCAGCCACCCTGTGACAAGGGCCTTCAACACTGCCTTCCATCTTTGCTGGTCTTCTTCCGCCGTCTTAGCTTTCCATTCTGCTTCTGTTGTCCATTTCCATGTTCTCCTTGGGCTGCCTCATTGTCTCTTGCCTTGGAGGTTCTAGTTGAATGCCTGTCTTATGTTATGTTATTCGGGTCTTTCCTCTGTGTGTCCCCTAGCCAACTCCATTTTTGTTCTGTAATTTCCCGTCCTATCAATTTTTGATTTCTTTTCCTGGCCAGCAGATATTGAGGATCCGTCTAAGGCAGCTATTTATGAAAACCTGGAGTTTGGATAGTAAGGTCTTAAGTCTCCAAGTTTCAGCAA
This sequence comes from Malaclemys terrapin pileata, assembly GCF_027887155.1. Lineage (NCBI taxonomy): Eukaryota > Metazoa > Chordata > Testudines > Emydidae > Malaclemys > Malaclemys terrapin. Next base: position 199,537,033 of record NC_071507.1, on the reverse strand, counting down.
CCTATAGGCCCGACTTTATAATGGTTTTAAATGTTCAAAGTTTAGTTAGGAGGGCAAGATTTCTCCAGACTGGCTTTAGAGTAACAAAGGCATGTCTGGCCTTCACTACTCTGGCTTTAATGTCTTTGTCTGTTCACAATGATGCCAAGGTATGTGAAATATTGGACCACTTCTTCTATGTTCCAGAGAATGCCATTGGTGTTTCTTGTTGTATATTGATTCCCATTTTCTGTGTGCCGATTATCGGCCCTACTAACTGTGCATAGACCTGGAGATCATTGGTTTTGGCTTGCATGTCCCTATGGGAATGGGGCAGCAAGTTGATGTCATCTGAAAAATCGAAGTCCTCTAACTTGTGTGTGAAAATCCATTGTATGCCCTTTGGCTGTTCCAAGGTCTCTCTCATTATCCAATCCACTAGCAGTAAAAAGATAATGGGTGACATAACATCTTTGTCTGATGCCAGTAGTAACTTTGAATGGCTTAGTTCACTGTTACATACTACTTGGCATGTCGTACTTTCATTGAAACTCAATGATGTTAACGAATTTCTGAGGGATTCCATAGGTGTGTAGCTATGTCCATAAAACTGTTCGATCCACTATATCAGTGTTTCTCAACCTGGGGGGGTGGTCATGGGATGGGGTTGGGAGGGGGGTTACAGGCTTTGACTCTCAGCCCACAGCAGCGGGGCTCAGGCTCCGGTGGCTTTAGTCCCAACCCCAGGCAGTGGGGTTCAGGCTCTGCCGGCTGCAGCCTCCTACCTTTTCAAGTCTGAGTAGGGGGATCATGATTTCTTTTATAAGTCCAAAGGGGGTCGTCAGCACAAAAAGGTTGGGAAACACTATATAAAAAGCTTTTTGGACATCTATAAAATTCATATAAAGTGGTGACTGCTATTCAAATCAACAATTCTATGATATGTAGGGTTTCTATTTGATCTATACGTGATTTCTCCTGTCTAAACCCTGCCTGTTCTTTTGGTAACCTTGAATCTACCACTTACTATTCTATACAGAATAAAGGATGGATAAATACTTTACTTGGGATAGACAGCAACTGAATGCTCCTCCAGTTTTTACACTGACTGAGGTTCTCCTTTCTTTGGAAGCTGCACTGTATGACACTTTTTCCACTCTTAGTATTTTTTTCTTCTTTCCATATCTTTTGTAAGAGGCCTATCAAAATGTCTACTGCGTTCAAGTATGCCTTAAGAACTTCAATTTCAGTGGTTTTCAACCTGTGGTCCACAGACCCCTGGGGATCCCAAAGGGTCTGCATCTCCATTTGAAATTTTTTAGGGGTGCGCAAATGAAAAAACTTTGAAAACCACTGCTTCATTGAAATGTTATCCAGACCTGGTGCCTTTCTACTTTTTAACACATTGACTGCCCTCTCTACTACTTCTCTGGTGATAGATCCTAGCTGGACATCCAGATCTTCTCCTTCCTCTATATGGGGGAACTGGCCACTGGTTCATCATTCAGTAGTTGACTGAAATATTGGCTTGTCCTCGTTGTCTTCTTGACAACTATCTAATGATGTTGTACTGTGTCTTCATGTCATTTTGTGCTGCAGTGGCCTGTGCATCTGTTGCCATTTTGTCTATAAAGTATCATTTATCTTCCCTAGCACTCTTTCTGGCCTCTTTGTTCTTTATGGTATATTCCTTCTGGAGTCAGTCTGTGCTCTTGTTCTTTCTTGATTTAGTTTCCGTTTTGTGCCCTGCTATGTATCATCAGATAACCCATTCACTGTGATGTTTTTTCCTGAATCCCAGCACTTTTTCCACAAGTTTTAGGGAAAAGTTTCCTTTTGCCTTCTACTGTTTCATCATCTTCAAGCACCTGGTATCTATTTGCTAGCACAATTCTAAACTCTTGTTGTGCTGTCATCGGTTTTCACTTAGTGATGTTATAATGAGAGCATCTCTGTTGTTCAGATCACTCCTTTGTTCTTTTTATTCTCAATATAGCTACCAGTAGTGCATGCTCCATTCCCACATCTGTTCCTGCTACATACATCTTCCAAAGTTTTTCTCCGTTTGCTCCAAACCGCAATGTGATTAATTTGGTTTCCCGTTCTGTGATCTGGTGACCTCCTCCAAGTTATCATATGAATAGTATGGTGGGAGAAAGTTACTCTAATGACCAAATTGTTTATGCCAAAAAAAACCACCACAACAAATATTTCAATAATTTCCCCATAATTACTTCCCTACCAGTTGCTCCCTATTTTAACATTCATATCTCCAGTTACTAAGAAGACATCTCTTTTTGGGACCTTGTCTTTTATATTCTGTAGCTGCTTATAGAAGTTGTTTTTCTTCTCGGCTGTCTTGATTTGTTGGAGCATAACATTGAAAATTTGACATTTTCTGGAATTTTGAGGTAAATCATACCATTATATTCCTTTTAGAAACTGGTGCCAATTTTGTCAGCTATTGACTGCCCTCCTTAATAGTATCAGACCAATGTCATCTCTCTGTACGTCACTAATATTCAGTAGCCCAGAATACAGTAGGATATGTCCAGCTGACAAAGTTATGTATCCTCAAGATACCTCTCTCATTTCACTTAGGCCTAGTGCATCTAGTTTATCTCTGTTCATTTCTTTTCTCACTTGGATTGTTTTACCAGGTTCATACAATGTCCACATATTCCACATACCAATTTTAGTTATGGATTTAAGAGAGAGCAAATTCATCAGCGTAGTAGATTTCCTGTGGGTTTGGCCACTTTGCATTATCATCTCTCTTCAAGGTCTGTTTGAACTGAGTTGAGCTGGACTGAATCTGTTGAACTGAGCAGCAGTGTAAGTTTCCACAATGACGTCTGTCCCCATGGACCGTGTGGTGACGTGGCAGAAAGGGCTTGTGGCAGACCATGACCCTAAGAGCTATGCTGGCAAGAGCATAACTCCTGGTAAGGTCACCCATGCCAGAGGTTGCAGGGTAGGAGCCAGACTACTGGCTCTCCTGGTGGGGAGCGGGCTAATAACCCACTGCTGTCAAAAATAAAAGTAGTTACGGAATAGTACTTAGCACATGTAAAAAAACCTTTGACGATAAGAAGCATTGTGTAAATATTAACTAATCATCACACAACTCCTCTGTGCCATAGGTAAATACTCTCATTTTGTAAACGGAGAGACAAGAGGGCCTAAAAGACTAGCTAAAGACAATGGACACAATTGGTTTTACAGCCAGGAACAGAGCTCTGGAAATCCTGGCTCCCTGACCACACGTCTCTGTGCATCCTCTTCCTTGTATCCTGTCCCTTCCAGGCCTCACTTCTAAAGAAAAAAGTTAAATTCTTCCTAACCCTTGGTGGTGATTATTGATGACGATGACAATTAGGGCGTGAAGCAATTAAAGAAAGTAATTGTGATTAATCGCGTTGTTAAACAACAATATAATACCAATTATTTTAAATATTGTTGAATATTTACTACATTTTCAAAAACGTTAATTTCAATTACAACACAAAATACGAAGTGTACAGTGCTCACTTTATATTTATTTTTGATTACAAATATTTGCACCGTAAAAAAACAAAAAATATTTTTCAATTCGTCGCATACAAGTACTGTAGTGCACTCTTTATCATGAAAGTTGAACTTACAAAAGTAGAATTACGTACAAAAAACCTGCATTCAAAAATAAAACAATGTAAAACTTTAGAGCCTACAAGTTCACTCAGTCCTACTTCTTGGTCAGCCAATCACTCAGACAAACAAGGTTGGTTACAATTTGCAGGAAATAATGCTGCCCACTTCTTGTTTACAAGGTCACCTAAAAGTGAGAACAGGCATTCGCATGGCACTGTTGTAGCTGGCATTGGAAGATATTTACGTGCCAGATGCGCTAGAGATTCATCTGTCCCTTCATGCTTCAACCACCATTTCAGAGGACATGCGTCATGCTGATGATGGGTTCTGCTGGACAACGATCCAAAGCAGTGCGGACCGACGCATATTCATTTTCATCATCTGATTCAGATGCCACCAGCAGAAGGTTGATTTTCCTTTTTGGTGCTTTGGGTTCTGTAGTTTCCGCATCAGAGTGTTGCTCTTTTAAGACTTCTGAAAACATGCTCCACACCTCGTTCCCCTCAGATTTTGGATGGCACTTCAGATTCTTAAACCTTAGGTTGAGTGCTGTAGCTATTTTTAGAAAATTTCATATCAGTACCTTCTTTGTGTTTTGTCAAATCTGCTGTGAAAGTGTTCTTAAAATGAACATGTGCTGGGTCATCATCCGAGCTGCTATAACATGAAATATATGCAGAATGTGGGTAAAACAGAACAAGAGACATACAATTCCCCCCCTCTCCCCAAAGGAGTACAGTCACAGATTTAATCGATGCATTGCTTTTTTAACAAGCATCATTAGCATGGAAGCCTGTCCTCTGGAACTGTGGCCAAAAAATGGAAGGGGCATACGAATGTTTAGCATATCTGGCATGTAAATACCTTACAACGCCGGCTATAAAAGTGTCATGCGAACGCCTGTCCTCACTTTCAGATGACATTGTAAATAAGAAGCAGGAAGCAAACTTATTTGTCTTAGCGATTGGCAGAATAAGTAGTAAGACTGAGTGTACACTGTTTTGTTTGAGTGCAGTTATGTAACAAAAAAAAAAATCTACATTTGTAAATTGCACGACAAAGATTGCACTACAGTACTTATAGGAGGTGAATTGAAAAATACTATTTCTTTTGTTTATCATTTTTACAGTGCAAATATTTATAATAAAAATAATAATACACCTCTACCCCAATATAACGCTGTCCTCGGGAGCCAAAAAATCTTATTGAGTTATAGGTGAAACCGCGTTATATCGACTTGCTTTGATCCGCTGGCGCACGCAGCCCTGCCCCCCCCCAGTGCACTGTTTTACCGCGTTATATCCGAATTCGTGTTATATTGGGTCACGTTATATCAGGGTAGAGGTGTATAAAGCGAGCACTGTGCACTTGGTATTCTGTGTTGTAATTGAAATCAATATTGAAAATGTAGAAAACAACCAAAAATATTTAATAAATTTCAATTGGTATAATATTGTTATAAGTGCGATTAATTTTTTTGAGTTAATTGCATGAGTTAACTGTGATTAATTGACAGCCCTAATAAAAATTAAGACTAAGATTTTGTCATGGTTATTTTTAGTAAAAGTCACAGACAGGTCATGGGCAGTAAACAAAAATTCAAGGAAGCTGTGACCTGTCTGTGACTTTTGCTGCCACAGCTCCAGGGTTTCCTCTGCTGCCGTGGTAGCTTGGAGTTGTGGGGTTCCCCCTCTGTCCACAGCAGCTGGAAGCTGCAGGGTGACCATATTTCCCAAAGAGAAAACAAGACACCCCCCAGCAGCTCACCCGAGGCAGCCCCCTCACCCCAAGCTGTCACCTGTTGCTGGGCTCATGCAGGGTCCTGCTGGCTGACAGCTCCAGCGTCCCAGGCCCATCCTCTCCTCTTGGTTCCAGCCTAGGGACCCTGTTTTAGGCAGCTAAGCAATTCCCCCATAGCTTCTTTGGGCTACTCCTGCCTTTCCTTGTCAGCATCTTCCCCAGCTCTGTGAATGCCACTATTCCTACCATGGGCTTGTGGCTCCCTGCATCCTCTTCCCAGCTCGTTACTGAAGCACTTCTGCAAAGCTGCTCCCAGCTTCTCCAGCCGTAGCTGGGCTGTATTTCAACTAGTCCTCCTTGTCCCCACACCCACCCCTCCAGTTCTCCTTGTGGAGCTGGGGTTGTAGTTCAGGTCGTCTGGCAGATACGTCTACGCCACAAAACCACCACCACCAAACGCAGCAGCTCGTCTCAAAGCCTGGATCAACTGACCCAGGATCACCAGGCGGCTAAAAATAGCAGGATGGATGTTGAGATCCTCCCCCGCTGCCGGGTTTCAGAGCCCAAGCAGGAATGTTTATATTGCCATTTTTAGCCCTGTAGCACAAGCCGGCAAGCTGGAGTTGGTTGAGTTGAGCTCTGAGATGTGCTGCCACGGATTGGAGGGTTTTTTGCAGGTAGACATACTCTCAGTATCTCCCTCAAGGAAGGAGTCTCCCAGCTCTGCTCCATGGAGGTGTCCTTATACCTTGGGCCGGCTGTAGGGCCTCAGTTCACTGCTCCTGCAGCTGGCTCCTTTCCCCCAGTTAGTCCTGGGCTAGCAAGCTAGCCTTCTCTTACTGGTGTCTCCCTCCTAGTAGCTAGTGGCGATGAGTCTGGGCCCCTCTGAACTGGGCTTCTCCCTTTCTAAGCTCCTCTTCCAAGACTGGCATGCTTTGCAGGTGCTGCCTGAGCCTCAAACTGCTTCCTACCTGGTGTGGGGTTTATACACCCCACCACAATCCCACGTACAATTTAGCAGGGGAGAAATAATAAATGCCAAATCCTCAGTGATGCAAACTGGCACCACTCCATTAGGAGCTGGACCAGTAGGCCTTAGCCTAACACTCAGGCCAATTTAAATGGGATGAGCCCAAACACTGAAATGTTAATTAACTCCCCAATGATTGCTTTAAATAAGAAACCTTTCAAATTGTTCTACATTTTGTAGTGACATGTTTACACATGTGGGAGCTGGGAATAGAACTGAAGTCACTCAACAGTGGCTTACATTAAATATGACAACCTGTGAAATAAGTCAAATTTGACATTCCCTGAGATTACTGAAATGGTTATTCACTAGCTACTTACAAGCTCGCTCACCCCTCCTCCTTCAACTCGCTCTTCAAGGCTCCACTTCTGATTCCACACCTCTAAGAAATCAGCCAATACACACACAGTGGCTAGGCTGAAGGGCAACTGGCAAACTCAACAGCATTTATGTAACTGACAGACTAACCTATCTCACTTGTATACAGCCATTCTAAATATTTGATTGCTTCCCCCTTCCCATGTTTCCCATTACTTGTCATCTTGGATGTACGCCCTTTAACGCAGGGAGCATGTCTACCTTTGTTAGGACAGCATCCAACAAAGACCCAACTTTAATAAAGCTTCTCGCTGTTGTAATAGAATTCAAGATGGAGCTGTCAGCAGGACCTATAGTTAATGTTACCTAACCCTTGCCGCTAGAAGTCCCTTTTTTGATTGCTTATAACTTTGCCAAACTAGCCATTTGGGCTAAACTTTTCCCATGAATGCTCTCTGCCTCAGGCAGAATCTGTTTTTGAAAATTTCTGCAAAAATGGTTCAGCCATTTCTAGGAAAAACAGACCTATTAGCGGATACCAATTCCCCACATCCCCAACCTTTTCTTTGAACAGCTCTAACTCTTCCAGGATTTGGAGCTGAAATTTTAAATTTGGCAGGGCCTTAGTCTAGGGGGCAGAGAGATGCCATATGCCACCACCCATGGAAATCCAGCCACATTTGACTGAGTTACAAGCCTCTGAAAATTGCCATTTGCACATGTTCAGTAGAGCTTGTTACAGGCTTTGAGCTAAAATCTCCAACTATTCCATCTGCCCCAAGCACCACAGAACTCACTGACATGCCGACCATCTGGATCATGTTCCCAGGCACAGAGCTAGAACTCCGATGCAGCACCCATCTTTGGCCTGGGGGAGGGATAACACTTTCCCATGTACATACACTATACACGGTATATGCATACACACACACTATGTTTATGTATGTATTCTCATATACTAGTTAATGTCCAATACAAGACACCTATAGCTTTTGTTAGGACAGATGTTTTGCAATTCTTTGCTAGAGCCACAATATAATTACAATCTAAATGAGATTTTTTGGGGGGACCGAGAATGTTACTATATAGATTCATAGATTCTAGGACTGGAAGGGACCTCAAGAGGTCATCGAGTCCAGTCCCCTGCCCACATGGCAGGACCAAATACTGTCTAGACCATCCCTGATAGACATTTATCTAACCTACTCTTAAATATCTCCAGAGATGGAGATTCCACAACCTCCCTAGGCAATTTATTCCAGTGTTTAACCACCCTGACAGTTAGGAACTTTTTCCTAATGTCCAACCTAGACCTCCCTTGCTGCAGTTTAAACCCATTGCTTCTTGTTCTATCCTTAGAGGCTAAGGTGAACAAGTTTTCTCCCTCCTCCTTATGACACCCTTTTAAATACCTGAAAACTGCTATCCTGTCCCCTCTCAGTCTTCTCTTTTCCAAACTAAACAAACCCAATTCTTTCAGCCTTCCTTCATAGGTCATGTTCTCAAGACCTTTGAATGTCCAGACAGCACCTAGTACAATGAGGCCCCGATCTTAGTGGGTATTTTTGTAAGTCAAATAAATATTATTATACAGCTTGACAAAGGGTGGATATCAAAAGAAGGAGGCAAGAAAATAGGGCCCCACACTAGAGTTATGTCTGTTAGCTATATCCTGTAGAAGAACACAATAAAGTCTCAGGAAGAGGGAATTCTTGCAGCAGCAGCAGACTGAGAGGAGAAACAAGAGGAGATCTGCAAACGAGGCTGTTTTTTCTCTTAAACAGCAGCCATCTCTGTAACACTGGACTGCTTCCTGGGGCTGAAGCAAAGCAGGCAGATACAGCAAGAGAAAGCGGACTAGCAAAGCAGTCCCTTCAAAGAGTTGAAATGGCACAGTTCTTAGATGATCTGATGCTTTCCAACACAGGTGGGCTACAGGGATTCTTAGCACATCCATTATCAGGGAACAGCAAAGAAAGCAGAAAAGGCATCCCGCTGATCTGCGGAAACAAACCGTGGCTCATGAGTGACAATACACTGTTTTAGTGGGCAAATGATTCCAAGAAGAGAGACATATTTAAACAAGCTTCACTCAATATTTAGAGGGCTTTTCCTTTAAGCTAAAATAAAATAAAATAAAATAAAATAAAATAAATGAGTTTACTGTATAGCCAGATGGGATATCTTACTGGTCTGAGCATCTGGTTGAAATTGCCTTGTCTATCTGGAACCGCATCTTTGAATCCTGATAATATTGGGCCATGGGTGTGGGCAAAATATACAGGATTCAATTTTCCTCCGGGTCTGAGCTCTGCTCAACACTTGATGGGCAGGGCGACCTCACAGTTCCCTGATCCTTCACCAGCATGCTCCCAGCATCAGTCAGATGAGACTTGGGGCTGCTCTAACTTATGCCACTAACATAAGGTCTACGCTATCTGCACCCTGCCCTCTGGCTCCCCCTGGAGCATCCCCTACACTGTGGGGAGCAAAAGCAGTCAGTGCAGGAGCTGCCTATGATGATTTATGTCTGGAGGACTTCCTGTCTGCCAGGAGAATTTCCTGCTGACCAGCTACACCCAGATCCATCCCCTTTGTGCTGTCTGAGTGGTGCAAAGAAGATATAATGTAATGGAGAATCTGGCTTTGGAGCACAAGTCAAGAGGGGGAGGGCAAAGTGGCTCAAAGCTCTCCTTTGCACTGCACTGATCCTGATGCGGCTCTGTGCATGCTATTCTTCCTGTGCACTGTTAGAATGTCTTAAGAGATGCTCTAACTTGCACCATCCTTGAACGGTCACTCTTCTGGCAGAGCAAAGCTCTGCCCTGATTTCTTTAGACACAATTCTCTCTCTGTGTGTTGCTCAGTGTGCAGTATGCCTGGCTTCAAACCAAAGGTGGCTGCACTTGAGTAGCACTATGTGTATAGTATTTGTAGAGTGCTTTAAGATGCTAACTATGGAGTCCACAATGCTATGTGTGTTAATATATTCACATCACACTTCAACCCGCAAATTCCACCAGAAAAGTCTGTGTTGGCTGAAACTTTGTGCTGCCTAGGTAAAGTAAGCAGTGGATAGAGTCCATTATAACAGATCTCAGTTAGTCTATGATTTTTCGTACCCCATATGCTGCAATGTATAAACATAGGGGGCATCCCAGAGCCTGCACTGGGGGAGATAAGGACAGAGTTTCAGTCTCTCTCACACACGCACACTTCAATTTGTGTGTGCTGACACTGGAAGTATAATGCTGATTTACATTTGTGCGTTTTGCAATATGGATGCTGAGCATTTAAGACTAATACCATGCCCATCCTTGGTCCTTCATGTTTCTGCTTACTGAGGGGTAGGAAGGCAGGTGAAGAATCCGGGTGCTATTTTTGACCATATCCTTCTATGGGAAGCCACATCGCAGATCAGATCTTTGCAATACCATTTACAAAGGCTGTAGCATTGTTTTGCCTGCAGCAACCTTGCAAGAGCAACACAGTGGACCACCAGGCCTGAATTTTTTAACTCCCTTTTAATAACCCCTCACCATTAACTGCAGCTTGTTCTAGAGAATGCAGCCCTTTTGCTGACTGCCATGAGCACCTCTGAGCATATTATGCTTGCCCTAGGTTCTTAATGTTGGCTAACTATAAAGCTTTAAGTAATAGATTGACTATAGCTTGGACCTGCTGGTTTTTCAAGTGTGCTTAACTGTAGACTAGAGGCCCTGCCTATGTTATAGGGACCCCACCTTATCCTAACCCACCCACATTTTAGGAATCTGCTATTAACACTTTAGCTTGGCAGGCATATGTGCCACTGCTACAGCAGGTCCTAGAGTGCGGGTCTCACACCAATAAAATTTGCCTCAAGTTCATCTCCCCCATTCTTAAAAAATTCCTAATTTGTTTTCTCCCCCAGAATTTTTGCTTATGAAGGACTATTAGAAAGTCATTTTTGGACCCCTGCTATTCCCCTTTCTCGTTTCAAAGTTCCTCAGATTTGTTCTAGTGCAAGTGAATGTGGGTTTTGCTAATATTTGAGCAGGTCTTTAGAAGTGCTGTTGTACTGCACTCTGAGGGCCTTTGCAGGAGGGGCGAACAGAGCACTTGAGAAATAAAAGCATGATTCTCTTTCAGTGAAGAGCCCTTTTCCCCTGCCTTCCAGCAACAGCAAGCCTCTCATTCATTTGGTTTTTGACAATACCCTCTTTCCTCTGTAGAGCTACAAAAGGCGCCACCTGAAACCAGCTCTTAAAAAAAAAAAAAAAAAAAAAAACTGTCAGTGCTTCTGAAAACTAAACAGCACACTGGTAGGAGCAGGAGGAGGAGCCTGCCTCGGAGGCAAACTCCTGCTAGGACACATTTATCCACAGCACGTTCTAAAAATGGATCCAGGTTAGCAAACCAGAGAATAGGCATTTCGCTGTGTGGTTAAAGGGTAGAATTGCATGCAATCAGGCAACAGTTCACCCTGTCTCATTGAACAGCTAGCTGCAAGGGAGGCACGTTGGTATTCCTATGATGAATGGTTAGGAGCAGGAAAAGAGCTGATGCTACATGCCACAAACTTTTGGGGGTCCCTGACAGTTGTAGGACAATCCTTTGGATCAATAGCAATCCTGCTAACCAGGGGTAGGCCTGCCAGCCCCGCAATCCATTGGCAACTGAGACAACAAGCACCCCTTCTTGCAGCAGAGCTCTCTAGCCCCAAAGGAAATCCTGACAGAACCTTAACCGTAACCGTGCTAGCAGATGCCATAACAACTGATTCCAATTGTTAAAACTGTTTGATGGTCGTGCACGGAGATAGAGAATGTCAGAACAGCCCAGGGTAATGATGCATAACTACAACAGAGCTGTAACATGTCAGAATGGTAAGCTAGTCTGCAAAAGCATTGCTGCATTCATTTGGTTTCAAAGCAGGGAGAATTGTGCGTTTACCATTTATGTTACATCAAAGACTTTTTTTTTTTAAATTAATTTTACTTTTTAAATCAGCTACTGGAATGGGTTGGGTGATAGTTCTGTGACCTTCATGCTCTAATTGCCCTAGCATATATTTTACAGACCTCCATATTACCATCTGATAAAACACTACCCTTTACTTGGCTTTAGGGGTTGTCTCAGATGAACAAGTCAAGAGCTCTGAAAACTAAAATGTGTTTTTAACCTATACACTGACTTCTAACCATCTTCTGTCTCTGCCATTAGAGCAGTTTGCACTATAATTGGTAAAATACTGAGGTCTGGAGCGGAGAAGTACTAACATGCATAACATTCTCTTAGTGAACATGGAAAAGTCTGCTTAACAAAACATGAGGTGTTTTACAACCTTTCACTGCTTTAAAGTTATTCTCTGAAAAGTACTCACTAAAAATGACATTTATTGTCTCAATGTCAGTTTATTTTGAATTTTAAATAGTCAGTGCATGCGATTTTGTTTCCATTTCCATCTTGCTGAAGATTCAAGAGTGAAAAAGCCATTTCTATTTGAGAGAGAAAAAAAAATCCAGGAGCTGCCATCCTTGAAATTTCCAAAAGGAAACGTTTTTTACTTCTCTACAACTGAACCAATTTACTTTTAACTTTACAGAAAAGCCTGGGCGTTAGGAGTAAGCAGCATAATTTTGGTGGCTGAACATGTTTTTTCATCCTTAACAAAGGAATTCAAGTTGCACTTTAACTGAGAAACTCAATGCAGCCTTAACTATGGAGCTGTCCACAATGTCTCTACATTGTTCTCTTGGGACCAACTTAGTATCAATATCACATAGTCCTCCTGGGTAAAGAAAGCACATTACGGGTTGCTAAAAGGCAATCTATGTTCATTCTTAGAGGCCTCCATAGATGAACAATATCTGAGAAAGCTTCTCTGAAAATGGAAGAAAAGCTCTCAATCACCGTATCCACCTTCTGTCCCATCAATTACTGTAGTCTGTCCTACACGCTCATTCTTTGCTAATCACCACCCCTTATCATTTGCAAACACGAAAGGTGATGTCTCCTCATAGTGAGGTCTCATTGTTTAAGCTTTCACTACTTTTACAAAATATTCTATCGTATATTTAGCAGTAAGAAGTTTGAGCAGGGATCATTCCTCTTAAACTGTCCGTTAAGCCCGGTGCACATTTATAGCACTGCGGACAGAATACATTAAAATATTAAAAACTAAAATTAAACTAAAATTATCACAGTAAAAGAACAGAGTGATGCTTTACCCTTACCTTTTTATTCTCTGTTCACTCTGTAACAGGTGTCCCAGGCATTACTGTGCGTTAGGGTAATGAGCAAAATGCTACAGTGTTTGGTTAAAGGCTAGTGTATCTGATTGGTGTCATTCTTCAGTAGATCTTAAACAACAGGAAATCCAATTGTGCAAGAAAGTACAAGAAAATGGAGAGTCTGAGTCTCATTCACACTAAGGCCACTCGGCAGCTGAAAGGGGCTTTGAATTGGGAATAAATGATATTCATACCCAATTTAAGGCCCCTTTATGCAACCACAGCAGCATAAAGTGGCCACAGAGTAAATGAGAATCAGGCCCTGAGTCTTTAGACATAAAAATTAAAATCAACCAATGGGCCTGATTCTCCACTGCCTTCCACCATGTGTTGCCATTACACCTGTGCAGAGTGGGAGTGATGCAAAAAAAATTTGATAGCCGATGGAAATTACTACACCAGGTGCAAGGCAGTAGAGAATCAGGCTCAGAGCTCCTGTCCAAACACTCTCTTTCCATCCCTGCTGAAATAAAATCCTCTTCCCCACCCTGCTTTCAGCTGTGGTGCTTTCAGATCGACCCAGATCACAGAGAAATGCTTAAGCAGAGTCCCTCTGTGTGAATGGCTGCTAAACTGTGTGAAACAAACACACGTGGATGTGTGTGTGTCTCATGCTACACGTGGATCTTATTTCCCAATTTAAGTGTCTTCCTTAACAGCGAACGCCACCGTTTTGATCTCGGATGCATTATGAATTGTATAAAAGTCTCCGTAGGCTGAACGATAACTCATTTTTGCTGACCAGTGTCAACACTGAACAATCCATCCCTCGCTAACGATATGTCACTCTCGCAATAAGCCATCTCAGGCAGAAGTCTGGAACAAGGGGTGGCCTCACAACAAAGGACAACTGGCAGCGTAGCGGGAGGGAAATCAAGTTCCAGAACAGAGATCCTGCCCCCAATCCTAGAAGTGCTAACTCAACCAAACCCACGGACCTGAGCTGCTTTGAGGACACCATGCTTTTTCATGCCTGCTTCCTTGGCTAAAAACAGTTACTGAAACAAGACGTACATGTATGGCTCATAAATACACACCAACCTGACAGCAGCCCTTCACATTCAATTCACCATGTGATATATTAACCCTGGGACGTCTCCCTTCTGTCTAGGTCAGGTCACCTTCTCATATCTTACTTTAGAAATGACAACCCCACACAAGCGTCTGCTTCATAAAACATCCCTACAAACTGGAAATCCTATTTCTCATCCCTCTGTGAAAACTTCTGAACTTTCCAGTTCACGACAAACATCCCAGAATGCATACTCTGATACCAATCCGATCAGGGATGTCACCGTGATGCATTCTGGGATGATTTTAGCAAACCAGGAAAGACCAGCGGATTTTAAAAGAGAGGAGTAGGAAATGAAAAATTCTTGGTTAATGTATGTTAATGTGCTGAGAGTGTGGGTGGTTGGAGGGGGCATTCAGCACATAGTTCTGGATTTAAATCAAAGTTTAAGTCTGTGCTTTGCCTCTAAATTAGCAACCACCACCACAAGGCACATTTCCCCCAGTGTCCTTCATAAGAATCTTCTATTCATTTGGCTTGCCTAGAAATGCCTTCTTCTCACCCAGGGCGTGAAAGATTGTTTTGAGCTATTTCTGTTTAGGTCTATGTGGAGGATACAACTATCTGGTCTGGATTCAGTAAAATCTATCACGGGAGGGGGGGGTGAAGGGGGGGGGCGGGGAAGAAGAAGAAGAAGAAGGAGAGAGAACACGACACCGTGAGTGTTTTTAGTAGAAATGCAGACCTGGAAGGTTCCTCCCTTATTTTGATGTAGCTAGATTGATACAACTGACAAAGGTCATGCTACTTATTAGCACAAGTGCTGCTACAATATCTCATTATAATAAATACATTCAAATTTGGATAATGCCGCTTCGTCTTGTGAAAAGAAACATAGGACTTGTCCACAACGGATCACACCATGATCCATACAGCCCTATTTGACCTCTGGTAGAGACCAATGTGTGATGTTTCAAAAGTAGGTAAAATCTCCTCAACCCCATTCTACATCATGCACATAAGCACTTGGACTGCGTTGTACATAGGAGGGAAAATTCATTTCTAACCCCTGCAAGCGATCAGTTAAAACCTTTTACAAGGAGATCTAACTAACCTTAGGTTAGCATACAGAACTGCAAACGTTAGTGGTCATAAAAATTATCAACTCCCTTTCAAAGCTCAGTCACATTATTTGACTTGACCACCTCATGCAGAGGTGAATTCGATAAATTAACTCTACTATGTGTGAAATAATTGGAGTACTGTAATTCTTGGCAATAAGATTACAGTTTTCCTTCTATTTCCAGCAATAAACATTGAAAAATATGATATAGCCCTCTTAGAAACTAAGAAATGTTTTTGCCGCATTGTTTTAGGAGCCACAACTGATCACCTCAGAAATCACTAATCTAGAGTTTAAAGATTTACTCCAAGCTCCTACCTTTTATGGTCATTAAATGAAATTTTAAACAGAAGAAGCCAGATAACCCAAGCCTCTTATTTCCTGTAAAGAAGGTTTTCGATCCAATTTATGATCTAGCATATGTCTGTTTTCAGATGACACAGAAACACTGCACCCTAATTCTGTACATTTACATGGGGCCTAGGTCGACATACTAATGCATGAATTCCAAAAGCCACTGGCATAAATTTTAGCAGCTCTTACCCTAATGTTTTCTCTAAGGGAAAACAATTGCTTTAAAACCCTTCAGAAGAAGCTGCCCAGGACAAAAAACAAAAACTGGACAACAAGCTGAGCAGCAGTGACTAGCTAGAGAACTTCTGAAGAGTACAGCGAACTGTACCTCGGTCAGAGACTTAAAAGCTGCATTCATCCTATCTTTTTAGTCATAAACGACGTGCTTATTTTGTTGCAACCATCCCACTGCAAACAAATCATATTTAGCAGGACTTTTGGTTACAATTGCCTTAAATTACTGCTACACTCAACCGTCATTTATCTAAATGAGATGGGGGACTTGGATATACAAGAAGACTTTTCAACGTAATTGATGTATTTTCCTGTGACACTAACATGCTTCACATAAATGAGTAAATGCAAATACTAAAATTTTGCTTGATCTCTGACCTTATTTAGCATCAGAGGTGGTTTT